>NC_141700.1:805498987-805851487 GCF_964263255.1 Lissotriton vulgaris
CCCGGTAATGATGATCCTGTCCCTGTAATGATCATGTCCCTGTAATGATGATCATGTCCCTGTAATGATGATCCTGTCCCTGTAATGATGATCCTGTCCCTGTAATGATCATGTCCCCTGTAATGATGATCCTGTCCCTGTAATGATGATCATGTCCCTGTAATGATCATGTCCCTGTAATGATGATCTTGTCCCTGTAATGATGATCATGTCCCCTGTAATGATGATCCTGTCCCTGTAATGATGATCCTGTCCCTGTAATGATGATCTTGTCCCTGTAATGATGATCCTGTCCCTGTAATGATGATCATGTCCCTGTAATGATGATCCTGTCCCTGTAATGATCATGTCCCTGTAATGATGATCCTGTCCCTGTAATGATCATGTCCCTGTAATGATGATCCTGTCCCTGTAATGATGATCATGTCCCTGTAATGATGATCTTGTCCCTGTAATGATGATCATGTCCCTGTAATGATCATCTGTCCCTGTAGGTATGATCATGTCCCTGTAATGATGATCATGTCCCTGTAATGATGATCCTGTCCCTGTAATGATGATCCTGTCCCTGTAATGATCATGTCCCTGTAATGATGATCTGTCCCTGTAATGATCTTATCATGTCCCTGTAATGATGATCTTGTCCCTGTAATGATGATCCTGTCCCTGTAATGATCATGTCCCTGTAATGATGATCCTGTCCCTGTAATGATCATGTCCCTGTAATGATGATCCTGTCCCTGTAATGATCATGTCCCTGTAATGATGATCTTGTCCCTGTAATGATGATCATGTCCCTGTAATGATGATCATGTCCCTGTAATGATCATGTCCCTGTAATGATGATCTTGTCCCTGTAATGATGATCTTGTCCCTGTAATGATGATCCTGTCCCTGTAATGATCATGTCCCTGTAATGATGATCATGTCCCTGTAATGATGATCTTTACATGTCCCTGTAATGATGATCATGTCCCTGTAATGATCATGTCCCTGTAATGATGATCATGTCCCTGTAATGATGATCCTGTCCCTGTAATGATGATCATGTCCCTGTAATGATGATCCTGTCCCTGTAATGATCATGTCCCTGTAATGATGATCCTGTCCCTGTAATGATGATCATGTCCCTGTAATGATGATCCTGTCCCTGTAATGATCATGTCCCTGTAATGATGATCATGTCCCTGTAATGATGATCCTGTCCCTGTAATGATGATCATGTCCCTGTAATGATCATGTCCCTGTAATGATGATCATGTCCCTGTAATGATGATCATGTCCCTGTAATGATGATCATGTCCCTGTAATGATCATGTCCCTGTAATGATGATCTTGTCCCTGTAATGATGATCTTGTCCCTGTAATGATGATCCTGTCCCTGTAATGATCATGTCCCTGTAATGATGATCATGTCCCTGTAATGATGATCCTGTCCCTGTAATGATGATCCTGTCCCTGTAATGATCATGTCCCTGTAATGATGATCCTGTCCCTGTAATGATCATGTCCCTGTAATGATGATCATGTCCCTGTAATGATGATCCTGTCCCTGTAATGATCATGTCCCTGTAATGATGATCCTGTCCCTGTAATGATTCATGTCCCTGTAATGATGATCCTGTCCCTGTAATGATCATGTCCCTGTAATGATGATCTGTCCTGTATGATGATCATGTCCCTGTAATGATGATCATGTCCCTGTAATGATCATGTCCCTGTAATGATGATCTTGTCCCTGTAATGATGATCTTGTCCCTGTAATGATGATCCTGTCCCTGTAATGATCATGTCCCTGTAATGATGATCATGTCCCTGTAATGATGATCCTGTCCCTGTAATGATGATCATGTCCCTGTAATGATGATCCTGTCCCTGTAATGATCATGTCCCTGTAATGATGATCTTGTCCCTGTAATGATGATCCTGTCCCTGTAATGATGATCATGTCCCTGTAATGATGATCCTGTCCCTGTAATGATCATGTCCCTGTAATGATGATCATGTCCCTGTAATGATGATCATGTCCCTGTAATGATGATCATGTCCCTGTAATGATGATCTTGTCCCTGTAATGATGATCATGTCCCTGTAATGATGATCATGTCCCTGTAATGATCATGTCCCTGTAATGATGATCTTGTCCCTGTAATGATGATCTTGTCCCTGTAATGATGATCATGTCCCTGTAATGATCATGTCCCTGTAATGATGATCATGTCCCTGTAATGATGATCATGTCCCTGTAATGATGATCATGTCCCTGTAATGATGATCATGTCCCTGTAATGATGATCATGTCCCTGTAATGATGATCATGTCCCTGTAATGATGATTTGTCCCTGTAATGATGATCCTGTCCCTGTAATGATCATGTCCCTGTAATGATGATCCTGTCCCTGTAATGATGATCATGTCCCTGTAATGATGATCCTGTCCCTGTAATGATGATCCTGTCCCTGTAATGATGATCTTGTCCCTGTAATGATGATCTTGTCCCTGTAATGATGATCTTGTCCCTGTAATGATGATCCTGTCCCTGTAATGATCATGTCCCTGTAATGATGATCCTGTCCCTGTAATGATCATGTCCCTGTAATGATGATCCTGTCCCTGTAATGATGATCCTGTCCCTGTAATGATGATCTGTCCCTGTAATGATGATCATGTCCCTGTAATGATGATCATGTCCCTGTAATGATGATCCTGTCCCTGTAATGATGATCATGTCCCTGTAATGATGATCATGTCCCTGTAATGATGATCCTGTCCCTGTAATGATGATCCTGTCCCTGTAATGATCATGTCCCTGTAATGATGATCCTGTCCCTGTAATGATGATCATGTCCCTGTAATGATCATGTCCCTGTAATGATGATCCTGTCCCTGTAATGATGATCATGTCCCTGTAATGATGATCCTGTCCCTGTAATGATGATCCTGTCCCTGTAATGATGATCTTGTCCCTGTAATGATGATCTTGTCCCTGTAATGATGATCTTGTCCCTGTAATGATGATCCTGTCCCTGTAATGATCATGTCCCTGTAATGATGATCCTGTCCCTGTAATGATCATGTCCCTGTAATGATGATCCTGTCCCTGTAATGATGATCCTGTCCCTGTAATGATGATCATGTCCCTGTAATGATGATCTTGTCCCTGTAATGATGATCCTGTCCCTGTAATGATCATGTCCCTGTAATGATGATCATGTCCCTGTAATGATGATCCTGTCCCTGTAATGATGATCCTGTCCCTGTAATGATCATGTCCCTGTAATGATGATCCTGTCCCTGTAATGATCATGTCCCTGTAATGATGATCATGTCCCTGTAATGATGATCCTGTCCCTGTAATGATCATGTCCCCTGTAATGATGATCCTGTCCCTGTAATGATCATGTCCCTGTAATGATGATCCTGTCCCTGTAATGATCATGTCCCTGTAATGATGATCTTGTCCCTGTAATGATGATCATGTCCCTGTAATGATGATCATGTCCCTGTAATGATCATGTCCCTGTAATGATGATCTTGTCCCTGTAATGATGATCATGTCCCTGTAATGATGATCCTGTCCCTGTAATGATCATGTCCCTGTAATGATGATCATGTCCCTGTAATGATGATCCTGTCCCTGTAATGATCATGTCCCTGTAATGATCATGTCCCTGTAATGATGATCATGTCCCTGTAATGATGATCCTGTCCCTGTAATGATGATCATGTCCCTGTAATGATGATCATGTCCCTGTAATGATCATGTCCCTGTAATGATGATCATGTCCCTGTAATGATGATCATGTCCCTGTAATGATGATCATGTCCCTGTAATGATCATGTCCCTGTAATGATGATCATGTCCCTGTAATGATGATCTTGTCCCTGTAATGATGATCATGTCCCTGTAATGATCATGTCCCTGTAATGATGATCATGTCCCTGTAATGATGATCATGTCCCTGTAATGATGATCATGTCCCTGTAATGATGATCATGTCCCTGTAATGATGATCTTGTCCCTGTAATGATGATCATGTCCCTGTAATGATGATCATGTCCCTGTAATGATCATGTCCCTGTAATGATGATCATGTCCCTGTAATGATGATCATGTCCCTGTAATGATGATCATGTCCCTGTAATGATCATGTCCCTGTAATGATGATCCTGTCCCTGTAATGATCATGTCCCTGTAATGATGATCTTGTCCCTGTAATGATGATCCTGTCCCTGTAATGATCATGTCCCCTGTAATGATGATCCTGTCCCTGTAATGATCATGTCCCTGTAATGATGATCCTGTCCCTGTAATGATCATGTCCCTGTAATGATGATCTTGTCTCTGTAGTGATGATCATGTCCCTGTAATGATGATCATGTCCCTGTAATGATCATGTCCCTGTAATGATGATCTTGTCCCTGTAATGATGATCTTCTCCCTGTAATGATGATCCTGTCCCTGTAATGATCATGTCCCTGTAATGATGATCATGTCCCTGTAATGATGATCCTGTCCCTGTAATGATCATGTCCCTGTAATGATGATCCTGTCCCTGTAATGATCATGTCCCTGTAATGATGATCTTGTCCCTGTAATGATGATCCTGTCCCTGTAATGATGATCATGTCCCCTGTAATGATGATCCTGTCCCTGTAATGATCATGTCCCTGTAATGATGATCCTGTCCCTGTAATGATGATCATGTCCCTGTAATGATGATCATGTCCCTGTAATGATCATGTCCCTGTAATGATGATCATGTCCCTGTAATGATGATCATGTCCCTGTAATGATCATGTCTCTGTAATGATGATCATGTCCCTGTAATGATGATCATGTCCTGTAATGATCATGTCCCTGTAATGATGATCATGTCCCTGTAATGATGATCATGTCCCTGTAATGATGATCCTGTCCCTGTAATGATGATCATGTCCCTGTAATGATGATCATGTCCCTGTAATGATCATGTCCCTGTAATGATGATCATGTCCCTGTAATGATGATCATGTCCTGTAATGATCATGTCCCTGTAATGATGATCATGTCCCTGTAATGATGATCATGTCCCTGTAATGATGATCATGTCCCTGTTATGATGATCATGTCCCTGGACCCACCCCCCCTGCACGAGACCCCGCCCCAAGGAGCCCCCCCTCACCGTCCAGCTGCAGGTCCAGCAGCACGCAGAGCAGGGACACGGAGGACAGGACCCCGCTCAGCCGCCGCCGCTCGCCCTCCATTCGGGCTCCTCTTCCCGTCACCCCGGGACCGGCGCATGCGCGCTCCCTCCGCCAGAATGACAGCCGCCGCGGCCCGGCCCCGCCCATCCGCCCGCCGACTTCCGGCCTCCAGGCGCGTGGGGGTCACTGATTGGTTGAGGCATTCGACACAAATGAAGGACAAGGTGTACGATTACTGTGAGCGTTCCAAAGAAGTGTTGACAATGTGCGCACGCGCAGACCTCGATTGGAGACTAGAGCGTACACTGCAACATGTCCACTGCCATATTAGGGGAATTTAAACCCTCTTCTGTATTTCTCCTTATATGTGATTAGTGTTTGCTGTGGACTATTTTTGTGTGAAAGGCTATAAAAGGTTGACTTCTAGAGAAAGATAATAATCTAGTCAGAATCCAGTACATTCCCTCTCATGTGAGGTTGTATCTAAATGGATGAAGAATGAAAGAAGAAAACAACTCCCAGGTGTGCGTCAAATGTCATAGTTGCTGAAGTTTTAGATTTCTTATTGTAATGTTATCGGTTCCCCCAGCAATGATGACGCTGCAACCTTGTTTGTAGTTAACCTTACTTTATTAGACACGTCTATCTCTAAAGAGCGGCGAGCCTCAACTGCCGATTAACGGCTCTGCGCGCCAAACATTTACGTGGCGCGCGTAGCCTTGCGCGGGCGTGGCACGTCACGTGGCCCACGTGACGTGCGTACACTAGAGCGCGCTACTACATATCTCCCCTTTTTTCCAACGTACAGATAGTTACTCACAGTCCACTGTTCAATTCATAGTCTCTGAATCTGGCTGGCTTAACCCCTTGCGTGCTGATGACAGAACGGTTCCGTCATCAGCATCGGTTGAGCTGTGCTGATGACGGAACCATTCCGTCATGACTCCGCCCGCGCAAGGCGGAGTCAGCACAGGCGGAAAATACGCCCCGCACGCAAGGGGTTAACCACCACCCTGCCCCTTCGGGTCAGTCTTACCGGGGTGTTGGCGTTCTCACTTTCGTTGCTTCCTTCAAACTCCTGCGCGTCCGCGCCTTCTCCTCTTTCTCTTCGACATCCTCCTGCCCTCTGCTCCTGATCATGTACCACTGTCTCTAGTTCTTGTGAGCCTTCTCCATTCTCCTCAAAAGCTGTCTCTGGGGGCTCCTGCTCAACCGACTCAGTCTATTCCTCACCAAAGTCTGTGGTTCCTTGGTCCCAGCTCAAGATTTTGTTACACCTTGCCATGCGGTCCTGCGACCACACGTTTCCGTAGCTCAGCAAGGCTGCCCTGCCCAGGACTTCCTTCACCTGCATGGGCTTGCTGTATTTGCTCTCCCCCTTCCTCTGCGCATTGGCCAACCTCACTCGCACCCATTCTCCTTCCTCCAGGCCAGTACTCCGTACATTCCGCCTGTGGTCGTAATGATTTGTGTAGACTGCTTGGGCCCTCTCAAGGTTGGCTCGCACCACAGCGGGTGACCATTCACTGGTGACCGTTTTTTCCTTCCACACTCTGTTGTCATGTGTAAATGGTTTGCGTCCTCTCAATATCTGAAACGGGCTGTATCCCGTGATTGTGGGCGTGATCCTGTAGGCCCAAATCATGTGCCAAATTTCCACTTCCCAGTCTTTGTCGTCAGATATGGCGGCTTGGATCGACCCCATCACCACCCTATTGAACCGCTCCACTAAGCCGTTTCCGGCAGGGTGATAGATGGCCGTGTGTTTGGCTACAATGCCATTCCTGCTCATGAATTTATTCCACTTCTCTGACTTGAACTGGGGCCCGTTGTCACTAAGCACCATCTTGGGAATGCCTTCCCTCACGAATGTGTCTGCTAGGAACTTGATGATGGTATCCGCGTCCATGGTTTCTCCTATTGTTATCTCAGGCCATTTCGAGTACCTGTCCACCATGACACACACGTACTTTTGGACGCCTCGTATGTCCAGAACCGGGCCCAGGATGTCCACACTCAGTTCTTCCCAGGGGTTCTTTGGTAGTTCGAACTTACCCAGTTCGGGGCGGAGCGGTTTAAGGGCTTTATTGGCTCCTTGGCATCTGTTGCAGTTCCTGACATGTCTTTCCGCTCTCAAGTCCATTCCCGGCCACCAGTAGTCTTGTCTGGTCCTCAATCTTAATTTGCAGATCCCAAGGTGTCCCTCATGGAGTGTATCTAACAGTCTGTTGATGAGGTTCGCGGGTGGTATTACCTTCTCACCCCTGTGCACAAACACTCCCTTGTCATCTATCGACAGTTCTTCTCTGATTTCTTAGTAGGGTCTGAGTTCCCCTCCGAGTGTTCTTTTCTCGGGCCACCCTTGCGTAACGAACTTCTTCACCTCCTTCAACGCCACATCCTCGTCATATGCCTGCTTCCATTCTGTGAGACTGATGGAGGCCTCCTGGTCCTCTGTGAGCGCCACCCATTCCTCCACCCCTGCACTGTTCTCACCACTTGATTCCATGGCAGCTGCTCTGCTTAGGTAATCTGCACACTCGATTCTTATTCCCTGGTATATGCTCCACATCATACCGGAACTCTAGTAATTTCAATGACATTTTTGAAATCCTTGGTGTGGCCTTGGCGTGTCCGATCGACGTCAGCACCTTTAGCAGGGGTTTGTGGTCTGTTCTCAATAAGAAACGTGTGCCCCACAGAAACTGTCTGAATCTCGATGTGGCCCACACCACTGCCAGCATCTCCTTCTCAATTATGCTGTACCGCTTCTCAGTGTCCGACAGTGTGCGTGAGGCGAAGCTTATGATGTCCATCTGTCCTTGTCCTCTGTCCTGCATAAGGACTGCTCCCAGTCCTTTATCACTGGCATCTGTGGTCAAAACTGTTCTGCCTTGGGGGTCGTACCCTTGGAGTGGAATGGCCTCAGTGATCGCTGTCTTGACTTCTTCAAATTCACTCTGTGCCTCTTCTGACCATTGAAACTCAGTGTTATCCCTCGTCAGTTGCCTCATGTGGTGGGTCCTCGAGGCGAAATGTTGCACAAATTTTCCATAGTACTCGGCCATGCCAAGAAATGATCTGACTTCGTCTTTATTGGTAGGTGGGGGTGCATCGCAGATTGCCTTGACGTTTTCAGCCTTTGGGGTTACTCCTTCCACACCTATTTCATGCCCCAGGTATGTTAATGATGCCATTCCGATGCAACACTTGGACCATTCCGCTGTGAGGCCTTTCCCTTCCAAGTTCTGTAACACCCTTTCCAGTTTTGCATCATGGTCCGGCTTGTCTCGGCCCATCACCAGGATGTCGTCCTGAAAGTACTGGACGCCGGTGGTTTTCTGGAAGAGCTGGTGCATTAACTTTTGGAAGACTTCAGCTGCTGAGGCTAACCCAAATGGCATGCGGCGGAATTGGTAACACCCAAACGGAGTGATAAACGATGTAAGATGGCGGCTCTCCGGATGTAGGGCAATTTGGTGGTAGGCGGAAGTCGGATCAATGGTGGAGTACCATTTGATGCCCTGGGTGCTGGCCAGCATCTCCTCAATTCTTGGCAGAGGGAACTTTTCCACCACGATGTTCTTGTTGAGCTCCCTAAGGTCCACGCACAACCTGACCTTTCTGTTTGTTTTTTTGACTACCACCAATGGCGCCAGCCATTCCGCGCATGTGATGGGCTCGATGATCCCTTTCCTTTCCAGGTCCTGGAGTTCTTCTTGGACCGCCTCTCGTACCGCGATGGGGATATTCCTGGCCCTGTGAGCCACGGGTACTGCCTTGTCTTTCAGGATGATTTTGTGTGAGAATTTCTCTAGCTTCCCCACTGTGCCTCCAAACACCCTGGGGAATGTTTTCCTCCATCTGTCCAGGTCAGGCCATGTTCCCTGTTCAGTTAATAAGATCTGTTCCTTGCCTCCAGGATCCAACTTGATGCCTAGATCGCCCTGGTCCAGCCACCCCAGCACAGAGGGACCCTTCTCTGATACATAGAGCTTGCAATAGGCCGATCGGCCCGGAACTCGAATTTCAGTGGCCGGAAGCCTGCCATTGGTATGCGGTCCCCGTTGTACGTGACTGGGCGGATGTCCAGTCTCTCCAGTTCCGGGCCTAGTCGTGGTGCAAACTTCTCTTCCCACACTGCCCTCTGGACGATGGTGTACGGTGAGCCGGTATCGGCTACTACGCTGATCGTGACTCCTCCTATGGCCATCTCCAAAACAGGTTTCATGGTCCTTTTGCCATCTATGCTCATTATTTGTCCATCCACTCCCAGTACCTGGTCATATATGCATAGCACCGTGACCACATCTTCCTCCGGCGCCTCCTCCTGGGTATCGCTGTCATGGCTGATTAATTTCACTATGCTTTTGGAGGCTTTTTTCCTGCACACCTTCTCGAAGTGACCGATTATTCCACAGTACATGCATTTGGCGCGAAATGCCGGACATTTCCTATTGTGCGCTTTGTGCGCCCAGTTTCCGCACCTGTAGCATGGTTTCCGGTTGGTTCCCGCTTGCCTTCCTGGCGGACCGCCATTGCTGCTCCACCTGGTGTTACTCTTGTCTGCTGTCCTTTTTGTCAGGTGGTCCTTACGGGACTCTTCCACGTCCACCTTGTTTACCATGACGCTGGACGCCGTCTCTTTCTTTGTTGCGTCCGCACACCTCCTCGCCAGTTCTGCCCTCTTGACGATGACCATTACGTCTTTCAGGGTGGTTTCTCCACTGGCCCACAGTTTGTCTTGTACGGAAGTGCATGTGGTGTGCATTACCACTTGGTCCTTTACAAATTCTTCTTCCCAGTTGTCATACTTGCACGTGGCCGCGAGCCGTTTTAATGCTGCCACGTACTCCTCTACTGTCTCCCCAGGGCGTTGCTTTCTTTGTTGGAAGTTAAATCTGTCCACCGAAACACACACCGCTGGTCTGAAATGTTCGTTCAGGTCGTCGATTGCATGAGCGTACACATCATCGTCCGTGCTGTTTCTTTGCTTCGGCACCAGGCTTTTGTAGACTCTCAACCCTCCAGGGCCTAGAGTTCAATAGCAAGATTTGTTTCTTCCTCGATGGTTTGATTGTCTCTTCACTCTCGTCTTCTAGAATGCCGATGAAGTTGTCGATGTACTCTCTCCAGTCCTCCCACTTCATCAACGGTTCTCCCGGTCTGGGCAGGAATTGCACCGGCGCTGTCGCATATCCTGTTTGCACGCTCATTCTTTCGCTCTTGATCGTGGGCTGGTGGCTCGTTTGGCCTTTGGGGCTTCCCGGCGCGCTGTCTTGTTCTACCTTATATGCGTGGTCCTGAGGACTACCTGCGTCAGCCCCCTCGCTCTTTACCAGGGTATCCAGCTCGTTTCTTTGACTAGGTGGACGCTGACCTTGTTTGGCTTACTGCTCGCCGTGTCTTCTTCAGCTTGCGCCGTTTTCGACCTCTGGGGAACTTCAGGTTGTTTGGCTCTGCCGCGCTCTTCAGGGTGCTTGCTAGGTGGCTGGCGTCGGTGTTCACTGTGGGGGTGGGGATTGGCTATCCCACCTTCGTCGCCATTGTAATGTTATTGGTTCCCCCAGCAATGATGACGCTGCAACCTTGTTTGTAGTTAACCTTACTTTATTAGACACGTGTATCTCTAAAGAGCGCCGAGCCTCAACTGCCGATTAACGGCTCTGCGCGCCAAACATTTACGCAGCGCGCGTAGCCTTGCGCGGGCGTGGCACGTCACGTGGCCCACGTGACGTGCGTACACTAGAGCGCGCTACTACACTTATGTGTGACATTTTCATAATTTCAGTGTAATTCTGAGTGACATTTAACGACTAAGAGTGACAGTTTCTTGCCAGCAAAAATCAAGCAATGAAGACAAGGAAACATACAAATATCAGAAATTACACCCATTTGAGCAACAAAAATGTATAAGAAGGTCTTAAAACTGCTGCAAAGCACCAGAAATGGAAAGGCACTAACAGACATGACACACAGAGTCAGTCCAGGCTCTCTGCATGGGACTCGACTGTAATTAAGCTGAAACAGGAGGTGAGAAAGGCCGCAGCACGCGCATCTCAGCTGCCTCAGCCTGTTAATAAATTATGAGAGTTACTAGTCACGACTGGCTGATAGACTGGCTCGGTCTTTCGGATTCGGAGCAGTCCTGCAGCATCACAGAAGCATCAGAAGACTGAGAAGCTGCACATTCACAAAATGTAAATTAAATTACAAATTTGTTATGGACTGTCCCCGGAGTGCAGCTGCGCATCATGCCGCACCATTGGGAAAGCCGCCTCAGAGGCAGAGTGACTGAGAGACTGACCCTGGCTGACTGCACACACAAAAGTAAATAACCAGTGACTTGACAGTTACTCTTATTAGTACAGCCCTGCCAATTAAAAATTTGTAAACATTTGTGACAAGAATTTTCAATTCTATTAAGGACAACGGAGGCGAAGATTATGCTATCTCATTTCTTTACTAGAAATGCTCAGCAGCCAATCAGAATACAGTAGAGAAAAACACAACTATATTACCCATGAATACTCTGGGTAACCATAGAGTATACACACTATATGAGGTACCATAGAGGACAACACTTCCTCTTTCTTTGTCCATAATAAAACAATTCAATTGAAGAAAAGTCGTAGTCCCAAACGAAACAAAGGATCGACAAACAACACCATGAAGCAGCAGACCACCGGAAAGGCAGAAGCGATGCTTGCAGCAGCTGAAGAACCTCCAGTACGAGCCACAGTCCTCAGGCAGCAGGGAGAATGCGCAGCAAGAACCTCATTTAGGATCAGAACCTGAAAAGCAAATCAGAGCCGTAATACACTATACTCACATAGGAGCAAAAGTATATAAAACCAAAGAGAGGGAGGGTAAAAATTGCAAGGAGCATCATGAAACAGTGCATAATACCTGTTTTCCAGTTGCTCCTGAGGGCCAGGCGCAGCTCCGCCGATCCCCGCAGCTCCAGCAACTAAGGGCCGGCTTTTCTCCGCTTGTTCCCCCGGCCGGGCTTGGCTCCGCTTGGCCCTTCCCACCCCCGTGACCAGCAGCAGCGGATGTCAGAGGCAAGCGCCAGGAGGCGCATAAAGGGTCCCTCGGTGTAGAGTCCAGGGGGAGTCTCACCAGTTTTCCAGTTGCTCCTGAGGGCCGGGCGCAGCTCCGCCGATCCCCGCAGCTCCAGCAACTAAGGGCGGGGCTTTGCTCCGCTTGTTCCCCCAACCGGGCTTGGCTCCGCCGGGCCCCTCCCACCCCCATGACCAGCAGCAGCGGAGGTCAGAGGCAAGCACCAGGAGGCGCATAAAGGCTCCCTCAATCCCTCGTCCCACGGGACGTGCGCGGGCGCGTGCCGGGAGAAGCCCGGGACAAGGGCGGGGACGTCTACGGCCGTCCTAGGCAGACCGAGGCAGGGCAGGGCCCTCCCTCTAAAGAGTGACATCGTTGTACACCAGAAATCAATAAGGTACTGTGATCATATCTTGGTTGCATAATACATTGAAGGACCATCTTTGACTGTGCTTTTCCAGCCCCTTCCTTATTAAAATATCGCTATATCGGCATGGGGAAAAGAAAGGCACTGGAGGGGGTGGTAGCCCCTATTACCACAATTAAAAAAGGAAGAAGTCTAAGAAATCATCACATGCCGCTACTAACTGTGTTATGTCAAGTATTGAAACTATTGTTGAAGATTGTGAGAATATCTTATTGTCTGCTACTCCCTCAAGTAATGTGGATACTTCTGACCCTTTGGTGGAAAGTCTGTTGCAGAGAAAGAGTAAAGTCATTCCAGCTATCTTCACTAAAAATTTTAAACCTAAGTGTTTACCGGATAATACACACTCTAACTCTCCTAACCCCATAGAGGTAAATGTTATCGAGGCACACAAAGGGATAAATGTTAATGCTATCACTGAAATGTTAAATAAGAACACAGACAGGTCCCCGTGCCACATAGAAAAGGAAGTGGGTATTACTTGTACCAACCGATTTGCGGTGTTGGAAGGGGAGTCAAGGGAAATAGGTGAGGTTTTAACGCAAAGGTTGGGGGAGGATATGAAGGATAGGAATAGTCCAGATGGATGTTCTAGATGCTTGAACTTTAACCATAGGCTAATGGGAAAAGTAAAAAGCCTGGAAAGGGACATAGCCCAAATTAAGGAAATGATGATGGACCTTATAAAATGGAAGTCTCCACATAATGTAATCTCCCCACACTCAGTGCCAGTACCTAACCCTGTTAAAGCTCCCATTCTACGATTGACCTCAACAACTCAGACTGCAGAGGTGGCATCACCTAAATGTGCATCACGAACTGCCCCACTGTCAGTCGGCAAAACTGCAGGAGATTCACGCACCATGCATCCAGCACAACCACCTCTTGCTAAAACAACAGCTAAGCACAACATCTCAAGCTCGATCCCCACAGTAGCAAAACAGAGGGACTTAACACTACAATGTAGGGACCTGCAGGGCCATGACACTCACTATGGAAATAGGGATAGACTATCTACTGTGAGCACAGCGGCAAAATTCCCCTGTGCCACTGTTTACATGACTGGGGTTACTAAGCGAGAAGCTAGCAGTAATTATGAGAATAGTGATTCCTTACGTAATAAGGCCATTCATTGGCTTCGTCATGTTAGAGGGTGCAGGTCAGTTATTAGGGAGGACATGATCAATGTTAAAAGACTTTCCTTGCCCAGCTCGGCAACAGACTGCATTGAGATCGTGTTTGGTAATCAAACAATTGCTGAGAACTTAGTAGCCTTGGAGCATAGGGCTTGCCCCCCCAGGAATTGCAATATTCAAATTAGACCGGCACCACTATGGTTTAACTATAGGCCCGATGATCAATCAGGCCTTAACCATATAGATTGACCACCAAAGGGTGATTGTTTGAATATTGCAACTCAAAAATATGATACACAAAATCTTGAGCATCAGACCAACTGTTCTGCAAACATTGTAGACAAGGAGGGTAGGGCGGTTAATGATGAGGCTACTCCACCTAGGGATGGGAGTTCCAATGAAGTGCCCATAGTTGATAGGCCCATAACTACAGCTGTAGGAGGAATAGCTTCAGATACAATTACTTGCAACACTAATCCAAACACGAAAACAATGAAACTGATTTCCTGGAATATAGCGGGCCCCCAGAAAAATATGTTAAACCCTGAATGGAGCGAATTCATAGATATGTTTGATATCTGCATGTTTCAAGAAACATGGAGCATATCTCCCTAATATAAATGTGGTTATTCTACCCACTTTATTCTGGCCGTTAGTACAGGGAGAGGTAGACCTTCAGGGGGTTTACATATTTGGATTAAAGTAGCGCTTAACCTGGTGGTTACTGCTCACTCTTTGCCATCGCAGGATATACTGTATATTTCTGTTAAGGGCAACCATTCGATAATCTCTTTTGAGCTGTTTAATGTGTATGCCTGAGGGTCTCCGGGTGTCGTAATTCGACAATGTCCGGGTTAGCGCTTAGCTGTGCTACACGTTTTCTCGCCTAAATTGACTATACATGGAAACGCCATCTTGTATGTCACGGCGGCCATCTTAGATCATGAGCGGCCTCGTGGCCAGCGTGCCCTTTAGTCCGTTGTCCGTGCCACTGACCACTCGAGTTTGCCCAGCAACAGGCTATTTTTAGTAACGGTCAAGCCTGTTCATGCGCAGTCCCAACTGACCAGTCACCCCTCAGGAATGTGCCGCCAAACTGACCAGTGGGGTTGTAACCCCTCCAATGAGCTGGCTGTGTTCCAAAAATGACCATATATGTACATAACGTTCTGTAACCCTGTACCGCCTATCTTTTTATTACCTGCAAATTGTATAAAAGAACGGGTCACACCGATGTTCGGTGTGATACTTCTTGCATTGCCGAAGGGTGCTGTAGGAATGTATCACCACCCCATGGGGTCCTAATAAACTTGTTCTTTGAATTTTTCAGTTTCCGTGCCAACAGTTCTTTGAATGTAAGTGGGTTATCTTCGGAGCATGTAGGCCTTGGGAACCCGATACTACAAATTGGCGACCACGAAGGGACTCATCGGCGACTCGGATGCCCGAAGGAGAGGTCGTGACGAAGGTTTGGAAACTCGCCATGGACGCGTACGCTGCCACCGAGTGACCCGAGTCTTGGCACCCGCGGTGTTTCTTCCTTTCCTTCTGATCTGACCTTCCAGGTGGCGCCGGTCTCCGATTGAGTTCTCGATCGTCTGCGTTGCTGGATAAAGTGCCGTTTGGCTGATTCGATTAAAAGACCTTGGCAGTTGGAATCTGGACCTTTGAGATTTTGGGTAAGATTTGTGATCGGTAAGGTAGTCTGCGGACGCTTACTGAAGTCCTATGATTTGTGATCGGTAAGGTAGTCCTCGGACGCTTGCCGAAGTTCTATGACCTATGACTTTGATTTGAGTTAGCTAACATTTGTGAATTTGTGAACTTTGAATCTATATGTGTAGTGCACTTCACATAGGCAGGCATGTAGAGATGTTTCTCTAATTTTGTTTTTTTCCTCTGAGCGGCACGTTTGTGTGAAGTACTGTAAGTGCCATTTTATGCGGTATCGCGTTTTCGTGATACTTTTTGAACATGCCTGTTTTAAGCACACTCCGAGGGATGTGCTGTCTTGGAAATGGTATCACAATTAGGTTAGCGGAAGCACAGCCGGCTCCCCCAGAAGGAACACCAAACCGTGAAATGTACATTAAATTCAGCCTTCCCCCTATACTGTACAGTAAACTATGGAATAAATATACTAAATCAGATCCTGAATTGCAATGGCCACTACATGGGTCGTTCGATTTGCGTAAGGTTCAGTTTGTGGAGCAATGTCTGTTTCAACAAAGATCTAGACAAAATATGTTTGATTGTGTACGAATGTGGGAGAAAGCGGTGCGTGAGCGAATGAAACGTGAAGTTGCCTTGGCGGACAAAGAGCAGCGCAAGGCTGCTCGTGATAAGGCTTTACAGCTTGAGGAAAAGGAGGCTCAGGAGAAGAAAGAGAGGGAGGAACGGGAACTTAAATTGCAAACGACTGGTCAATTCCCTATTCGCCGACCGCTTTATCCTGTCCTTAATAATGAAATTGATGATTTTTCATTGCTAGATCGATCACCGCCTCCGTACGTCTCGCCTACGGCTCCAACTGCAGAATCGGATGACGAAGGACAGGTTAAGCCGGGAAAAAGGGATATATCCGGTGTCAGGTTTTCTGCGGAGAAATCCGCGAACTTGCGTAGTTGGGCTCGTAAAGTGAATACGAATTTTGTTACTCAGACTGAAGTTGTTACTGAAAGGGGTAATTGGACAGAACAAGATATTACTGTATTTTCTGGCTACTTTGGCAGATGAAGTTGTTACTGCATACCGTCAATTTTCGGATACGCTAGAACCTAAGGCTGTGTCAGTTCACCGTGAGAATTTGGAAAAAGGTGTATTTGATCTTTCAGATGTCGACGCCTTTTACAAGCAACTGATCCAGCTGCGGGATGAAACTTCCAGATTGCGGGACGAGCGGAAAAAGAATAAGGAGTCCGGGCCGGAGTCTACTGGGCTATCTAAGGAGTGTTCTCTCCAGGGTTCAGATAAGAATTCTACAATGCATGTTATGCCTATGCGTGAAGCCGCACCTTTGTATGTTCCGCCAAAAGGGGAAGGTACAGATGATGATAAAATGTCAAAGGATGCGAAGGGGTATTTTATATATAACTGGGTGTATACGCCTTGGAATAGAGCAGATGTTATGGCGTTGAAAAATTCTTTACCTGATCTTCGTAAAAATCCGGCAGCATTCTATGAAGGGGTGGAAGGGGCTATTTCGTCCTGTGTGATGACTCTTGTCGACATAGATCTGTTTTTTGGGTTAATTCTTCCACCTGATATGTGGAGATTAATTCGTAAAAATAATGATGAAACAATACTTGGGGGAACATGGAAAGAAATAAATGCAGCTGATTTAGATAGGGAACCGGCATGTAAGCCATGCCAGTTGATTTTAGACCTCCCGGCGGCTATTTTGATTAAATTAAAAACGCTCGTCCCTTCTAAAAAGATCAATTGGACTATGTTAGCTTGTGCAAACAAAAGCCAGATGAAACGTTTTCAGATTTCTTTACACGCTTCGAAGAAGCGTTTCACGATTACAGTGGGCAATCGTTAACAGACGATACGGGTAGGCATTTGTTTGTAGATAAGTATGTGGCTAATCTCCTACCGGAGATTGCAAAACGATTAAAATCGAGTGAAAGTTCCTGGGCCACGGCGACCCCTGCGTCTTTGTTAACTATGGCTCAGTATTATGAGCGGCAGGAGTTGGAGGCTAAAGAAAGTGTTGATAAGAAAGCAAAGGAATTGAAAACGAAGGTGATGTTGGCACAGGTTCGTGGAACACAAAATAGAGGGAATGATAGAGGTAGACGAGGCGGAGGCAATACGTCGTATGGTCGCACGGATATAGCGGAGGATCAATGTGCTTATTGTAAAGAGTTTGGGCATTGGGCTGAAGATTGTCCGGTACTTCGTGAACAACGTAGTCAGCGTGGTCGAGGAGGTGGTAGGTCGAGGGGCAGTTATACGGGGGCGAGAGGTGGTGGAGGTGATCGTGGGAGGGCTGAAGAGAGGGGCCGTGGCCAGGATGAACGAAACGCTTTTGATAGACGAAATCAATATCAGATATCGGAGGGTGAGAATGTGGAACATCAGGATTATGTGCATGCATAGGACTGCGTAGGATGGGGTACGGAATCAATTGAAGTGCCGGTAGATCAGAAAGGTCCATATGTAACAGGGGGCATTTTGGGTTCTACTGATCAATTTTTAGTCGACACAGGAGCTACTCGTAGCGCTTTGTCAAAAAACTTGGTTCCGAGGGTTCCCCTGTCTGGCGAAATGATAACATGTGTAGGGTTCGATGGCACACCCTCCCCTAGCCCATTGTCAAAACCCCTTGCACTTTGTCTCGATACATTTTTTAGTTTTGGTCAATTTTTGCTATCGCCCCATACACCAGATAATATTCTGGGCATTGATTTGCTTAAATATTTTCGAGCAACGATACGGTGCGCTCCTGAGGGAGTGCGGGTTATCCTGAATGACAATTATCCTGAATCAGATAGGTTTTGCACTATACTAGACATTCCAGCTTTGGCCTCTCTCCCGCACACGTTATGGGCGACCTCAGACACGGATGTGGGAGAGATGCGTATTCCACCTATTCAAATTACTGTAAAGGAGGGAGCTTCTCTGCCACGTGTGCCACAGTATAAGATTTCCAGGGAAGGTGAAATTGCCCTGACACATATTGTCCAAGATTTGATAACTGCAGGAGTGGTGGAGGAGGTTCCTTATAATGTTTGTAACAGCCCTATTCTTCCGATCCTTAAGAGAGATACTGACGACAAAGTCTATCATTTTATTATTGATCTGAGAGAAATTAACAAAATTGTCATTCCCCAATACCCGGTGGTGTCCGACATTACGACCTTGCTTACGCTGGTGCCACCAACGGCAACAACCTTTAGTGTTATTGACTTGAAAAATGCGTTCTTTTCCATCCCTGTCCATCCTGATAGCAGATATTTGTTTGGCTTCACGTTAAATAATAAATCGTATAGATTTTGTCGTGTTCCTCAAGGTTACACTGAGAGCCCGAGTATCTACAGCCAGGCTCTGAAAAGACAGCTTGATTCCTTTGAGTTACAGTCTGGGCTTGTCCTTATCCAATACGTGGATGACCTTTTGCTTGCTGCAGATTCTTATGCACAATGTGAGGAGAGTACGATTGCTTTGCTTTCGTTTCTGGCACAGAACAATCACAAGGTTTCTAAGAAAAAGCTTCAATACTGTAGACCCAAGGCGACCTACCTCGGTCATCTTTTGTCTAAGGAGGTGCGTGCATTAACATCAGATCGAATTCAGGCGATTTTAGATACACCAGTCCCCCGCACACAGAGAGATGTACGCGCCTTCATAGGGTTAACGTCTTTTTGTAGACAGTGGATTATGGGGTTTTCGCACATTATAAAACCCTTGCTAGCGTTACTGTCCAAAACCACACCAAAGCCTCTTGAATGGACAGATGAATGTCAAAATGCCTTTGAACAATTGAGACAGGCCCTTTGCTCCGCTCCCGTATTAGGTACACCAGATTACACGAAGATTTTCACATTGTACGTGCACGAGAAAGATGGGTGCGCGTAATCAGTGTTAGTGCAAGCACACGGGGATAAGCAGAGGCCATGCGCATACTTCTCGGCGGTTCTTGACCCTGTGGCACGAGGGTTACCTGGGTGTTTTCGAGCAGTTGCAGCAACAGCAGTAGCTATACGGCAGAGTGAGGGAATAGTGTTGTCGCACAAATTGTTGGTGCTAGTCCCCCATGCAGTAGATGCCCTGTTAAATCAAACAAAGACCCAATATCTTACGAGTGCACGGTTAACAGGATATGAGCTTACACTTTTGGCGCCACATATCACA
The DNA here is from genome assembly GCF_964263255.1 of Lissotriton vulgaris. Classification (NCBI taxonomy): domain Eukaryota; kingdom Metazoa; phylum Chordata; class Amphibia; order Caudata; family Salamandridae; genus Lissotriton; species Lissotriton vulgaris. Next base: position 805,518,659 of record NC_141700.1, read on the forward strand.
CTGAAAAGATGCGCTACCCTGAACCCTGCCACTTTATTGCCCTATCCGGTCGAGGAGGCTCAGGAAGAAAAACATCATGACTGTGTTTTTCTGACCGAGGAACAGACAAAGGGTCGTGTCGACTTACAGGATATGCCACTTCCAGATGTGGATGGGGAACTGTGGGTTGATGGATCGTGTTTGAGGCTGCCAGATGGCACGACTTCCGCAGCCTATGCAATCACGACACTTAAGACAGTGGTAGAAACAGCTAGAATACCACAGAAATCGGCCCAAGCAGCAGAGCTGATAGCCTTGACAAGAGCCTGCGAATTGAGTGCTGGCCTATGTGTGAATATATACACAGACAGCCGGTACGCCTTCGGAGTAGCACATGACTTCGGGCTACTCTGGAGAGAACGTGGGTTTTTGACTTCTCATGGAGTACACATTATGCACGGAGAACTAGTCTGTGATCTCCTAAACGCGTTGCTTTGTCCAAAGAAAGTAGCGATAATAAAATGTAGTGCCCATAAAAAGATCAACGATAAAGTGGGTCAGGGAAATGCCTTTGCGGACAGCATAGCGAGACAAACGGCTATGTCTCGAACTGACTCCCCCATGTACGTGACACAATCACAGGCCGAGCGATGGTATGATGCTAGAGCAGAGATACTAGATATTCAGAAATCAGCTACTGAATCAGAACTTGCGGCATGGGCAGCAGATGGGGTGCTAGATGATGAAGGTTGTTGGAGGAGCAAGGACATGGAGAGATGGAAATTGCCTGCAGCTTACTTGCAAGCGATGGTCCAGATGACACATGGGTTGGCGCACGTGGGGGCTCTTGCAATCACTCGACTGTTAACACGAGTTTGGGAGCATCCCGAGATTGGAAATACTGCCAAGAGAGTAGTGCAGACCTGCCTGATATGTTTGCAGCACAATCCTGCAAAGGGGACCCATACTCCGAAAGGAGGGTTTGTTCCACCTTCTGCACCATTCGAGGTACTCCAAATGGATTATATCCAGCTTGAGCGTTGCGACAACCTGAAGTATGTCTTAGTGGTGGTATGTGCTTTTAGCAAATGGGTAGAGGCTTTCCCCACGAAAGACAATACAGCTCTGACAACAGCTAAGGTGTTGCTTAAGGAGTTTTTCCCTCGATTTGGAGTTTGCAAATTTTTGTGGAGCGATAATGGGCCTCATTTTGTCGGGAAAATTGTGGAAGATGTGCTGAAGGGTCTGGGGATTCAGCAGAAGTTTCATGCTGTGTTCCACCCTCAGTCGGCAGGTCTTGTTGAGCGGTACAATGCCACGTTGAAACTCAAACTGGCTAAGATTGTGGCGTCTACGACATTGAAGTGGCCGGATGCCTTGCCGCTAGCATTGCTCTCTCTCAGATCAGTGCCCCACTCGCGAACTGGCCTCACACCGTATGAGGTGGTGTTTGGAAGGCCTATGAATATTTGGGGAGTGCCCAAGCCGCGATTAATACATGATGTGCCTTGTATAATGATGAACGATTATTTGGCACGATTAACAAATGATTTGCTTTCTATTCATCAACAGGTTCGAGAAGCGCTCCCTGACAACTCTACTGGAGAGGCCCACAATCTTCATCCTGGCGACTATGTTATGATAAAGTCGTTTGAGAGGGCGAAGCTTGGAACCGAGGTGGCGTGGCCCCGAGCAGGTCCTCCTGGCGACTCGAACAGCTGTACGAGTGACCAACAGAAAGCGGTGGGTGCATTCAACCCACTGCCGTCGTGTTTCTCCTGATCTGGTGAATCCTGCTGTGTTGACCGACTACAAGGAGATTCTGGAGAAAGAAAAGAGCCCAGCTGTGACGTCGGCCGAAGCTGAGGGAGCCTTCCCGGACCACACTGTTTCTGGACGAGAGGGTTATAATCTGCGGCCGCGATAAGAAGATTTGTTTGGTTTTCGAGACTGGTTGGTTACCGCTCTGGGGTTTGTGAAACGGAAACCGGGTATCTCAAGGGGGGGGGATCAGTTCTGCCAAGAGTAGCGACACCCGTCTTGACCCCGGAGAAGAAAACAACGGCTACCTCGGAGCTCAGCACCGTATTTTTCTTTTTTAGGTATATACATATGTACATTTGAGACTTTGTGAACTTTTGAACTATTTGAGACATTAAGAACTTTTTGAACTATGGTGTCTTCCGCATCACGAGACAAAAGAATACTTGGTGCCATCCTTTTCGTCTTGACAATTGTGGTAATAGCAGTGATAGCCTGGGTAGTTGAACTCGTGGTGCCTGCACGTGAACATTTGCTGCCGACTACCCCGGCTCCATCTGAACATTTTCACTTCACCTTGCCCTATCATGAAGAACGGCACCGACAGACTTATTTGAACAATAGCTTTATTCAGATTCTGCATCATACACATAACATGACAAATACGTCTAATTGTTGGGTGTGTGGGATGTTGCCTGGGCACCAGAAGAAAGGGGGCACTCCACTCATTCCTCTCCCGTTTTCACATAATGGATCCTGCAATGCCTGGTACACTCTCTTATTCACTTTGAGATGGCCAACAAAAGGGGGGGTGCTTTTCCGTTTGAATAAAATTTGCTATCATGACCGGGATGGGTATCCACGAGCTGAGGGTACTCGATTTGAATGGGAGGAGTACCGCCCCGATAATGCGTCCGCCCCACGTGTTTACAGCAACCAACGGAACATCAACGTATCCAGTTCGCATGTTATTAATGTTATTGCTACTAAAGCTGATTTGTGTATACGCAATAAAGGTACAATTCCGGTGGGGAAAAGTGAATGCAACATCACACTTACCTTTGATAGCCCGAATGGTATATCGTTTGTAGCATCTCGCAATACTTATTTCATTTGTGGAACGAAAGGTTATCATCAGCTTCCGTTGGGATGGTTAGGCACTTGTTATGTATCTTTTGTATTACCCCCTGTATTCATCGCCCCGCCAATGTATCATAACGATTATGTTCTTTATCACGATTTCGTGTTGAATCGTGTTAAACGTACTGTTGTTCTGGACGACATCGACCAGACTGATACTGCTTTGCAACAATATGTGGACTTCAATTTGGGACTGTTCTCCTTTGTGGGGGCCGCTTTGAATAGTCGGAAAATGCGACGATTGACCCGTGTTGTTGAGGCTGTAGCCAATGATACTGCTATTGCACTAGGAAATATTACGGAAGAACTCCAGATTTCTAGGATTGTTATGCTCCAGAACAGAATGGTTCTAGATGTGGTTCTAGCTGACCGTGGGGTGGCATGTAGAATTATCGGAAGCAGCTGCTGTGTATACGTACCTGATAATTCACCATCTGTTTATGATGCTATTTCGAAATTGCACAAGATAGCTGCCGAAATACACCCGGACAATGGAACTTGGACTCTTTCAGGGTGGTTCTGGTCAATGCTTACCACTTGGGGTTGGAAACTGCTAACGATTCTATGTATCATTGTTGGGATATTGTTTCTGTATGTTTATGTATACAATGTGGCCCAGCTTTATGTTCCATGTGCTTATCGGCTTGCATCCCATCAAGACGAGCTCTTGCTCATGACAAAATGATGCTTCATAAAGAAGTAGCCCAAATAATGCTAATTGATATTGAAGATGAACACCCTGATTATGTTCACTATGAGGTAGCTTCAGCTAAACGCTAAAAGGGTCGTCTGTCGTAATTCGACAATGGCCGGGTTAGCGCTTAGCTGTGCTACACGTTTTCTCGCCTAAATTGACTATACATGGAAACGCCATCTTGTATGTCACGGCGGCCATCTTAGATCATGAGCGGCCTCGTGGCCAGCGTGCCCTTTAGTCCGTTGTCCGTGCCACTGACCACTCGAGTTTGCCCAGCAACAGGCTATTTTTAGTAACGGTCAAGCCTGTTCATGCGCAGTCCCAACTGACCAGTCACCCCTCAGGAATGTGCCGCCAAACTGACCAGCGGGATTGTAACCCCTCCAATGAGCTGGCTGTGTTCCAAAAATGACCATATATGTACATAACGTTCTGTAACCCTGTACCGCCTATCTTTTTATTACCTGCAAATTGTATAAAAGAACGGGTCACACCGATGTTCGGTGTGATACTTCTTGCATTGCCGAAGGGTGCTGTAGGAATGTACCACCACCCCATGGGGTCCTAATAAACTTGTTCTTTGAATTTTTCAGTTTCCGTGCCAACAGTTTTTGAATGTAAGTGGGTTATCTTCAGAGCATGTAGGCCTTGGGAACCCGATACTACACGGGAGGTCAAACCTCATCCACCATAGCCTTACTTGAGGGGGCACTGGCAGATATTCCTTTATTATCCAGTGTCATCATAGGGGGAGACTTTAACTGTACCTATGAACCCCTAAGTGCAGATGATATTATGGACATGAATGAAGATGATTGTAAAAAGTCTATCCCGCCTTTGACCCTAGTCCCAATCAAAAAGTGGACACCAAGAGCGATCCAAATAAATGCCCTAACAATAGAATATAACTTACGTGCCCTGAACGGTAGGACAATTTCAGACCCAAACGGTGCGAATACCTACAATAAGCTTAGTTGTCCATCCCGAATTGATTATATTCTACTTGACATCGGCTCTTGGAACAGACTAATTGATATGGAAATCATACAGTCGCAGGATAGCGATCACACCCCGCTTTGTATGGACATAAAATGGGGGGTGGAGAAGGAATCCTCAGATGATCCATTAATGATAACAAAAGAATTAGTCCCATCCAACTGCAACCGCAGGCTTAAATGGAACAGGGTGTTGTGTCAAGAATACAGTCTACTTTGTATCAAAGATCTGGTGGAATTAGAAACCTGTGAACTTGTATCTAATATTCGTGTCCATCACACCAATCAAAATTTCAGCCTTACAGACTCCTACAACACCCTAATGAAGAAAAGTGGTTCCTTTTTCACAATAAAAAACACAGGGGGATCAAAAAGGAAGAATCCAGTAAAGCTAGCACTCCATGGTATACGGTACAATGTACGGAAAGGAGAAGGGCCATAGCAAATGCTATTAGAAGAAAGGATACTACAGCTGTACGGTTGGCTAGAAGGGAATATAATCTGTGTATCAAAAGGGCCAAGAGGGATTGGGAGGAGGAATATTGGCAGGAACTTAAGGTTGCAGCCGGCTTAAAAAACCCAACTCTGTTTTGGAACCTGATAAACAAACTAGACAGAAGAGGTATGGAGCCCATCGCCAACCACATAACTGAACAGCAATGGCACTCACACTTCTCAAATTTGTATTGTGGTGAAGATGAGGCAGGTCCACTGTGTAGGGCATCAAATAACCATAGTAATGAGGGCTCTGCATCTGTAGAACCCTTTACAACCCGGGAAGTTCTTGATGCTATTAGGAACATAACCCCCGCAAAAGCGGCAGGCCCGGATAGGCTACCGGGTGATTTATATATACATGATCCCAAGTTATGGTCAGACTTTATTGCCCCCCTCATGAATTTAATCCTCAGTGGCCATTCTGTACCCGACTCCTGGAAAGGTGCGGAAGTGGTTACCATACATAAGAAAGGTGATAGGGAGGACCCTGCCAACTACAGACCGATTAGTTTAATCGACGCTATACAGAAAGTAGTTGGCAGGGTCATTGTAAATAGAATGGACAGATGGCTAGAGGAGGGGAATATACTTTCTCACTTCCAGGCGGGCTTTCGTAAAAATGTGGGTACAATGGACCAGGTTTTTAGGTTCTGGGCAATATATTGGAAAACAGTAACTGCTATGAAGGGGAATCTCTATTTGGCCTTTATAGACCTCAAAAGTGCATTCGACTTGGTACCTCGTGACAAACTCTGGAGGGTGTTATAGGATATGGGGTTCCCTCGTTACCTCCTGGAGATCATAATCAAACTCCATGAGGACCGATATGCTAGGATTAGATGGGAAAGATTGGGTCAGCTAACAGGGAGGGTGTCTGTGAACAGGGGGGTATGCCAGGGCTGTGTGATGGCCCCGAAATTGTTCTCCCTCTTTATCAATTGGTGGCAGACCATTTAAGGGAGTGCAGTGCCGACGCCCCAGTCCTGGCAGGGGAGAAAACACCAACTCTCCTCTTCGCGGATGACACTCTTCTGTTGGCCAAAACCCCATCTGGACTACAGAAATTATTGGATAGATTTAGCTTGTTCTGCCATGAATGTGGGTTGACCATTAACACGACCAAAACCAAGTTGATGGTATTGCCCCCCTCCAAAAAAGCAAAGAAAATCAACATCATTCTTAATGGGACATCTCTTGAGGTGGTTGAGGATTCCAGCCCTGGTGCACGTGGTGGGTGCTCTTGCTACATGTTGCCTTTACCTGCTAGAGGACATTATCCAATAAGTGTAAAGGGACAAAAGTACCTGTGTTGCGCTGTAATTGCCTATCTTGGTTGGGTGAGCTACAACAACAGCACCCGGCAGGTGGAGCTACGGGTTCAACCTCTCAGTTTTCAGGCTGTGTAACTCCGAGCTCCTACAGGAAGACCTACCCCTCTCCGCCGGGACCAAACAGATCATGTAGATAGTTAATGAATTACAAACTTATTGTTTAAATTTTCTTGGTCCTGATGAATCGCTAGTCAGAGGACTTACAGCGAGAAACATGTCGACCGATTGATAAACTTTATAGTCTAGACTCGCACTGGGGGACATTATTTCCCTACGAGCCTACTCTATTTTCCAATTTCAATTTGGAATAAGGGACCGCTAGAATAAACTTGATCCTGGTACCCTTTACTTAAATTTTAACTTATTCCCCACGTCTACATATTACTGGCCCCTCACCCACACTTCACCCATACGGCAGTTGGAAAAAGATCTCCGCCATAGAGCCCCTCTTTGAGGTGTTGCCCGTTGGGTATTGCACCGCCGACCCAACGAGGCGCATTGCCGATGATGAAGCATGACACCTGCAAGGGTTTGTGAGGCCTTTATATCCAACACAGTGGATACCCACGCGTTCATCCACGACATTGAGTAGTCACCGTTCACAATCTTTCACTCTATTTAGGAACAGCTTGGTACTTCTTGTGTGTCAATGAACTACCATTCCCAGAATGCCATGCATTCTCATGTGTCCCAAACAGAAGGCGGCTGCCTCGGATTACCAGGTTTAAGGGCAATTAGGGGAATAATAATTTTTTTTAAAGATACCTGTCTTGCCGCTGATGCTGTCAGCCGCTTCAGTGTTGTCTCCTCCCGGGAATCACTGGGGCACAAAAACAGGCTCCCTACCCAATACAGACGCTGCTCTCATGCTATACGAAGCATGAGAGCAGCGTGGGGATTGGTCTGAGGGGATGGTCTGCCGCTCGCACAGGCATAGAGAGCCTGCAGCTTTTCTCCAACCCGGCTGTCAACACAGCTGGATTGGAGAAATCCAAGTGCGCATGTCTGTTTGGCCGGCCTAAGACAGCCCGCCAAACCGTCGTGGACTTTACAGTGCCCATCTTGCCACCTCTCTGCCATGGCTTGGCCCCGTCCTGCCCAAGACTCCTTGCCCCAGTCAGGCTGCGGAAATTAAAATGATAATATTGTTTTATTATCATTATATTTTTCACTGGCTGACTCTGACCAGTGGGGCGACGCTCCTCCGCCATTACGGAGGAGCCGCCCCTGAATTGATGGAATTGGTTCTGCTGAAGTTCGGTAGAAACTATGGGGCATATTTACTAAGAAGTGATGGAGTGAGGCGTTAGCCTTCATGACTTAACACCGCACTCCACCACTTCAGAAACGCAAGGCTGCACCATATTTACAACAATATGTTGCAGCCTCGAGTTTTCCCCAGCTGGAGCTAAATTTAATAGCCTAGCGCCAACGCAGACACCCTTGCTCCATAGTGCAAGGTTGTCTGCGTTGAGGGTAAGATTGTTTATGTGCAGGAAGGTCTCCCTTCCTGCCTATAAACCATTTTTAAATGGTGTTTTGTAACTTCTATGTGTGCTGTTTAATGCAGCAGACATAGAAATTGCACAACATCTTTTTTTAAAATGATTGTTTATGTGCAGGAAGGGGCACATAAACAATCCATGGCATTTTGCTGTTTCCATGTTTGCTGCACAACGCAGCACACATGGAGACAGCGAAAACGAGGAGAAATTAAACATTTCTCCTTGTTTTGCCAGGTTAAGACCAGGTTTTCCCTGGTCTTTATTTTAGTGCTGCTGCCTATCTACGCCTCCCTTGTAAAAAGGGGGCAGCATCAAAATCAATGGGCGTTGCATTGGAACCACGGCAACACCCACTGCCCACCCCTTTCATGGGTAAATGTAACATGAAAGGGGGTCTCATTTACAAGGCAGCATTAAGCCACGTTAAGATGCCATTGAGTCCTGTGTCTCTGCTTTCTTTCGGATTCCGTCCAGTGCTTAATTTGTGCCAGTATTTGCCAGTGCTTAGCACTGGCACGCATTTGTAAATACTGGCACTAATAGTGGCAGTCGGCCACATGATGGCGCTGGCTGCCTCTCTTCGAGCAGACCTCATCGACAGAAAGTTCAATATACTTTATAAAAGCATAAAAGCTCTGGGTCTAGGCATTATGTAGAGCGCATAATGATTAGGAATAATCAAAATATAAGGGTTGTCTTGTGCGATGGTTTGGCAGTGCTCTCAGGGACACTGGTAGTGCCAACCATGGCGGCCTCCTGAGAAGTATCTTGAGCCCTGGCACTTACATCATTACACATTAAGTGCCGTCCATTATTATGCCTGGGTGAAATATTAATCACGTGGAGGAATCAGAGTCATTTTGGTAATTTTGTCAAACTCTTGGGATGTAAAATTACCATAAATTATGTGATTACTCTGGTTTCATAATTTAGAGTGATGTGGGTAAAAATGCCTACTACAGAAGGACAGGAAGAGAGCGCAAGCGACTGTTCTGTTGCATTTAATGCTATTTTCATAGCACAAAATGCATCCTAAACCTAAATGCAGGTTTATGCTACTCACATAATTTCACATAATCTTGTGTAATTGTGCTGTAGTTTCACATAATTACGCTGCAGAAAAGCACGCAGGTTACGTCCACCTCTACCTATGACCCTGTCCCTGCCTCTACTGCTGTCCTTATATTTCATTATATGTGGTCACTGGTGGGAATTTATTTATTTATTTTGAAAGTTTTATATAGCGCGAACAAGATCTTCGCAGATATCAGAGCGCTTTACAGAGGGGGGGAGCATATATAAACAGATACATAAATAGAGATAAAAGTACAGTTAAGTGATATCATAGACAATCAGGTAAGTCAATTTCAAAGTCATACAAAAATGCAAAGGGTTCGAACAAGTAATACAGATCAGTATCGAGTCTTCGAAGTTAATCCCCAGTAGTAATTCAGGTGCATTTAGCCATGAGGATAGCTTTTACTTCTTTCTTAAAAAGTATGGTAGAGGAGATGAGCCTCGTTTCAGGGGGAGTGAGTTCCAAATCCTGGGTGCCATTTCTGAGAAGGAGTGTTTATAGGTTTTTTCCTTGCGGAATCTTTTAGGCTTTAGCAAAAGATTGTTTGTGCCTCTAGTGTTTCTGGAGCCTCCAGAAATCGTCAGCTTCTGAGCGAGGTATCTAGGTGAGCTCAGGTGGACCGCCTTGTGCGTCAAGCAAGCGATTTTCAGATGTATTCTGGCTTCAAAAGGCAGCGAGTTCAGGGATTTGAAGTCAGGGGAAATGTGTGAGTGTTTTTTTGATCCAGTGATGAGTCTCGCTGCGGCGTTTAGAGAGGCTCTTATGGGTGCCGTAGTAGCTAGGGGGAGACCGCAGAGGGCGGTGCTGCCGTATTCTATTCGAGGTATGACTAGTGATTGTACCGCAGTTTGGAAGTCTTTGGCTGGAAGGAAGGGTTTAAGTTTCCTTAGGGTGTTGATTTGGTAGTTCGCTCCCTTAGTTGCTTTGTTGATGTGTTCCTGCATGCTGAGATTGGTGTCAAGTGTTATGCCCAAAGATTTTGCTGAGTCCACAATGGTGGGTTGAACATTGAGTGCCGTTAGGTGTTTAAGCCACATTTGTGCGGTAGTGATCTTCGCGGGAGGTGAGATCAGAAGGAACTCTGTTTTAAGGGCATTGAGTTTGAGATGATTAGCGGCCAGCCAGGATTGGGTGCTTCTGATCGTTGAATTCAAGAGCATGATGTCTTTGGGTGATTGTAATTTGAGATAAAGTTGGGTGTCATCGGCATACATGTGGAAGTGTACATTGGATTCTTGTAGCAAGGTGGTGAGAGGTTCCATAACTAGGTTGAACAAAGTTGGGGATAGGGAGGATCCTTGTGGTACGCCTAGCGATACAGGTCTTGGCGAGGACATCAAGTTGTTGCTCTTGAATTTCTGCGACCTGTTGTGCAGAAAGGACGTGAACCACTTGAGCACAGTTCCAGATAGACCCATTCTTGTGTTTAATAGTTTGAGTAAATTCTCATGTTTGACGGTGTCAAATGCAGAGGAGAGATCAAGGAGGATGAGGAGGCAGGTATCGTTTTGATCTAGGATTTGAAGGGCGTCGTCAATTATGTGAGTCATAGCAGTTTCAGTACTGTGATTTGCTCGGAAGCCTGATTGATGAGAGTTGAGGAGATCAAACTGATTAATGTGTTTAGTCAATTGTATTTGTGCACATTTTTCCATCAGTTTGGCAAGAGTCGGAATATTGGTAATGGGACGGTAGTTGTTTAGGTCAGAGGGGTCGGCGGTAGGTTTCTTTAGCAAAGGTGTGACTTGTCCAACTTTGAGGGAGTCGGGAATGGTCCCTTGTTGAAGTGAACTGTTAATGATTTTAGTCCAGAGTGGAAGGAGCGACGGGGTAAGGTCTTTGACAGCGTTAGCAGGAAGGGGGTCCGTGAGGTGATTGGATGGTTTCAGAGTGCTGAGCAGTCTGCCAATTTCTTCTTCCGTGTAGGTGACAAAGGATGACCATGTGGCATTGTTTTTTGGTTTAGTGGGTGCTATGCAGTGGGGTTTGGAGTAGAGGCTTGCGTCAATGAGGAGATCATTCTTTATGTTGTCGGTTTTTTGGATAAAGAAAGAGGCGAAGTCTTCGCAGGAGGGAGCTTCGCACATAGTGCTGAGAGGTTGGGGTTGTTCCTTGGATTGTGTTCTGATAAGCTCAAACAGCTTTCTCGGACGATTTTTGGCTTGGTTGAGCTGACGGCTGAAGAAGTCTGATTTTGAGCGTTTTATTTTCCTGAAGTAGGCATTTATCTTTTTCTTCAGGGTTTTTAGGTTCAGTGCAGAGGGAGCTGATCTCCAGGTGCGCTCTGCCATTCGCATGGCACGTCTATCGTCATTGAGACTCCCGTCGTACCAGGGATTGGAAATTTTTGCGGAGGCTTTTTTTAGCTGCAAGGGTGCGACTTCAATAATTATTGAGGTCATAGTGTTGAGATAGTGATCAGTCAAGGATTGGACGTCCTTAACGCCAGTAGGAGGAAGTAGTAAGTTGCAGCTGTTGGGGGGTAGAGAGTTTGAGTTTAGTTTTTTCATGTCTCTTTTCCAGACTTTGGGCCTGGAGGATTGAACAGGGTTAAATTTAACTTTTTCATTGATGAAGAATGTGATAATATGATGGTCTGACCAGTCACAGGGTTGGATAGATTCGAGTTGGATAGAGGCCTCTTTGGAGATGATAAGGTCGAGGATAGAGCCTTTCTCGTGTGTCGGACTGTTGCAAATTTGAGTGAGGTCAAGGGCGTTAAGGAAATTCTTCAGACCTTTTACCACCGCATCATTATGATCGTTCCAGTGGAGGTTGAAGTCACCAAGGTATATTTGTGTGAGTTGTCGCCCGGAGTTGGTTGAGATCATATCCATGATTTGTTGGGAGATAGTAAGGTTGTCGCCGGGTGGGTGGTAAATGCCGTGAAGAGAGCATATCGGTTTGCCCTCATTGATAATATCGAGGCAGATGTATTCACAAGAGGTTGGGGAGGGTAGGGAAGGGGAGGTTACTTTCAAGATAGAGAGGTTGCTCCTGTATATACATGCGATTCCGCCACCTTTTGTTTTGCCAGACCTGTCAAGTCTAGTGATGTGGTAGTTGGGGGGAACCAGAATGTCCATTATAGGTGTATTTAACGGTTGTGTCAATCCCGTTTCACTGCTGGTTACTAACTAAATTAAGATTCAACCAGATTCATTCTTTGTTAAATGATTCCAAGGTGTGGGCTAATCCTGAAGATTTGCCACTTTGTAATTGTGATAGCTATTCATTGCAGGACACTTTACATTTTATGTTTTTCTGTAAATTTTATTCTCTGCCCAGGAAAAAATATATCACCCCGTTGCTCAAAAACAAGGGGTTTGTCCAAGTCAAACCCGCTCTCCTTTACTTAAAACAGTTAGACTCCCCACTAATAATGTTCGGTGTTGCAAATTTTTTGGTGGCTGCTTTCCGCCTCAAAAAAAGTACCAGGACTAGACAAACTAACAGCACTGGCGTTAACTTATGACATTTTTGAAATTCTTTTTTACCTTTTTAAAAAAATGTAAATATTTTAATTTCTCATTTTTAATAGTACTATCAATTGAATGTAATTGTATTCCCTGAACATGTACTCGTGCCTACTGTGTGCTTTTTATGATTTTTACTAATCGAAATAAAGTGGTTTTGAAGTGAAGGTGTAGAAGATTCTGTTAGCCACGTTTCAGTCATGATGATTAAGTCAAGATCCAATTTTAAGATGAGATCAGCGATTGCGGAGGAGTGTCTAGCGGCTGATCTGCAGTTGAGGAGAGTGCATTTGAGACGGGGTGTGTCGAGGGTGGAAGGGGGTTCTAGAGTGAGGGGTCTTTACTCAGGTTACTATGGATAGCGATTCTGTTGTTCAGTGTGGGGGGTCTAAGGGGATTGGAGTGAATTGTAGGAATGGCGGTGAGAGTGTCTGGTGTGTTGCTATGGGGAGCTGGATCGTAGGAGCGGAGGAGGGTGATTGTGTCGAGGTCCGAGAGAGGGTTGCAGGAGCGATGGGGGCGGTTTTCGCGGTTGTGAACAGGGATTGAGGTCCAGTGCGGTGGGAGTCGAGTGCGAGAGTTCGCCGCCCGGGTGGAGGACCAGTTGGGAGGGGTGGTGATGGTGGAGGCGCGTGAGGGGTGTCTGGTGTGTGTGCTGAGTAATTGTTTGATGATGTGAATGTCTTGTTTGATCTGGTGGAGGGTGTTGGGTGAGGGGTGATGGAGTTTGATAGACAGACAAGAACTTTACTTTTATAGGGACCTGTGCACAAGGTTAGTGCAGCCTGGGAGACGCCCCCAGCTAGTCCCAGGCAAAATAACTTTATATAAACAAATATCCTTTAAACAAAATAGACAACCAGTCGAGTTAGAAAAAAATACACAGAAATATTTGTATTCGGTGTGCAGCAAATTCTTTGTCGAAATCACAGTCATGAGATAAGCGAAAGCTGCACAGAGCGAGCCTGTCCAAACTGCAGGTTTATCAAAATCACAGACAAATCATGGGACGAGCAGACCTCATGGATCCCATGACAAGCAAACATACTCCAGGAGTAGCCTTTTCTCATTGATTTCCTATATTTCCATTCATCTATACATTAAATATACATGTGGCCAGATAGTGCAATAGGCTGAAGACCAAAGCAACTTTCTGACTGCCACTGGCTTGAATATTTACATAGCTTTACATCTAGACATCAGAGAAGAAAAGGTTTATAATGTAGATCACTTGGGCCCGCGCTGCCGGGGATCCAATCTTCTGAGGAACATCTGAAGCTTGATGATCACCCAAGTCAGACACACAACCAGGTGTTACCGCAGACGAAGCAGGTCATGCCGGTATGCCGTAAGTGCATCTCAAACCTACAGTGATTCTACGTAGATACAAACAGTGATTATAGCAGACCAGCACCGTCTTAACGGGAATATTGATTCTCAAGATCTCCAGGGTATCAATGAGAATCCCTCCAGAGCTCATCCATTGGAGACCAGTCGCTGCTTGTCATTGGTCGTCATCGTACATCTGTATCCAGGATACAGAGGAAGAGGCGGGCACTGGGTGATCCAGCACATAGAAAGATTGATATAGAGTGATCGCCCAGCAGTTGACAACAAAGAAAGAGAGCATACAAGAGGACTTCCAAACAAGTGCTTCAGAGTACAATCCTCTCCCGGAAGATATTCCTGATAATTAATTTTCTACGAGCAAAGTACGCCTGGGGTCTTCGCGAACACAGTCTTAGGTGGGAGTGGACAGATGCAGGCTGGTGTGAAAGAAATCAGATTTTCTTGAGATATTAGTGCCTCTGAAAGGTGCCTGTGGCAGGGATAGGGTTAACCTGTCCATGAGGCTGGTTGGAAAATCTCCAAATTTTCAGACTGCCATGTCCACCTTGCTGTCTCTCTTGGTGCAGGAGCACCTGTGCTCTGGCTCAACGTCCAGCCTCCGTACATTAGACATAGGCGTTCTTCCCATATTTGCATATGCTTGTGTTGGAGTCGTATCGTGGGAGAGCAACTTGCGGTGCTGTCTTTGCGGACGTTGACGCCTTCGGGGCCTGGTACTGGTAGTTGTAGCTAAAGAGGACACAAAGGAGGATGTAGGTTGAGTCAATGATTTTTTAATGTTTTTTAATAATCTGTTTTATTGGTGAAAACATAAACAACAGCCCAGGCATGCATTGGCGTCATGGCACGCATGAGATGAACAAGTACATGAGCATTATGAATTGGTCGATATTACATTGACGACATTTTTATAGATTACATCAATAACATAATGATCCCCGCTTGGAGGGGGCCCATCAACAGTGAGCGCAGTCTCAAGTCTCATTTTGTCACATCGCAATTCATCTGTTGGAGACACATATATATCTCCTCTGTATTTGTTCCACATACCCCACTTGCGGTCCCACTTCCTAGGGCATCCCCTGTGTTTGAAGACATCTTTTTCGGCTATCATAGCTCTGTCCATGTCAGCTACCCGGTCACGAATACTAGGCATCGCTCCCACACCCCATTTCTGTGTGATGTTGCGTTTTGCAATGGCCCATTCCAAGGAGGCCCATGTTTTCTCGGTCTGTGTAAGGTCGGTTGCGTCCCACACATTGAGTAAGCAGAGTTTTGGGGAGGACGTCAACATCTCACCCCCAGCCTTTCCCCTTCCCATTTGTTGCGTAATGGCGTCCCACTATGATCAAGCTGGTGGCAGTCCCATATAGTGTGAAAAAAGGTCCCCTCCTGGCGGCATTGTCAGAGACAAAAGGGTTCTGTCCATCTGCCCATTTTGACTAGAATGCCTGCCGCCAAACAGGCTCGATGGAGGATATTCAGCTGGACCAGTCACAGTCTCATGGGAATGGCCACCTCTCTAGGGGAAGCCAAGGCATCTTGCCAATCATCGTCCTTGAAAATGCCCAGGTCCACCTCCCAAAGTTGTTGCAGATGCCCGAAAGGGTCCGGTCGGTTATTAATCAGTTTTTTGTACGTGAGGGATATGACTTTTTTGTTCATGGGATCTAATAGTAACTTATCTTCCAGGGGAGAGGCCTCAGTGAAGTGGGCTACCCTTTGGAAGCACTGCTTTGAGTGCGTGGCTAATCTGTAAATATCTGAATGCTTCGGTCTGTGCAAGCACGTACTTCTTCTGGAGGTCTGGGAAAGTGGCTAGTCTCCC
Organism: Lissotriton vulgaris; assembly: GCF_964263255.1. Lineage (NCBI taxonomy): Eukaryota > Metazoa > Chordata > Amphibia > Caudata > Salamandridae > Lissotriton > Lissotriton vulgaris. Next base: position 805,534,297 of record NC_141700.1, read on the forward strand.
CGAGTTCCACAGATCACCGACAGTTGAGATGCCAATCAGGTTCCACTTGTCAAACCCTGGGGAGGTACTCAGGCGCCCGAAAAATTTGGATTCCCATAGTGGTGTAGCAAGAGTAATTCTATTGTGCCAACCCATTTGTTTATTGACCCTATGCCAAGTTTTGATAGTGCATGCAGTGGGTCCAGTCATATTTATCTTTCAGGGGTATGTGTATAATGCATAAACAAAGAAAGAGATAGGGTAAAGTATCACTCTTCAAACCCTTCTAATTATATTTAAACAACAAAAGAGTGATCATGGGTGTATATCCAAATCAAATTAAAGGTTACACTCCCTAAAGAAAGGAAAAGTTGGGAACGGGTTAGTGAGGGGACAATTCTTGTTTAGTATGAAGAACCCTCACTCACCACCCTGGGTGGTGACATGCTTCATCATAGATTTCCCACCGGGTAGACCGAATGTCTGCTCGGTGTGTTTCAACGCCTGATATTACAACGGAGCTGGTTTTTGTGTTGTGAATAGTGCAAAAAGTGGTGGTGTTAAAAGAAAGCAGTCTGTGTCTCGAAAAAAGACTTTTTATTAAGAGACCAGCTTGTGTTCTTTAAAAACAAGTGAAGCGGACGCCAAAAGATCACAAACTTGAACCAATAGTGTCCTTAGTGTAAAAAGATTATGGTCGACATGTTTCTGCTCAAAATGGCTTGCTCAGCTGAGCTTTCTTCAGGACCAGAAAAGACCCCGGGTGGTATACACACGCTAAGGCGTATCCTGACCATCAGGGTTGAAATTTGCTGTTGAAACAAACTCACGGTTTTGTGGACAGTCCTGGATTTTCCCAGCGTCCTAAACCTTGTAGACGTGTTATTTCCTGCTTCTGTGAGCTCACGGCGGGAGTAATCTTCACGCCAGATATAACTTAGAATCTGACGACAGCCCTCCTGCAAACCTTTATGCAGCGTGTCTGTGGCCCGAATGTTGAGCAGAAACATGTCGACCATCATTTTTTACACTAAGGTCACCATTGGTTCAAGTTTGGGACCTTTTGGCGTCCGCTTCACTTGTTTTTCATGAACGCAAGCTGGTCTCTTAATAAAAACAAAAACCAGCTCCGCTGTAACATCAGGCGTTGAAGCACACCGGGCAGACATTCGGTCTACCCGGTGGGAACCCTATGATGAAGCATGTCACCGACCAGGTCGGTGAATGAGGGTTCTTCATACTAAACAAGAATTGTCCCCTCACTAACCCGTTCCCACCCTTTTTCTTTCTTTAGTTTGTGTATAATGCTCTGTTATATCCACCCTGCCCCATGAGCCATCGGTCAGTGCGAAAGTTCGGGACTTCATGATTCCCATGTGCCCATCGGTTGATCGCCACTAACTGAGATGCTTGATAGTATGTTTTAATGTCGGGTAGTGCAATGCTCTCCTCTTACCATCCTGCCGAAAGTTTGTTCATAGCAATCCGTGGTGCAAGGCTATCCCATAGGAGAGCGCGCACGGCATTGTCGATGCTAGTAAAGTAGGAGTCAGGGACTTTATTGGGGGTGTTCGAGTCAATGCAGTGCTTTCTGCCCCCTCCTTTACTACCTTTTTATATTAAATACCAAAGGTTTTTGCGGCACCACAGGTGAAGCTAGGGTTTATGGGCCACCCAACAGTCGACAATGGTGCTACACCTGCTCTGTGGCCCGAGGAGCTGTCAGCAAGACCTTTTGTGTGTGCGTGAAGGAAAGGGGGTTGCTCAAAAGGAACACTTCAATGGTTTGTGGGGAGCCCCCTTGTGCTTTGAGTGCTTCTGAGGGTACACAGACAAAAAATCGACTACAAAATATTGAATGGACATAATATCGAGTTTAAAATATAGGCTGGACAGAATATCGAATGGACAGAATATAGACATCAAAAATATCGTTTTGAAGGTAAGTAATGTAATATCGAATTTTAAAATATAGATAGTCAAAATATCGAAGTACATAATATAGGTTAAGAAAAATATCGAAATGTTAATAATATCGAATTTTTGATAGTGTATTTTATGTGTTAAAAGTGTTTATTTATGTTATAATGTAATTTAATTAATGAATTTAATGTTATTTAAATTTTGCGTAATTTAATTCTGTAGCGGGTTGTGGGTTTATAGGGGAATAGGGTGGGAAGTAATTTAATTATAATTAATTAAAAATGTAAATGTATTTATTAGTATTTGTTTATAATTAATTGTTAATTAATTTTTATTTAGTAATCAATTACATTTTAATTGCCAATTAATTTTATTTAATTGATTGATAATTATGTTAATTTAACTAATTTAATTTCTGTAGCGGGTTGTGGGTTTATAGGGGAGTAGGGTGGGAAGTAATTTAATTATAATCAATTAAATATGTTAATTTATGTAGTGTAATCTAATTATAATTAATTAAATATGTACATTTATTTATTGGTATGTGTTTATAATTAATTGTTAATTAATTTTTATTTAGTAATTAATTACATTTGAATTGCCAATTAATTTCATTTAATTGATTAATTGATAATTATGTTAATTTAACTAATTTAATTTCTGTAGTGGGTTGTGGGTTTGTAGGGGAGTAGGGTGGGAAGTAATTCAATTATAATTAATTAAATATGGTAATTTATGTAGTGTAATTTAATTATAATTAATTAAATATGTTAATTTATTTATTGGTATCTGTTTATAATTAGTTGTTAAATTATATTTTTTTGGTAATTAATTAAATTTTAAATGCCAAATAATTTTATTTAATTGATTAATTGATAATTATGTTAGTTTAAGTAATTTAATTTCTGTAGTGGGTTGTGGGTTTATAGGGGAATAGGGTGGGAAGTAATTTAATTATAACTAATTACATAAGTTAATTTTTTTGTGTATTTATTAGATTTAATTGTTAAGTAACTGTTTAATTAATAATTAATTAATTGTTAATTTGTAATTAATTAGTGTTAATAGATAATTAATTGTAATGATTAAATTAAATTAGTATTTGTAATTAATTAATAATTATATTATATTAAAGTGGTAATTAATATATATATATCTTTTTAAATAATATATGAAGTATCTACTTTCTCTACTGTTGCATTCACTGGAGTGGGAATAGTAATTTTTACCCCTACTCTATCCAACGCTTTCCCTACTGTTGCACTCTCTGGAGTGGAATAGTAAGTTTTACCCGTACGCTATCCAATGCTTTCCTTACTGTTGCACTCTCTGGAGTGGGAATAGTAATTTTTACCCCTACGCTATCCAACGCTTTCCCTACTGTTGCACTCTCTGGAGTGGGAATAGTAAGTTTTACCCCTACGCTATCCAACCCTTTCTCTACTGTTGCACTCTCTGGAGTGGGAATAGTAATTTTTACCCCTACGCTATCCAACGCTTTCCCTACTGTTGCACTCTCTGGAGTGGAAATAGTAATTTTTACCCCTACGCCATCCAACGCTTGCCCCACTGTTGCACTCTCTGGAGTGGGAATAGTCATTTTTATCCTTATGCTATCCAACGCTTTCCCTACTATTGCACTCTCTGGGGTGGGAATAGTAATTTTCACCCCTACGCTATCCAACGCTTTCCCTACTGTTGCACTCTCTGGAGTGGAAATAGTAATTTTTACCCCTACGCTATCCAACGCTTTCCCCACTGTTGCACTCTCTTGAGTGGGAATAGTCATTTTTATCCTTATGCTATCCAACGCTTTCCCTACTGTTGCACTCTCTGGAGTGGTAATAGTAATTTAAACCCCTACACTATCCACTGCTTTCCCTACTGTTGTACTCTCTGGAGTGGGAATAGTAATTTTTACCCCTACGCTATCCAACGTTTTCCCTACTGTTGCACCCACTGGAGTGGGAATAGTAATTTTTACTCTTACGCTATCCAACGCTTGCCCCACTGTTGCACTCTCTGGAGTGGGAATAGTCATTTTTATCCTTATGCTATCCAACGCTTTCCCTACTATTGCACTCTCTGGGGTGGGAATAGTAATTTTTACCCCTACGCTATCCAACGCTTTCCCTACTGTTGCACTCTCTGGAGTGGAAATAGTAATTTTTACCCCTACGCTATCCAACGCTTTCCCCACTGTTGCACTCTCTTGAGTGGGAATAGTCATTTTTATCCTTATGCTATCCAACGCTTTCCCTACTGTTGCACTCTCTGGAGTGGGAATAGTAATTTAAACCCCTACACTATCCACTGCTTTCCCTACTGTTGTACTCTCTGGAGTGGGAATAGTCATTTTTATCCCCACGCCATCCAACGCTTTCCCTAATGTTGCATTTTCGGGAGTGGGAATAGTAATTTTTACCCCTACGCTATGCAACTCTTTCCCTACTGTTGCACTCTTTGGAGTGGGAATAGTAATTTTATACTTCCGCTATCCTACGGTAATAATATTGGATATATTTTAATTATATTATGTTATTATATATATATGTTTTAACAAATATGATAGTAAAAAAATTTTTTATAACTTTAATTAAATATTTAATTATCATAAGGTAATTTAAGTATTTTTAAGTATATTTTAGTAAATAATTTTTAATTTAAATTTAATTTAACATTGTTTTTAATAAAGTCGATATTTTGTTGCCGATATTTTTGGTACTCTATATTATGTCCCTCGATATTATGTCAGTGGTCCGCTTCTGAGCATGGGGAACCTGGCAGATGCCTCCACCTCGACTTTGATTCCCCACACCGACTACCCAGCAGTTCATTCCATAGGGGGTCTGAAGCCCACACACTAAAGTCTGGACTCACCTTTCCATCCCTCTGGCATTCCCCCAGTATGGCAAAGGCTTGGGGGCTGTTTTCAGTGGTGGAGGGGCTACCATGACCACACCATGTTCCATGGCCACACTCTAGCTGCTATCTCCTGTAGTATGGGGCTGTTCTGAACATGTTTGACAGGGCTGACTTTAGGTTCAAGTCTGGTCCTGGCCTAAAGATAGTCTCTTACAATGTATATACATTAAAACTGAATCAGTGCAAATGGAGAGGTTACACCTACTTTTTTTGAGAAATGTATTATGTGCTATTCAGTGTCTAGAAAATGTCTGTGTGGCACGTCCCCTTTAAAGATGACTTTGGTAGATCTTCCAAAATACTTTTTGGGGGAAACGTAGGACAAGTGATAGCACAGCGGGTCAATTACAGTACTAAAATCGACTCCGAATTTAGAAACAACTTTTGAGGGTGTTCAAGAGGCAAAGAGGAGTCTCGACATGTTTTCAGGGCGCTGGGAAAGGACCAGTGGTCTAACCTGTATCTGATTTCAGGCAGTTTTACAGGGACAGATTCCAACAAATTTTGCACACTGGGAAAGCGGCATTGGCCAACGCTGGATAGGGTGTAAACACAATTTAACATCGGGTGTTGTGAGACCCCAACCATGACTCTGCCACTAGCTGCACGAATTTCAGACCCCCAAAGGAGTAAAGGTCAAGGCACTGGTTCTGGTGGATTTGATTACCCGCTCCTAAACAACAATCATTGTCACATTTCACATTCGGTATCAGATCTGCATTTGTCGCAGCTTTATGAAAGTTGTCAAGGATTGATCCATTGCATCTCACCCCCCTTCTGCCAAAACACATCTGTGTCGGATTGATTCTTAAAGGTGCTTACAGTAATCTACACTTTTAGGGGTCAGTTTTAGACAATTGTCATTTCTTCCTCTGTTGTTCTATTGTGGTGCCCGTATTTATGTAGAGAAACCATGGGGCATAATTACATGTTCTGGTGCATCTCTGCAAATCAGCAGGGATGCGCCAGAACAGATTCGTCATACAATCCCCTCCTTCCGCCACCACAGATGCGCCCCATTGTAAATGCGGCGCACCATGGTGCAAGGAAGGGAAGATGCGTGACGCATCTTGTGGCGTATAGGCGGCGCATTGCTGGAGTCGCGTCGCAAGCGCGATGCAACTCCTGCAATGCACAGGGGCCACCCATACTCAACGTGGTGAGTCACTCCTTACGCCTGCTTCAAGTAGGTGTAAGGATTTGACGCAGCAGCGCCGTAAAACTGACTCAGTGAAATCTTGTAGATTTCACTGCATCAGTTTTACGGGGCTTTTCTGCGAGGGAACGCCCACCCTGCGACAGAACCCCCACATGAAACCTGACGCAGGTTTCATGTGGCGCAGGGCTTTACAACGTGACGTATCTGCCTAGATGCGTCATGTTGTAAATAAGTCGCAACGTGGCGCATTGTTTACGCCGCCGCTGCGTCTCAAAAGTGACGCAACAGCGGCGTAAATGTGTCGCAAGGGGCTTGTAAATCTGCCCCCATGTGCTCATAATGAGCTACCATGGGCTTCCACTGAGTCAAAGTTCTGTCCTGTTGAGACTGTGATGGACTGACTCTGGGGTCTGACAGAAGGAGGCCCTGTGGTCTCTCCCAGGCGTCAAGTCAGACCAAGGCAAGGAAGCGTCTCACACCAAGGCTCTGATGGAACCAGTCACTGACCCTAGATACAGACGGGGGCAAGGAAGTGTCTCACACCAAGGCGCTGGTGGAACCAGTAACTGACCCTAGACACAGACCATGGCAAGGAAGCGTCTCACACCAGGCACTGGTGGAACCAGTAACTGACCCTAGACACAGACCAGTGCAAGGAAGGGTCTCACACCAAGGCGCTGGTGGAACCAGCTACCAGTTCTCTGGTTCTCTTACCTCTTGACTTTCAAAACCAAGGCTCTGGTGAAGCCAGTAACTGACCCTAGACACAGACCAGGTCAGGGAAGCGTCTCATACCAAGGCGCTGGTGGAACCAGTAACTGACCCTGGACACAGACTAGAGCAAGGGAGCGTCTCAAACTAGGGTGGTGGAGGAACCAGTGACAGGTCCTAGAGACAGACCGAGGCAAGGAAGCGTCTCACACCACGGCTCTGGTAGAACCCGTAACTGACCCTAGACACAGACGGGGGCAAGGAAGCGTCTCACACAAGGCTCTGGTGAAACCAGCTACCAGTTCTCTGGTTCTCTTACCTCTTGACTTGCGAAACCTGAGTCTTGTACGAACAGCAGAGGAAGCCGCCTCCTACAACGTCCAGAAGAGCGCCAGACCAGCCGAGGTAGAGCGCGGGTCCGATTTCATACCTGTGAAGGAAGCCGGACATGCGATTAATCCCATCTTTCTGCAATTGGATTTTAATTTGCCTATGTATTTCAATACCCATCTTTATGATTATGGTTCTATGGCTTATTTATGTCTGGTTATGGAAACAAGAAATAGTTTGCATTAGATATATGCTATTTACGTTATAAATAATGCTTTGCTACATAAGAACATTCTTTGTTTCAAAATAAAAAGAATAAACGTAAAAAAGATAGTTAAAATCTGTGTGAACGGAACTTTACATGGAAAGTTCTGTAAACTTCGTGTGCCAGCAAAAGGCTCTGATCTGTAGTTGTACTCTTCTGTGTCCGGCAGATCGTCAGTCCCTGTACCTGTCATCCCCCTCCCCAAGACAAAGGGGCCGAGTCACAAAAAACACCCGCGCTTGTGGCAGAGGCTCCGCAGTCATGGCAGGATCTCCGGACTCATGGAGAAAAACTCTCTGGATGTGCAGGTCGTTGGATATTTAGGGGCTCAGTAGGATGGCGGAAGGACCGTCACCCGTCCTCCGACCGCAAATTTCCCCCACCAAATAAAGATGGCGGGAGGAATCTCACCACTACCATGGCGGTTGCAAAGACCGTCCGCCACAAAACCGCCAGAGGCAATCCTTAGGATTGCCTGGCGGAGCAATCTTCATCAGTAATATGGCCTAGCAGGCACCGTCCGCAAAATTACGATGTTGACTGTAGACAGAATTTCCAAAGGCTGGCGGGGATTGGGTTTGGGTGCCCGTTGCGGGCTCCCCATGTGTTGGGGGAGGCGAGGGTGCACTTGGTGGGTAACCATGGAAATCCCAAACATTTCACAGCACAACGTAGCAGCCACTGTATAGTGCCTGCCACGTAGTGGTGTGAATTTCACAACATGCTATTTTAGCATTGAGTGCCATGGTAGCGGTAGCATCATGATTGGGTAGGCGGGACCGCCGCATCCATGGCGGACGGTCCCGGTTTACACCAGGAAGGCGGATGGACTTGCGCCTGTACGCCATCCTAATGAGCCCCTTAGTTCTTTAGGCGTTTGATTAAAAAAAAAATAAAAAAAAACATTGTTAAAGTTTCTTGAACAGCTGTCAAAACCGATGGCAGCCGTCCACCAAACTTTTTGTGCCTTCACAAAATCCACCATGATGGCCGTGTCTGTCACGGTGTACAGCTCACTGCTGGAGGTGCTCTCTACATTTGGCAGATGATAGACTGTCAGTGTGCTACACATAATGTCCTTCGCCACCTTGATGGACCGTACTTTGCCTGTAAACTCCAGATCAGCCCTCAGCCTGGCTGCTCCCCCTCAACACATGAGGTTCTCTTCGCCCACTGGTCCTGATTGAAAGGACTTGATTGTGGAGACAGGGCGGACCCTCCCTCACAGCCCTAATGTTTCAAATACTTGATCTGCCAGGAGCAGCCCTCCCTTCTTGGTGATTCATTGATAGTTCATCTCTAGCCAATGAGTGAAGACTTTATAGAGACAGGTGAAGGTGGACCGTCCAGGTAGTGGTAAGTAAAGGTCATGAACAAGCCTGGAAGAGACAGTCTGCAAACGCCAACGAGCGGCGCTTCATATGGAGCACGTCACAGCCGAGGACCATGTCAAGGACTCCTTTCCGTCTGAGGACTCTTTCTTGGGGGCATTTCACTGATTTGGACAATTTTATGGGTATTTCATGGTAATTATGTAGGGGTTGTTTGATAACTAATGGGCCTTTGTGTAAGTATTTTGTAACTCATGGTCATTTTGTGGAGGCTATTGTAAGTATGACGATTATTTTGTGGAGGTTATTTTATTTCACTTTGTGGAGGTCATTTTATGACTGAAGGTTTGTTGAGGTTATTTTATAGCCAATGGTCATTTTGTAGAGATTACTTTATTTTAATTTGTGGAGGTTAATTTATTACTTTTAGTAATCTTGTGGAGTTTGCTTAACAGCTGATGGTCATTTTGTGGCAGTTGTTTTATGGCTGATGGTCATTTTGTGGAGGTTGTTCTATTACTCGTGGTCATTTGGTGGAGGTTGTTTTCATGACTCATGGTCATCTGGGAGGGTATTGTATAACTCATGGTCATTTTGTGTAGGTTATTTTATGACTCACTGTGATTTTATGGAGGTCATTTTATGATGGATCATTCATTTAGCGGATGTTGTTTTATGGTCGATAGTAATTTTGTGGATGTTATTTTATGACAAATGATCATTATGTGGAGATTATTTCATGACTCATGGTCATTTTGTGGAAGTTATGTTATAGCCGATGGTCATTTTGTGGATGTTATTGTATGGATGATGGACTTTTGTGGAGGTTATTTTATGACTCATGGTCACTTTGTAGAGGTTGTTTCATGGCTGACGGTCATTTTGTGGAGGTTGTTTTAAGGCTGATGGTCATTTTGTGGAGGTTGTTTGACGGCTTATGGTTATTTTGTGGAGGTTATTTTACAGGTAATGGTCATTTTGTGGAGGTTGTTTCACGGCTGACAGTCATTTTATGGAGGTTGTTTTAAGGCTGTTTGTCATTTTGTGGAGGTTGTTTTATGGCTGATGGTCATTTTGTGGAGGTTGTTTCACAGCTTACGATCATTTTGTGGAGGTGGTTTTATGGCTGATAGTTTTTTTTTGTGGAGGTTATTTTAAGGCTGATGGTCATTTTTTGGAGGTTGTTTTAAGGCTGTTTGTCATTTTGTGGAGGTTCTTTTATGGCTGATGGTCATTTTGTTGAGGTTGTTTCACAGCTGACGATCATTTCGTGGAGGTGGTTTTATGGTTGATGGTTATTTTGTGGGGGTTATTTTAAGGCTGATGGTTATGTTGTGGAGGTTATTTTACAGCTGATTTATTTTGTGGAGTGTTAGACGGGGACCCGGACCCTCGCACTTGGAGGTCGGGAGGTCCGGGATGAGGGAGCCCAGACACCCAGCAGGGGGGTGGAGCCAGCGCCCGGGGAGGCTGGGGGCGATCGGCACCTGGCGGGGGAGAGCCATCGCCACTTCTTTCTCCCATTGACCTGCCAAGTGGTCCGTTCACCTCCTGGGTGGATGGTGGTGCCGGGATGTCGGGGCCTGGCCAGGCCCAGGGTTGGGGTCGAGCTGAGGCCACGCGGCCTCGTGGTGCAGTGTCCAAGATGGCGGCTGGGACGGGCAATGGTGCTGATGGTGGCCCGGGCCAGTGATACAGAGATATCCGGGAGCAGGCGTCCCGTAGGGGACGGGTTGCGGGTTGCTTCTGTGGGTCGTCGGGGTTGTTCTTCGGGTAGCACCTGGAGAGCCGGTGTCCGGGCCCTGTCATGCGGGGAGGGAGCGAGCCCTTCATGGGGCCTGTCCAACATGCGTCCCCCCCAGCTGAAGGCGGGGAGAGTCACCCATCCTCTTGGGGACTCTCCTCGTCGAGGCGGAAAAAGCGTGACAGGCCATCCGCGTTGGCGTGGTCCTGGCCAGGGCGATGCTCCACAGTGAAGTCCATCCCCTGCAGGGAGATGGACCATCGCAACAGTTTGGGATTCTCCCCCCGCATCTGCATTAACCATTGCAGGGGGCGATGATCTGTTTGTACCCGAAAGTGGGTACCGAAGAGGTAGGGCCGAAGCTTCTTGAGGGCCCACACTACTGCAAAGGCCTCCCGCTCGATGGTACTCCAGCGCTGTTCTCGGGCCAGCAGGCGTCGGCTGATGAATGCCACTGGTTGGTCGACTCCCTCGGGGATTTCAGTTGGGAGAGGACGGCCCCAATGCCATGGTCTGAGGCATCAGTCTGGACGATGAACTCACGGCTGTAGTCGGGGGCCTGGAGCACAGGGGCGGTGCACATGGCGGCCTTCAGCTTCTCGAAGGCCGCTTGACAGTCTGGAGTCCAGTTGACTGTTTTTGGGTGGTTCTTGGATGTGAGTTCCGTGAGGGGCCCCACAATGCTGCCATAGTCCTTCACAAACCGCCGGTAGTATCCGGTGAGCCCCAAGAAGGCTCGGACCTCGGTTTGGGTGACGGGGGGCTGCCAGGACTGGATGGCAGCGATCTTGAGCTGGAGGGGGGCCACCAGACCGCTCCCCACTTGGTGTCCGAGGTAGGTCACGGACCCCTGGCCAATTTGGCACTTGCTGGCCTTGATTGTGAGGCCGGCCTGTTGGAGGGCCTGCAGGACCTCTCGGAGGTGGCGGAGGTGGTCTGACCAGTGGCGGCTGTATACCGCGATATCGTCCAGGTAGGAGGCGCTGAACCCTTCGAGGCCCGCCAATACCTGGTTCACAAGTCGTTGAAAAGTGGCTGGAGCGTTTTTCATGCCGAATGGCATCACTTTGAAATGGTAGTGTCCATCCGGGGTGGAGAAAGCGGATCGTTCTTGGGCCCTAGGGGTGAGGCCGATCTGCCAGTAGCCCGCTGTCAGGTCGAAGATGCTTAGGTAGCGGGCAGCCCCCATGCGGTCGACCAGTTCATCTGCTCGGGGGATGGGGTGAGCGTCGGTTCGGGTGACAGCGTTCAGACCCCGATAGCCGACGCAGAATTGGAGCTCGGGGGTGGTGCCCGGGGCAGCAGCTTTGGGGACCAGTACGACTGGGCTGGCCCAGGGGCTGTCAGAGGGCTCGATGACTCCGAGTGCGAGCATTTTGGAGACTTCTTCTTGGATGCAGGCGCGCACCCGATCTGGTACCCGGTACGCCCGGTGTCGGATAGGGGGACTGTCCCCAGTGTCCACGTCGTGCAGGCACCAGGGGGTGACCCCGGGGGTGAGGGAGAATAGGTTTGCAAATTGCAGCAGGAGGGCCCGACAGTCTTGGCGCTGCTCCGGGGTCAGGGCATCGGAGAGTCGGACCCCGTCCACCGAACCATCTTTTTCACGGGTCCTCAGTAGGTCAGGGAGGGGCTCGGAGTCCTCTTCCGCTCCACTGTCTGTAGCCATCAGTAGGCTGAGCTCCGAGCGCACGAAGTGTGGTTTGAGTCTGTTGGCGTGGAGGACCCGGAGGGGGTTCCGGGGGGATTCCATGTCGATGAGATAGGTGACGGGGCTCTTGCGCTCGACCACCTTGAAGGGCCCCGTCCATTTGTCCTGCAAGGCACAAGGTTCGGTGGGGGACATCACCCATACCTGCTGACCAGGCTCGAACTCGATGGAGGAGGCATGTTGATCGTACCATTTCTTCATGTCCTCCTGACTGGCCTCAAGATTTGCTTTAGCGATCTCCCTGAATCGCCTGGTCTGATTGCGGAGGGTCAGAAGGTACTTGTAGACGTCTGGAGGGGTCTTCAGGGGGGCCATTTCCCATTCTTCTTTAACTAGGCTGAGGGGCCCTCGAACGGGGTGTCCGTACAGGAGTTCGAAGGGGCTGAAGCCGAGGGACTTCTGGGGGACTTCTCGGTAGGCGAAGAGGAGGCACGGGAGCAGCACGTCCCATTGGCGACGTAGGGGTTCTTCCAGCCCCATGATCATCCCCTTGAGAGTGCGGTTGAACCGCTCGACCAGTCCATTTCCTTGCGGGTGATAGGGGGTTGTGAATCGGTAGGTGACTCCGCACTGCTGCCAGAGGGATTTCATATATTTGGAAATAAAGTTTGTGCCCCTGTCGCTGACGACCTCCCGGGGGAAGCCTACTCGAGAGAAGATCCCCATTAATGCTCGGCCTACCACTGGTGCTGTTACAGTTCGAAGGGGAACGGCCTCGGGATAGCGGGTGGCGTGGTCCACCAGGACCAGGATGAATCAATGCCCTTGTGCTGTTCGGGGGTCCAGGGGCCCCACAATGTCTATTCCCACCCTTTCGAACGGGGTGGTAACGACGGGGAATGGTTGCAGGGGTGCCTTGAGTTTTCGGCCGCTCTTCCCGCTGGCCTGGCAGGTGGGGCAGGCCCGGCAGTGGTTGGAGACGTCATTTCGCATTTTTGGCCAGTAAAAGTGGGTTACCAGGCGGTTGTATGTATTGTCTTGCCCCAAGTGTCCAGCCAGGGGGACATCATGTGCCAAGTTCAAAAGGAAGTCTCTGAAGCGGAGGGGCACCACCAGCACTCGACTGGCCCCCAACTCCGCGATTCTTTGTTTGCTGTACAGTAGGTCATTGTCCCAATAGATCCAGTGGGCCCCTGCGGTGTCTCCCACGCTCTGGGCGAGTGCTTGCTGTCGGAGTCCCTCGAGGGAGGGACAGGTCTTTTGCTCCTGCCGGAATTGCTCCTGGGTGGGTCCTCCCTCTTGACGCCACTGAGCCAGGTCTGGAAGGTCTCGGGGCTGAGCGGGCCCTTCTTGGGTTTGTTCTGGGGGGTCGGTATGGACGGTGTCTTCCTCCGGAGTGATCGGGGGAGGTGGTGCTGGCCATTCGGGTTCTTCGGGCCTGGGGATGGTGCGGGCGGCCATGGACCGGTTTGTTACGCACGCCCAGTCCGGGAGGCCCAACATCCCCAGGTGCTCTCTTCTTTCAACGGCCGCCCACAGGGAACTCTCGAGATTGTTTCCCAGGAGGCAGTCCATGGGGGCATCATCGCGGACAGTCACTTTTAGCATACCGGACACTCCTCCCCATTCGAAGGGGACGCAGGCCATCCGACACAGGCTGTCAGAATTGTCGGCCGATCGGACGGGGCAAAGAACGTTTGGCAGGATTTGTTCTGGGGTCACCAGGTGACAGCGGACGGCCGTCACACTGGCCCCCGTGTCACGCAGGGCTTCGGCCTTGCGCCCATTTATGTTCACCCACTGGCTGTATTTCCTGGTGTTGGCGGGTAGGGGAGCCCGCGGGATCATGTCTCTTCCCCCTAGGCAAGCCAGGACCATGGCGGCAGGTTCCCACTCGGGCTGCTCCTGCTCGTACTCTTCATGCTCTTCGGAGATTTGCTCTTCTCCTAGGGCGGCGGCAGCTACCTGGCGGGGCCCGGGAGTCTGGTTCTTTGGGCAGTTCGGGTCACTGGCATAGTGGCCGATTCGCTGGCACCGGTGGCAAGTAACATTGGCTCGGAACCCTGGGCGCATCAGGGGGTTCCCCCGACCGGCCGGGGGCGGGGTGTTGTTGGCGGGAGCTGCCGGGACGGCGTCTCTGCCCCGGCCCTGGCCTCCTCCTCCTCCTCGGGGACGATGGTGACCTTGGTTGGTTCTGTTCTGCTCGTTTGGCCCACTCCGGGCCACTCGGGTGCTTTCCCATCGGTCAGCCTCAGCGGCGAGCTGCCGTGGTTCAGTCAATTTACTGTCGAGGAGGTGCTGCCTGAGCTCGACGAAGCAATTGTTGGAGAGGTGCTCCCACACAATGAGGTTGAAGAGCTGCTCGTAGGTGGTTACGTGGCTACCCTTGATCCATCCCTCAAAGGCTCGGCTGAAATAGTTCACATATTCTACCCAAGTTGTACCCGGGATCCGGGTGCAGTCGCGGAACCTCTGGCGGTACATTTCGGGCGTGAGCCCATATCGAGTGAGGAGGGCGGCCTTCATGTGGTCATAGGACGTCATTTGATGGTCCGGGAGCTGTAGCAGGGCATCGCGGCCTTCATTGACGAACCTCCCCCATAGACCGGCTCCCCAGTCACTTCGATCGATCCGGTGGGAGGTCATGGCGATCTCGTAGGCCTTGAACCACTGCTGTATGTCGTTGTTCCGATAATATTCACGGACCACATCTTTGGGGATGTGGACCTTTTGTTCGGTAGCGCCTGGGGTGCGTGGTTGCTCGGGCACCCCTAGGTCTTTGTTCTGTTTCCGCATTTCTATCTCTGCCAGCTTGCGCTCGTGTTCGTATGCCAGTCTTTTCTCTTCGAGTTCTCCCTGTCTTTGCTTTTCTTCCCGCTCTTCTCGGAGCCGTAAGTGTTCTAAGTTTATCTTTTGTTCTGCCAGTTTCAGCTCTCTGTCCAACTTGAGCCGTGCCAACTCTAATTCGTGGAGTCTGCTTTTTTCTCGTTCTTGGATCTCTTCCCGGGAGAGACCCACTCTCCTTTCTTCCGTCAGAGTGGTGTTTGTCTCTGGTGCTTCGATGTTTCGGTCCCGGGGTCCGGCGGCACTTGTTTCTGCCCAAGATTCTAGGGCGTGTTTGAAGTCCTCTTTCGTGCTCAGACCGGTGGTAGCAATGCCTAGTTCTATACAAAATTGTTTTAGCTCTCGATGGCTGTACTCTTCTAGTTTTTCCATCTGGAATTTCTCTGTGGATCCGCTCTCTTTGGTTGTCATTGTGGTTTAGTCGTGGGGTGAGTTACTCTCTGTACGATTACGCGTTGGTTCGGATCGCGCCGCTGGCCACCAATGTTAGACGGGGACCTGGAGGGTCGGCCGAGGACAAGGGGGGAGGCCTCCGGTGAGGGCCGTCTCCAGCGATCGTACAGACAAGTAACTTCCCCCCCACAGATGGACACCACACAAAGATAAGGTTAACGCTCTTTATATGCAGTTCTTGAAGTAAGGTAGTACGGTACAATGAGATCAGGACACGAGGATCCTCTCAATTCTAGTCTCTGGAAGGGAAAGGGGGTAGCGGGACAGTCTTGTTACCAATCCGGTATGGAGATGAAATGATGGGTAGCTCACAATCCTCGAGCTCGGCGTTCGGGAAGGTCGGGCCGCGGCAGCGCCAGCAGGTCCTGAGGAGGTCGTAGGTAGCAACGGGCCGCGGCAGCCCCAGCAGGTCCCGACAAAGATGGTGGTTGCAAGAGGCCGCGGCAGCGCCAGCAGGTCCCACGAGGATGAAGGTTGCAGAAGGCCGCGGCAGCGCCAGCAGGCAGGACGACAGTTCACAAGGCAGGGCTGCGGCAGCGCCAGCAGTCCGTCAAGGATGAGTTCTTCACGGTGTCTCTCGACTCCAGGATACAACTGCCTTCCTGCTCTGGAGCTGCCTCAGTTATAGGTCTGGCGCCCTTTGATGTCCGGACCCTCGCACTTGGAGGTCGGGAGGTCCGGGATGAGGGAGTCCAGACACCCAGCAGGGGGGTGGAGCCAGCGCCCGGGGAGGCTGGGGGCGATCGGCACCTGGCGGGGGAGAGCCATCGCCACTTCTTTCTCCCATTGACCTGCCAAGTGGTCCGTTCACCTCCTGGGTGGATGGTGGTGCCGGGATGTCGGGGCCTGGCCAGGCCCAGGGTTGGGGTCGAGCTGAGGCCACGCGGCCTCGTGGTGCAGTATCCAAGATGGCGGCTGGGCCGGGCAATGATGCTGACGGTGGCCCGGGCCAGTGATACAGAGATATCCGGGAGCAGGCGTCCCGTAGGGGACGGGTTGCGGGTTGCTTCTGTGGGTCGTCGGGGTTGTTCTTCGGGTAGCACCTGGAGAGCCGGTGTCCGGGCCCTGTCATGCGGGGAGGGAGCGAGCCCTTCATGGGGCCTGTCCAACATGGAGATTGTTTCACGGCTGTCCGTCATTTTGTGGAGGTTGTTTTATGGCTAATGGTTATTTTGTGGGGGTTATTTTAAGGATGATGGTCATTTTGTGGAGGTTGTTTCATGGCTGACGGTCATTTTGTGGAGGTTGTTTTAAGGCTGATGGTCATTTTGTGGAGGTTGTTTTATGGCTGATGGTTATGTTGTGGAGGTTATTTTACAGCTGATGATTATTTTGTGGAGATTGTTTCATGGCTGACGCCATTTTGTGGAGGTTGTTTGACGGCTGATGGTTATTTTGTGGAGGTTGTTTGACGGCTGATGGTTATGTTATGGAGGTTATTTTACAGTTGATGATTATTTTGTGGAGATTGTTTCATGGCTGACGTCATTTTGTGGAGGTTGTTTGACGGCTGATGGTTATTTTGTGGAGGTTATTTTAAGGCTGATGGTCATTTTGCAGAGGTTATTTTATGGCTGATTGTAATTTTGTGAAGGTTACTTTATTGCTTATTGTCAGTTACAGTGGTTATTTTATGGTCAGGTGTAAAATCAATGGAATATTTTATGATAGTTGCTGGTTTTATCTGAAAATTATAAATGGGGATATTTCTGGGCTAGAGAGCGGGTTGTAATGGGATTTTAGAATCAATGATTATTTCATATGTGTTCCTTTGCAGAGTCCATTTTATGAGTGGTGAACATTTGATTAAGGTATTTATGATCTCAAAATGCATTTGTTTTCCCAAATGATTTTTTTCTCATAGTTTGTGACACAGATTGTTAGGGGTTCACTGTGGTATCTCAGGGTTTGTGGCACAGAATGCCAGGGGTTTGCCCAATGGTATCTCAGGGTTTGTGACACAGAATGCCAGGGGTTCACCTTGGCCTATCCGGGTTTGCGATGTGGAATCTCAGACTCTGACGGTGTGTGCTTGGGATGTAGGCTGGTGCATTGGCGCAGCGGGTCACTCGTGAGAGGTGATTGTGCCAACATTTACTTTACTTTTCCAACCAGAGGTTCTTGCGCTGACTTGAGTGGAAGAGACTTACTTTGTTCCAGGGTACAGCGGGTCGAAGAACTCTTTGGTGATATTGAAGGCGTACCATGAGACGGCAACTCCTGCGCACAGACCTGTGGGGAGAAACCAGTGGGTGAGACACAGTGACCACTTGACGGGGAGCTAAAGGGAGAGACTCTATTGCTGCACATCACCCCATCCCCAAGCCATGAACTGAGGGCACCAATTATTACAGACCATAGGTTATCACACATGCACCCCCCATCATGCACACCAATGAAGACACGTCACACAGCGGGAATCACATGCACCCTCCACCATGCTCACCGATGAAGACACGTCACACAGCAGGGATCACATGACCCCCCCCCCCATGGTGGGCACATGCAACATGTCACACAGCGGGGATCACATGCACCCCCATCCATGCTCACAGATGAAGACACGTCACACAGCAGGGATCACATGAACCCCCCCCCCCCATGGTGGGCACATGCAGACATGTCACACAGCGGGGATCACATGCAGGCCCCCCCATGGTGAGCACATGCAGACACGTCACACAGCGGGTATCACATGCAGAGCCTCCCCAACCAGTGTCAGAGGTTGTGAGAATTGATTTGGACTATAAACATCTTTAACCCTGAACTGAACCTTGACGTCACATCACCCACCATCCAAGCCCTTGGATGGACACGAGGGTTGGCATTTTTTGGGATTCTTTGCACAACCACAAGACTGCTGCTTAATGACGACTACCACTCCAAACCAGCAGTTCTGCTTTTCATGAAAATGGCGAGCAATGTTTCTTAGTACCATCACAATGCATCGACGTAAGACATTTCATTTAAAACTGACGTGAGTGAGTGAGTTTTTGAGAGGCTGATGTACCTGCATGAATGAGTGAACATTACCTGGAACGAGGTGAGCTGCCCCGTATCGAAGGGGCAAAGACCTGCCCCTGATTTAAACAGATAAACGTCAAAGTACAGTTACCAGTGCCTAGAAACAAGACTTCAGCTGCCAGGGCCTAGAAGTAAGACTACAACTGCCAGTGCATAGAAACAAGGCTTGAACTACCAGTGCTTAGAGGTACAGCTTTAGACACCAGTGCTTAGAAATAAGGCTTCCCCTACCAGTGTCTAGCTGCAAGGATTCAACTGCCAGCGCATAGAAGCAAGATCTGAGCTGCCAGTGACATATTATGAGCAGTCCTTGAGTCTGTCCAGCTCTCTGGTACATACTATGAGCGTCCTTGAGTCTGGCCAGCTCTGCGGTACATACTATGAGCGGTCCTTGAGTCTATCCAGCTCTGCGGTACATACTTTGAGCAGTCCTTGAGTCTGTCCAGCTCTGCGGTACATACTATGAGCGGTCCTTGAGTCTGTCCAGCTCTGCGGTACATACTATGAGCGGTCCTTTAGTCTGGCCAGCTCTGCGGTACATACTATGAGCGGTCCTTGAGTCTGTCCAGCTCTGCGGTACATACTATGAGCGGTCCTTGAGTCTGTCCAGCTCTGCGGTACATACTATGAGCGGTCCTTTAGTCTGGCCAGCTCTGCGGTACATACCATGAGCGGACCTTGAGTCTGTCCAGCTCTGCGGTACATACTAGTAGCGGTCCTTGAGTCTGTCCAGCTCTGCGGTACATACTATGAGCGGTCCTTGAGTTTGTCCAGCTCTGCGGTACATACTTTGAGCGGTCCTTGAGTTTGTCCACCTCTGCGGTACATACTTTGAGCGGTCCTTGAGTTTGTCCAGCTCTGCGGTACATACTTTGAGCGGTCCTTGAGTTTGTCCAGCTCTGCGGTACATACTATGAGCGGTCCTTGAGTCTGTCCAGCTCTGCGGTACATACTATGAGCGGACCTTGAGTCTGTCCAGCTCTGCGGTACATACTTTGAGCGGTCCTTGAGTCTGTCCAGCTCTGCGGTACATACTATGAGCGGTCCTTGAGTCTGTCCAGCTCTGAGGTGCATACTATGTGCGGTCATCAGTCTGTCTAGCTATGTGGTACATACTATGAGCGGTCCTTGAGTCTGTCCAGCTCTGCGGTACATACTATGAGCGGTCCTTGAGTATGTCCAGCTCTGCGGTACATACTATGAGCGGTCCTTGTGTCTGTCCAGCTCTGCGGTACATACTATGAGCGGTCCTTGAGTCTGTCCAGCTCTGCGGTACATACTATGAGCGGTCCTTGAGTCTGTCCAGCTCTGCGGTACATACTATGAGCGGTCCTTGAGTCTGTCCAGCTCTCTGGTACATACTATGAGCGTCCTTGAGTCTGGCTAGCTCTGCGGTACATACTATGAGCAGTCCTTGAGTCTGTCCAGCTCTGCGGTACATACTATGAGCAGTCCTTGAGTCTGTCCAGCTCTGCGGTACATACTATGAGCGGTCTTTGAGTCTGTCCAGGTGTGCTGTACATATTATGAGTAGTCCTTGGGTCTGTCCAGCTCTGTTGTACATATATGGCTGGAGGGGCGCGGGATGCATTGCAAAAAATAAAAAATAATAACACTTGCCGGTGCCGCTGGGTCCCGCGTCTTCTCTCATGCTCGCCTGTGTCTGACTCCAGGTCGGAACAGGATGCAGGCCGCCATGCTCCACCCCCTAAGCCAATCACGATGCTGTAATGCAGCATTGTGATTGGTCTGAGTGCCGTCACACGGCGCTCAGCCGGGGGCTATAGTGGTGGGCATGTCCTCTATGCAGGCTATAATGCATTCTACATGGAGAACGTGGAAAGTACGCATGACTGGTTTCGGCAATCCGAGAGGACCGACCAAACAGTCATTGCGCAGGAGTGTTCTACCGCTCCTCCCCTGCAGCTCCGCCCACCCCCTCATGCGCTGCCGCAGCAGGAGGGCAAAACAAAACGATAATAACGTTCCTATATTATCATTTAATGTTTTCCTTTCTTTTGTTGCTCTTGGCAGTGGGCCGACGCTCCTCCGCCTTAACCGAGGAGCCGCCACTGGCTCTGTGTACTTGGAGTTGTGCTGGGGGGCTGAAAGGGGGTTGGGGGGTTAACAAGTGACCACAGAGAGGCAGGAGCAGGCTCTGGGTCCTTGGGGGGTGTTGCGGGCTGAGAAGGGGTTGGGGGTTCACAAGTACCTGCAGAGAGGCAGCAGCAGGGCTCTGGGTCCTTGGGGGGGGTGTTGGGGGGCTGAGCGGGGTTTGGGGGTTCACAAGTGCCAGTAGAGAGGCAGCAGGAGGGCTCAGGGTCCTTGGAGGTGTTTTGGGGGGCTGAGAAGGGGTTGGGGGTTCACAAGTACCTGCAGAGAGGCAGCAGTAGGGCTCCAGGTCCTTGGAGGTGTGTTTGGGGGAGCAGAGAGCGGTTGAGGGGTCCACAAGTGCCTACGGAGAGGCAGCAGCAGGGCTCCGGGTCATTGGAGGTGTGTTGGGGGACTAAGAGGGGTTTGGGGGTTCAGAGAGGCAGCAGCAGGGCTCTGGGTCCTTGGAGGTGTGTTGAGGGACTAAGAGGGGTTTAGGGGTCCACAAGTGCCCGCAGAGAGGCAGCAGCAGGGCTCTGGGTCCTTGGAGGTGTGTTGGGGGGCTAAGAGGGGTTTGGGGGTTCACACGTGCCTACAGAGAGGCAGCAGCTGGGCTCCGGGTCCTTGAAGGTGTGTTGGGGGGCTATGAGGGGTTTAGGGGTCCACAAGGGCCTACAGCGAGGCAGCAGCAGGGCTCTGAGGCCTTGGGGGGGGGGTGTTGGGGGGCTGAGCGGGGTTTGGGGGTTCACAAGTGCCAGTAGAGAGGCAGCAGGAGGGCTCAGGGTCCTTGGAGGTGTGTTGGGGGACTAAGAGGGGTTTGGGGGTTCAGAGAGGCAGCAGCAGGGCTCTGGGTCCTTGGAGGTGTGTTGGGGGACTAAGAGGGGTTGAGGGGTCCACAAGTGCCTGCAGAGAGGCAGCAGCAGGGCTCTGGGTCCTTGGAGGTGTGTTGGGGGGCTAAGAGGGGTTTGGGGGTTCACACGTGCCTACAGAGAGGCAGCAGCTGGGCTCCGGGTCCTTGGAGGTGTGTTGGGGGGCTACGAGGGGTTTAGGGGTCCACAAGTGCCTACAGCGAGGCAGCAGCAGGGCTCTGAGGCCTTGGGGGGGGGTGTTGGGGGGCTGAGCGGGGTTTGGGGGTTCACAAGTGCCAGTAGAGAGGCAGCAGGAGGGCTCAGGGTCCTTGGAGGTGTTTTGGGGGGCTGAGAAGGGGTTGGGGGTTCACAGGTGCCTGCAGAGAGGCAGCAGCAGGGCTCCGGGTCCTTGGAGGTGTGTTGAGGGGCTAAGAGGGGTTTGGGGGTTCACACGTGCCTACAGAGAGCCAGCAGCTGGGCTCCGGGTCCTTGGAGGTGTGTTGGGGGGGGGCTAAGAGGGGTTTGGGGGTTCACACGTGCCTGCAGAGGGGCAGCAGCATGGCTCCGGGTCCTTGGCAGTCACAGTGCGGGCCTTGGGTGGCTGTGACCCCACCCTACTGAGCCTCACCCCGCCCCAGTAGCCCTGGTACAGCAGAGTGACGTGACCTGAAGGCTGGGCTCTGGGCTATTGTTTCACCGGTCGGAGTCACGAGTCCAATCCCGGCTCAGCCTCACGTGACGCAAGGTGTGATCGTGCCACCGTGCGGGGCTCTGGAAGCTCCCAAGGCTGCCCACAGATGCTCAGAGCCGTAAAGGATTTCGAGGCCTTGGGAAGGCTGGAAGGAGCAGAAATTCGTGGCAATGAGGACATTTACGGCCGCCTTTTATGAACTATTCAGATGGAATGGAAACATGAAAAGCCCTTTTAGAAAGTGACGCTGTTCTGTCCGTCAGGATCCTCCGGAAGTGACCGAAAACAGAGCGTCGTTGGGTGGATTTACGGAAGTCGGTGCTGTCTGTCCAGATGAGCAGTGATCAAGAAGGAAACACCATCTCTGTGTTGCTGCTTCTGAAGCTGTGATGGTGGCGCACACACAGCTCAGGTGGAGAACTGTCGATGCTGGAGACCATCAGAGCGTTTGTAACAGCAGGTCATGTCTCAGTGGAGGCTCCAAGCCCATAACTGGACACAATCCCCAAAGCCTGGGCTGGAGCGCTCACCCATGGGTGGAAACATATGCACCCCTTGAAGTCTTGCAGACTGCAGGCGGCCATTTTTCCTGGAGCTGGAAACTGCTCGTCCAATGAGGGGAGAGTCAGGGGCCTCATTTATGAGGCTGTCCGTCACTTTTACGCTTCTGGTGCATCACTTTTTGTGACGCACCAGTGGAGTAAAAAATGTGCCTTGTTGCACCATATTTACAAAGTGACGCATCTAGGTAGATGCGTCACTTTGTAAACCCCTGCGCTACATTACTATATGTATAATGTATGCAAGGGGGGCGTAATGACGCAAGAAAGGGTCATGGAAGTAACGCAGTGAAATCTATAAGATTTCACTGCGCCATTTCTTGTCCGCTAATGCGTCAAAATCTTACGTCTGCCTCATGGCAGGCATAAGACAGAAGCAGGCACTAACAACATGGGACTTGCCCATGTGAAAGTACATATTGCTGGAGTTGCGTCACTTTTGTGACACACTCCAGCATTGCGTCACTTTTGCGCCTACAGATACGTCAGAAATACTGACGTATCTGTAACTCCTTGCGACATGATGCGTCATATTATAAATATGACGCATCAATCATGTCGCAAGGAGTGGGCACTGAGAAGTGATGCATCGCTGCTTTCACTTAGAGATGCGTCATTTCTCATAAATGAGGCCCAGGGTTTTTTATAGAAGGGGTGGGGGGTGAGGCGTACATATGACCTGTCGGACGGAAGGTGGGTGTACTGCTCCACCAGATGCCGCCACAATGACACCGAACAGCTCCTGCATGAACAGCAAACCATCACATACAAGAACACAGGATTTCTTTAGCTCTCCCTCTGAAAGCAAAAACCCCAGTACAGAAATGGACAGCTAGCCTTCCCGCCCTGATTTACTGCCCCGCCACTGTCCAGAGTGCCGGATCACTCAGCATTACCTTGGACAATCATCTCAATCTTCACAGCCACATCGCAGCCACGGCCAACAGCGCACGTCACCAATTCAGGCAGCTTTGGGGCATCAGATAATTCATCCCAGAAAAAGACCACAAAACAGTGGTGCGGACTCTCGTTCCTCCAGGCTATGGAATTGCCCTTCTCTCAGGCATTCCCAAAGGCCTTGCGTTTCTGAAGTGGAGGAGTGAGGCGTTAAGCCATGACGGCTAATGCCTCACCCCACCACTTCATTGTACATATGACCCTTAGACTCAAATCGAAAACTTTCAAAAGTAAGATCAAGCTGGTCTAGGTTTATTTATCTAGTGAGCAGGTGTGTTACATTGTAAGAAGCAGAGAAACTCGGAGCAAGTGTTCCTCAAAATTATTTGTGCAGGACCAAGACTTTTACATGCGCTAAAAGTGGCCATGAACTATACTATTTGGAGCTGTTGAAAGCCAAAAATCACCCTGTGAGATAGATAGCAAAAGTCGTGACAGCGACAAAGCAAGTGACACGTTGCCAGTGGAAGGGCAGCTGAGCTTCCAAATACACAGAGTGACAGAGGAAATGGTGAAAGCTACATCATAGAAACACAGTGAGCATTTCTCTGATTTCTTTTTGAAATACTTCTTTGGCGGATGAGATCCAAAGTTCAGCCCCCTATATTGCTGCAGCCCAAGAAGTGTTGAAAAAGTTGTAATATATCAGCTCTGTGGGTCTAGGACCTATTGATGGCAGCCCAAATTGTGGTCAATTTTGGAGAGCCATTTGGCTCCTGTAAGGTCAGCGATTATATTGCCCATTGTGGCCATGATGTGGCAACGCCTGATCACTTGATTTGGGAGTCTCATGTCTATGCAGATCCTGATGGCCTTCCGGCTGTTTAGGCTTTGTAGCGATGACCATTGGTGAGACCCATGGTGTTGGAGGTGTAACTTTTTGCATTATTCCTAGTTCCTCCAGCCATGTGAGCTCTTCCTCAGCCAGTAGGCAGAGATTAAACGGGATACAGTGGTACCTCAGGGTCACTGGTTTAATAGTTTCATCAATGTGCAGTTTGAACCTACAGTTTTTCAGACACCCTAGTCCTCTGTATACATGCTCAAAGTCATGTACGATGAGCTCTAGCTGGTAATGGTGTTCCTGTGTGGCAAAGGTTAATCATTCTAGATCTTCAGCTATCTTTCAGCTGATCAACGTGTCGTTGGCCTTCATGGGGACAAAAAACGTGCCTTTTGTCTGTTGATCTTTGTGGCGGATAAGCTGTCGAAAGTTACGGCTAGAGGGAGGGGCTTGTGGCTCTCCTATCTAAAGATATTGGTCTTGGTTCATGCTAGTGGTGTTTTTTCTCTCAAGTAGGGATACATGTCCCATGCTATTACATTGACGATGCACCTGTGTCGATTAGAGCAGTAAATGTAAATGTATAGGCATTTATATAGCGCACTACTTACCCGTAGGGTCCCAAGGCGCTTCGACCGCTGCGAAACCCTTCCTGGCTTCCCTGAGAGATGGTCCCTTAATGGGTATCTCCAGGGTGAGACCAGGCATCCCCGGCGGTCTGGTGGGGCCGTTAGTGAAGATGAGGCAAGCTAATGCCCAGAGTTGCCGAGTGTGATCGCTGATCAGAGTGGGCACCGAGGCGAGAGAATTATCGAGTCCGCTGACCCTGGTCCAGAAACCTGCCGCGCCGGGAATCGAACCCTGGTCCCGGGCCGTCCTCTGCTCTCGGGTCTGCCGCCTCTAACCAGTGAGCCACACTACTTCACTAGCAGTGACAAGCTTCCCATTTATGTGGATCTTGCACATTGGTTGTGGTCTTTTGTGCGGTGTCTTGTCTGTTATGTAGGCCTCCTCTTTGCCTTCATTGCTGACATTTGTAGGTTGTTGTCATTTGGTGGGTGCCTGGCCCTGCTGGGTATTTCTGCACCAATTTCTTGGACTGGGGCATGGGTTGATGTTTGGGTGCTACCTTTCCTTCCTTGGCACTGCTCCGGCATACTTGTGCAAATGGTTAAACTTCCCACATTTTGCACACAACTTTCCTTGTGCTGAACGCTGCAGGTCCGGGCTGTAGTAATCACAACTCACCATGGGCTTGGTCCACAGTTGTGGTGTGCTGGATGGGTGTGCTCCATTTCAGGAAGAGTTGACGACTCGCCTTTCTAAAGAACACTACATTATGATGCTACAACAGTCTGCAAACCAGCTACCTCTAAAGTTACTCACTGACTGTAACCTTGCCTTTGAACCGCACAGTGCTACACTGACTTCGGCTAGGTTTGTGCTGTACAAACACCGCATATATACATATGTACATGCATACACATTAATATTCCACCTATAGATGCCTGAGCCCTGATTAAAACTCAACTGACAGAAGCCAAGTCTTTACCGATTGGTTAGAGGCGGAGCCATATCAAAGGAATAGTGATAAAGAAAGGAAGGTGTTAAATAGTGCATGCTTGATCTGGGTCAGGCTTTGATTAGTGCAATATGGGTCAGGCTTCAATTAGTGCCATAGTGATCAGGGCCAGACATCAATTCATGCAGTATTGATCAGATCTGGGTCATGCTTCGACTAGTGCAGTATTGATCTGGGTCAGGCTTCGTTAGTGGAGTATTGATCTGGGTCAGGCATCCGAGAGTGTATTAGTGATCAGGGTAGGCTTCTATTAGAGCAGTATTGATCTGTATGAGTCTTCGGTTAATGAAAGTATTGATCAGGGTCAGGCTGTTAGGAATAAAATAACAAGCATGAACATTGCCGGCGCCATCTTGCCTAACAAGAGCCTCTGCGTGCATGTAAGCGGCAACCATTTTAGACATCACGGCCATTTCATACACTGCTGGTCACCTGTGTGTCCCCCTGACCCCACCATCATCCCCCGCGGTCTGACTAAGCCTGAACACACGTACTAGGGTCGTAAAACCTTGTCAGAATGACAATGCCCCGCAGTCACTTCCCGCGCCAAACCCACTTGTCCTTTCATCCTCCATGCACAGGCAAGCCCTCTTTTATAACCTCCTTCCCGGCACCTGGTCACTCAAGCCAATCCCAGGCACTCACCGACCCCTGTGGACATTGTTTATTGCCTACACACGGCTGGGCTTGTTTCACCAACAAAGGGGCCTGACTTAATCAATAACCCAAAACCCTTAGATCTGACCGATCCCACGTGTCTTTAGATCCTGTCGGAATGTCCAGCTGCGAGATAGCGATCATCTGTTACATCTGGGTGGGGACGATTGCTGCAAGGTTTGTGTGGGAACTAGCTTAAGGCGGGGATTCCAAGGATGTTTTAACTATGCAATAAACTAATATCAGGAATCTTTGACCATGCAATAAACGGACGAAAACGTGTATAAAAGGCCATGCCACAGAGATGCAGGCAGAGCACCTCCTGACGATAGCTCCGGTGTCCGATGTGATGTACTCTCCCCTAGAGCAATAAACTTGTTCTTCGCCTTCCAATATCCAGCGCCTGCCTCGTTATTTTGATAGCTAAATATTAAGGTGAATTAGAGGTGGTTTGCACCCAGCGGCATCTAAAGTCTTGGGAGTCACGCTTCTTTTCATCAAGGATTTGATTAGAGAAAGTGTTGATCAGGGTCAGGCTTCAATTAGTGCAGCAGTGATTTGGGACTGGCTTGCATCAGTGGAGTATTGATCACTTAGTGAAGTATTGATCAGGACCAGGCTTCGATTAGTGCATTATTATTTAAAAAAAACACCTTTTTATTAACATTTTTCATCATGATATCAAACAGCAAGCACGTCAATGTCGAGCCCCACATCCCTCCCCCCACCCCCACCCCCACATCCATGATTCTTTTTAACAGCTTAGAGAGACATATCATAGTCATGAATGAGCCAAGTAATTTTCCAGCATGCAAACATCTACAAATCATCCATCTTCCTCCCTTCCCGGTCGATTAGTGCATTATCGATCTGTGTCAGGCTTCGATTAGTGCAGTATTGGTCAGGGTCAGACATCGATTAGTGCAGTATTGATCAGGGTCAGGCTTCGGTTGGTGCAGTATTGATCTGGGCCAGGCTTCAATTAGTGCAGTACTGATTTGGGAGAGGCTTCGATTAGCGCAGTATTGATCAAAGTCAGGCTTTTATTAGTGCAGTATTGATCAGGGTCAGGCTTCGATTAGTGCAGTATTGATCATGGTCAGGTTTTAATTGGTGCAGTACTGATCTGGGTCAGATTTCGATTAATGCAGTAGTGATCAGAATCAGGCTTTGATTAGAGCTGTGGTGATCAGGGTCAGGCTTCAATTGGTGCAGTGTTGATTAGGGTCAGGCTTTGATTAGTGCAGTATGGGCCATGGACACCTTTCTACAGCTGGAATATTGATTAGAGAGTCTTAGATTAAAGGAGATTTGTTCAAAGCCAGGCATCTGTGAATTGAATTTTGACGAGTGAATGTTTCTTTAGGGGAGCCAGCTATCTGAGGAGAGCTACCAATCCCTTAATGGTGATGATAGATCAGCTAACATTTTTTTCTGTTCATGAAACCATTTTGCAATAAACCTCAAACTGCCTGATTTTCACTGAAAGCCTGGAGGTATATTCAAAGACAGTGGGCCGCTCAAGGAGTCTGCATTGGAGCTTCCCTACAGGGTGCTGCAGCTCCTACCAGCATCTCAGAGGTACTGCCTGTGACTTGCTATCCTTTAGCTCCATCGGTGTAAAATGGTCACCCATAGTTTCAACCTTTGAGTGCTAAGCCTGGCACATTTTGGAGAACACACAAGCTAGCATCTTGATTGCATGGATTTCTTCCATGGGAATCATGGAAAAATCATATAATTATTAAGAGAACTGGCACAAACATTGGTATGGTTAGAAATGTGACTTTTAGCTGTGGTCCATTGCTACTCCGTAAACGATACACTGGGTATTATTAATGCCCGTATCTTGATCAGAGGGCAGTCGAGTGCACACAAAATGGCAGCCACAGGAAAGCAAAAGGGACTTCTTACCTCCAAATACGAAGATCGCTCCGCCAGCCGTCGCCAACTTCCCCTTCAAAACTGCGTTTCCGTCCGCCACTTTGGTGCACTGCAGCCCCACCATCCCGCAGAGAGTGCCGAGGAAGCCCAACACCAGCGAGGTGATCATGAGGGCCCGGCAGGCCTGGAGGTACCCTGCGGAGAAGAGGAAGAGACTGGGTCACAACACTTTTCTAAAATGCACCACACCACAGACACAAGACCAGTCCTGATAGTGGCACTGCACATGGCCCCCTCCTTGCCCCCAGCTGTGTGAGCATCTCACGGGCCCTCCCGCCCTTCCTTTCTTTCCCATCAATTATGGACACCATGGGGCAGATTTACTTCTTCTGGCCCATCTCTGCTAATCAGCAGGGATGCGCCAGAACAGTTGCCACGCATCTGCCCACCCGCGCACCACCCCTGATGCGCCGCATTTAGGCGCTTGGATGGGCAGTTGTGTGACGCATCCCCAATGGAAATGCGGCGCATTGCTGGAGTTGCGTCGAAGCATGACGCAGCTCCAGCAAGGCTCGGGGGTGCCCTATGCCCAAAATGCTGCGTCCATCCTTACGCCTGCTTCAAGCAGGTGCAGTGTTTTGACGCAGCATGGCCGTAAAAGTGACTCAGTGAAATCTTGTAGATTTCATTTAGTCACTTTTCCGAGGCGTTCCTGCCCCGGAATACCCCCCCGCTCCGGAACGCCCACATGTGGCGCAGGGCTTTACAACGTGACACATCTCCCTAGATGCGTCACGTTGTAAATACCCTGCAGCATGACGCTGGCTTTGTGCCAGCGCTGCGTCACATAAGTGGCGCAACGGCAGTGCAAATGTGGTTTACGGGGCTTGTAAATCTGCCCCCAAGACCTTTTTGTGGTGTTAGAGCGACCGCAGTTTTATTCAGATCATACGTTGGTACACACTCATCATGGTGGCATAGCTCATTAACGTGCTCGGTTCTCGCTTGTCTTGCATTACTATATAACACATTGTGTCCATAACAGGTTCTATAGTGCACATCTTATGAATATTGCATATTAATAACCATTCCTTGCTGAGTCCTGCTATGCACCATCCTTACATTCATAACGTCTCTTTAATGGTGTTATAAATCACTTTTTCATTGCCGCAACAGGTTCTGTCGATTGCTTGGTATAGCGGGTCACGGCTTCGAAGCTTCTCTTACTACCAAATGTCTGCTGAAAGTGATGTGTCCGCCCAGTGCTGACCATTTCTTACCCCTTTGTCCACCCTCAAGTGTACCTGCTGTGAGGCCGCCCAAGGAGTTTGGGGCATATTATCAAGAACGGCAAACTATCAAGAATCAGGAAACTGCCGCTAAAGCGGCGATAATGTGCTTGATAATACGCCCTTGTGAATTCCAATAGAAGCCCAGGTTCTGGTGTGAAGGACATCAAACCTGGGCTTCTATGGGAATTCACAAGGGCATAGTTTCAAGCCCATTATCGCCGCTTTAGCAGCAGTTTCCTGCCGCTAAAGTGGCGATGTTTTTAACGCCATTCTTGATAATATGCCCCTTTGCTTGTGAAACTGCCCTTTTTATGTTCTTATGTGACATAAAAAGGACACCCCAGCCCTTTCACGTGGTGCCAGCCAGGCACAGCCCTCTCAGATGTCTGCAGAAGGGGGCACTGCCAGGGACCTCGAGGAAATGACGACAAGGAGTGCATTTTGCAGATACTTTCTCTAAGCATTGCGCGAAATGCTATCAGTTGTCCACTGTGTCCAGGCAGTTCACGTTACCCGGATATGCCACTTGGCACGACTTCCGGACACTTCTCAGGGTGTACAGCACGTATGAGAAAATGTAAATTGATACTTGTATAGCGCACTACTCACGCAAGGGTCTCAAGGCGCTTGTACGAATACCGCTGTGGAACCCATCCTGGCTTTCCCTGTGAGGCGTCCACTCCTGGGCACCCCAAGGTGAAGCCAGGCATCCTTAGCGTTGTGGGGGCCGTGGTGGAGATTAAGCAAGCTATTGCCCAGAGTTGCAGAGTGGGACTGCATGATTGGAATAGGCACCGAGGCGAGAATTATCAGGTCCGTGGAATTTTGAGCCCAAGACCCGCCGAGCGGGGAATTGAACACTGGTCCTCTGCATCAGGGTCTGCCGCTCTAACCATTGAGCCACACTTCTCTAGCAAGCTCTAGCAACGCTGCAGTGATGGGCGCGGGTGACCCGCCCTGCATCCAGTGGGTGAAGTCTGTCTTCTCGGGGAATTTGGAGGGCTCTTGTGAAAACTGAGCAAAATAGTGCATTTTATGTGATAAAAAAGAACGTATATTTGCTGAAAAAGTTGCAAATTCTGAAGAGACAGTCATGAGATAGCCACTAAAAGTTGTTGGAAATTCACTCTTCAAAGAAAACCTGGTCAAAATGGTGGGAAAAGTGTGCACTTTTAGCCTAATTTCCGCAAAAATGAACTAACAAGCATTTACAATGCAATGGTTTTGTCTTTGTTAAAGTTAGAGCTATTGGCATTGCTCTTGACATTATTTTTATTTATGTTTTTTTTAACATAAATAAATGGCATTGTCATTTACAATGCCACTAGCTTTATCTCCCGCAAATGACACACACAGAGCCCCCCCCCACACACACACACACAGAGCCCCTCACACACACAGCCACACAGAGCCCCCCACACACACAGCCACACAAAGCCCCCCACACACACAGCCACACAAAGCTTCCCACACACACAGCCACACAGAGCCCCCCACACACACAGCCACACAAAGCCCCCCACACACACAGCCACACAAAGCTTCCCCACACACAGCCACACAGAGCCCCCCACACACACAGCCACACAAAGCCCCCCACACACACAGCCACACAAAGCTTCCCACACACACAGCCACACAGAGCCCCCCACACACACAGCCACACAAAGCCCCCCACACACACAGCCACACAAAGCTTCCCCACACACACAGCCACACAGAGCCCCCCACACACACAGCCACACAAAGCCCCCCACACACACAGCCACACAAAGCTTCCCACACACACAGCCACACAGAGCCCTCCACACACACCCACACAGCACAAGCAGGCAACAGGGGCAGACGGAGGCACAAGCAGGCAACACTGCCCCTAGACTGCTCCTATCTAAAGCCACCAGCACACATCTCTGCTTGGAGGGCGATATACTGGTTACCAGTTGAATGAGATCCTCCTTCAAGCTGCTTTGTATCACACAAAACGCAATACATGGAAAAGGACCACTTTCATCTGGAAGAAAATCAACAAATACATACAAAGGAACCTAAGCTCAATAATTTGCTCCCCGCCTCACAATTCCTA
The DNA here is from genome assembly GCF_964263255.1 of Lissotriton vulgaris. Taxonomy (NCBI): domain Eukaryota; kingdom Metazoa; phylum Chordata; class Amphibia; order Caudata; family Salamandridae; genus Lissotriton; species Lissotriton vulgaris. The sequence continues at coordinate 805,566,065 of NC_141700.1, forward strand.
AATACAAGGAAAAAACCACGGGTGGAACATCTTTCTCTGTTCTAGCAGCCAAATCGCAAACATAAGATCCATAGACCGCCATCTCCATTTCAGAAGATTAGTCAATAGCTGGCTCTTCCCCGCATGTCAACTATAGTCACAACTCAAGAATATACCAAAAGAATATATTCAGACAAGTTATACTTTTCACAGTATGGAAAAGTGCTGTCATTATACAAGTACACATCATTGTACTTTGAAATATGCCTCCAGTTGCATGTAGATACATGTATATAAGAGAAAATCTATATTACATTATACATGTATATATCAGACCAAGTCAAAACTGCTGCTTCTACATACATATAGGTGCATATATAGAGGGTTGTGCCTGCTACTAATAACTACAATAAGAGGCATGTGTATGTAGGTTTATTATAGCTATTTAAAATCATTTTTTTTATGTACAACAAGATTAATGTGGACAGCAAACCATGTCAAAACGACTGTTTCAATGTGCATATGGCTATTTATATAGAGGGGTTTAATCAAGCAAACCTATTTTACTAAGCGCGTATAATATATATATATATATATATATATATATATATATATATATATATATATATATATATATATATAGAGAGAGAGAGAGAGAGAATCGTCCTCCAGTCGCACTTCTGTTCTGAATGAAGGTAGATGGTGCAAATGTTTATTGTTTTAGCACACACACGTATACATACACACACACACGTATATATTGGGGAGAGGATGTGGCCTAATGGCTAGGGCGGTCGACCTCAAAGCTGGGGGCACAAGGTTAGAGTCTTGGCAACTACGCTTAACCTGTGATTCTGGGCAAATCACCCTGTGCCTAACAAAAATGAATGTGTCCTTATGCAACGCAACTGGTGCTCATGTAAAGCGCTCTTGATACGCAATCTGGGTCAAGTTTGAGCTAAAGAGAACTCAGAAAAAAAAGGGGGGGAGAAATACACCCACTTTTACTATTTAAAAAAAAAAAACACATTAACAAATCCTTCCGATTTTCCTCCCTCCATCATCTCAAACATCCTTTCACCCCTCCATTTTACCCATTCCAGGCAGCCAACAAGCACACAGGACCACTATTTACAAAAACACTTATTACTTCCCGTTTTCAATTTCATTCCTATCATTCTATCCCTTCTGCAAACCCCCCTTTTCGAATCCATTGCAGTCATTCTATCCCTACTCCGAACTCTAATTAACAAACACGCATGAAATCAAAAGCACAAACCTAACGCAATTAATGCACACGGAAAAAAAATAGTTACCTTCTAATCTCTGGTTCTGGAGTAGCGTGCTCTCACCCCAAATAATTTTTTTTACTGAAATGCCTTGTCAGTGTTTGTAAGCACTATAAAAGTACATTAACAATTACATCTGAACAGAAAGGTGCTGTTTAGGCTTTTGTGCAAGAGGTAAAGTCAACCCAAAGTGTATAGGAGGGTTCTGGTAGATGAACCATTGCTTGAATACACCTCATATGATGAAAGTGTGACTGCAGGTGTCCCTTCTCCCTCGCACGGTCTCATGATGCCACTTGAAGGCAACCAATATTTTTTCAACAGACTATCCTGATACAAACACCATTTGGTGCTATATGTATTTATCTAATTATTTGTCTGTCCTCAAAGATTTTTCCTGACTAAGGGAAGATATTAGAGTGGTATCAGGGAGAGTTTACTCTTGGTGCTGAAGAATAGCTAGGGCTAGAAACATGTTAACCAGTGGAGCTGAGGTAAATTTTCCCCTCTAGTTCCCTGATATTTTCCCCATGGTTTAATCATAGTAGATAGTCGGGAAATGTGGTGTGTGCTGCGGAACTGTGTTTGCTGGGAATGGGTAAGAAACTGAAGCCATGCAAAAACTGAAAGTGGCTAACTGCATGGAGACAGCAGGCTACGTTTGTTTTCTGTATAGCTCTTAGGAGGCTTAACAAGGGAGCAGTCATGGTTGATACTTGCTTAGTGCATGGTCACAATAATCCTTGACAATACAAGCAATATTTGTACTTATATGGATTGTTTTTTTTTTTTACTCCTTAATAAGTTGCAGTAGTTCTTGCATAACGAGAAAGTGTGGTCACAAAAGCCATTGTCAAGGACGCTCAATTACCTGATATTTCCCAGCTAATATACTGCCATTGCTCTACCAGTTGTGGTTACTTTGCTTTCTTAGTGAGATTGTTTATTTTTAGTGGGACAATTCAATATCCAGCTCAGTGACAGTGGAAAAAGTATTGTTTAATATACGTGCAATATTGAGTACATTCCAATACATGTGTAATATTTTTGTTTTTTATGGTATAGCTAAATTACTCCTTGCTAAGTAAGCCACAGTTGCAATATAAATTACTGAATACGCTACTGTCACTACATCTCTTGTTTAGTATTATGGATGCAATATTTCCTATTCAGTATGGTATGCTAAAGCTACATTTCTTAACATGAACCTGTCCTATTTTGTAGTATCGCCGCTGTACCAATCTCTTGCATAAATTGCGACAATTCTTGCTCGACTTTCCTATTTTATTTTGCTAAACTCATATTTTTTGCTTACTTTCACGGGTGAAGTGAATTATATCAAGGCCACAGCATTCCTTCATGCATGTACACGCCTTGAGAAGTCTTACAAATGCTACAAACTAGAATGCCCTAACTTGAACGATAAGCTGGACCAATTGTTGGACAAATGTTCTCCCAACGTGAAATATATGAGGCTGTAGGTTAAAGTTCGTTCAAAGCACTACGAATTGTGATCTTGATTAACTAAAAGGCCTGTGCATCAAACGCAAGGTAATGAGGACCCTAGAGCTGAGCTGCATGGGTACTTTTTATGCGTCCTAAAAGATTAATCATCCAAAATGTCAATAGAAGTTGTTTTCGTTTTGAAATAACACAGACTTGCTTTGAAGGCCATTAAAAAAGTCAAATTATCTCAATTCAGTATCTGTATATTACATTTGGTAGCTCAACGCTTAAGCCTCCAACCTGCACTATTTTTTTTCTATTTTGTGATCTTTGAGACACCTTTTGAGTAGACTGAGTAAACCGATCTCAGATATGCCACCAAATTTTGACTGAACACAAAGCAGTATGGGAAAGCTTGATTGATATTTGCATATGTTAACGGTTTCAAATACGATTCACTTGCGACCTCATAAGATATTTGGTAAGTATATCTTCTCTGTGAGCATGCTAAATTATTCTCGATTAAACAACTAACGAAGGCATACAATTCCATAAAGCAATTTAATGTTTTATTTACAGCCATGACTTTGAAGTCCAACTATGTAGATCAGCAGACACTACAAAAAATAGATTTTCTTTGTTTGCACACCCTATCTGGCGTCTTAAAAGTAGAGACTTTATACAGGTCATGAGTTAAAAAAACGAATCTGGACAAAGGTGAGACCGCAGAACGGAAAATCATAACTCTCGACTCTGGGAGTACCGATCAAAATGTCTGTGCGGACAAGAAGCCTAATGTTAACAGAAAAAAATTACAAGAGAAAGCCTGGGTCGCGTCAGAAAAATGGAATACAAACCATGATAGGCAAAGTGGTCATGACGAGCTCATCAAGCACGTATAATTTATGAACGTTAACTGGTATGAAAGTTTTTTAAATTCGGACTTTTGCAACTCGGAAGAAAATATTCCGATACAACGAGTGCTGAGAGAAATAAATAAAGTAATGATTTATGGTTCCACCCACTTGTAAGAACAAAGTTGCCCCTGCAGGCCAATGAAATCAATAAATGTTGAAATAAAAGCTTTCAAAAAAGGTATTCTTTCTATCAAGGTAGGATGCTTCACAGACTATCTGGAGCAGCTGCTTGGAACGGTACGCTTGAGTTTTCCTCAGAAATATGTACCTGCTTTATTGACTAGCCTCCCTTGATTAATACGATTTTGTTAGTAAGTGATTAAAAAGCATGTGGAACTGAGAGAACAGAATGAGGCTTGGGTTTCTTCATGAATAATACCGATTGGTGCGTTTGGAAATATTTCATAACAATCAATCTCAACTTTACCTTCGCTAGTACATGAGCATTCTAATGAGAAAGGTTCAGATGCAATATTTCCTGCGAACACATCCAATTTAGCCCCATAAAGCCATTTACTCGTTACCACCTGTTAAAATCCTGGGTGTTTTATTTAGTAGTTAAGGTTATATTTTGCTACCAAGGCGTGTGGGACTACCTTGAATTCGGCCTATAAACGTTGTTTACAGAATTACATTAAAATGAAGTTATGGGTGTGCCTCTGTTTACTTTATAAAGAATGAATTACATACTTGTCGTATTATGTTAAAGGGAAAGTCTTTTTATGCAAGCATTGTGTATTTTCTTGCTTTCAGGTCCACGAATACATAGTAATGGACCTCTAATCGTCAATAATGGGCGTCACAAAAGCACTATCGTTACTGGCGTAACAGATGATACTAGTATTCCGCATACAAGAAAACGGAGTTTTGGTTTTATATACAACCGAGAATTTTCCCGCCCCACATACATACACAGAAAACAGGGAAACCTTAGAATTAGACATGCTGCATCATATCAGATCTACCTAAAACTCAGCAAAGGTGGTGGCTCTACCTGCTCTGCGACAGGGATTAGTGAAATGGTGTTAAAACCAATAAATTAAGTTTGCCAAAGTACGATCATGACCCAAAAGAACGCACACAAAACAAGGGCATGTGGATGATATAAAGGTCTTACTTACTATACGAGGGGCCACCAAACTGTTGAGAACCAAGGACAGCTACATTAGTTTAAAGCCTGCTCATTCTTATTTTAAATATTTCCAAAGTTCAGGTCGTGTGGAAGGGACATTATGGTATGTTTTTCTGACAACTTTGCTATGGTATTTATTAGCACAATCTGATATGCATTTTTACTTATTTTTTCCACACAATAGTGTAACCGTCAAACATGTATGAAGTGTACGTGTACGACTCGTGCACAGTACTCAGCCATGGCAGTGTAATGTATGCAGTGCGGTACACATAAATAACGTCCCAGTTCGATTTCAGATGTGCACAGAGTAATGTGCTCAAATACGTCTGCGCAGACCAAGAGAAGGCAGAACTATCAGCGTTCGGAAAGATAATAGTGGCCATCTTGGAAAGGTAAACGCGGGCATAACAGGCAATCACACCACATAGATCAAGAGAAGGCCGAGCTTTTCCGTGTTCATAAAGGTAAAGGCGCTAATGAGCAACACTTTCGCCCGAACTACCCGATATAGCGGTGGGAGGCAGAGATGTTGCCAAGTCACAACAGAACACACCAGAGACCAACAGATAAAACGAAAACAAAACTCCAACTCAGGGGGCGGCCGTCGTAAGGGCACACAAGCGAAGGAAAGGCACGAGACCTACACAAACGCCTCAAACCCAGCAGGAAAGGCAGTGTAAGAGGCTTAGCTGTAGTGAGGCCAGTCATACCTAAGTCACGTTCTTCCCCCGGGGCTCCTCCTGTGCTCGGGAGCCTCGGGACGGTCGGTGCAGGCTGCTTCCTCCTTCCGGCTCTCTCCTCCTCCTCCTGCGATGACGCGGAAGGGGGCTCGGCCGGCTGGGCCAATCCCAGCGCGGCCCGGGCTTGAAGGCGGGCGCTGCTTCCTCCTCTCACTCGGGGCCGCGGCGGTGAATACAACGAGCAATGCCGGGTGGGCACCGGCCTTAAATCTAAATATTAAGCGAGGTGGGCACTCGCTCGGGGTACCACAACAGCGGCAAGGTCCCTGGCAGGGTGGGCACCTGCCAGCGGACAAAATACTCGAAAATCGGCCAAATAAGTAGGCAGGTGCCGGCAATGCTGGACCAGATTCAGGGGCGTTCCCGGCATTTGGCTGACGTAGCGTTACGTAGCCAAAAGCCAAAAATTCTCGGGGACGCCCCCGAATCTGGTCCAGCATTGACGCACAGGCCAGTCTTCCAATGGCTAGCCTCCATTTATGGAGCTAGCCAATAGAAGACGGGGCGGATTCCAAGCCCCATATACTATTCTCATTAGGTTTTTTCTAGCGAATGCTTACTTCGTAAGCATTGGCTAGTCAAAACCTAAAAAGCATCAAAGCATTACAGAGAATTCGAAAAATAAGAACTTGCAATCAGTCTCACACGGCCTGACACTTTTCAAAAAGTACACAGCATCTTTGTTCCCTTCTTTATTTCACTTCCAAACGTCATGAGTGGGAATATTGTTGAAGGCAGAGTGTGAGGGGGCAGTATTGCACTGATCTCACAACCCCGTGCCATGGACAAGGGAGCCCCACACATGGAACAGGCTGACACAGCAGTGCTGGCGCTCACTTTGCAGACACGAGCCAGATGACGTCATCCTTACAGGCCCTTGCTTGAGCCAGCACTGGTGATGGGACACAAAGCACTTTACCACTATAGATGATGCGACCCCTTCACAAACACACACAGGCCCCAGGTCACACTGGCCCCGCCCCCACACACAGCACTCACTGCCACTCACACATCAGCTTTAAAATGAATATTGAAATACAACATTGTGCTCCCCAAGCATTACCCTGCCGGTTTCTGAATATACAGGCACACTTCTATCAAGTGAAAGCTTTTCACTTCATAAACATCTCACTTCTTCTGAGCACAAAGCTGTGGATTTCAGGACAAACATTCTTTTGATCCTGTGATTCCGGGCCCGACCTTTCAAGGCATTTAAATGCACACATGTCTGCTACCAAGCCTTGTTGTTTTCATTACATACATGCGCATTACTGCCACACGTGGAAGACACAGATTGCATGGCTGAGCCTCACCGCCACACCCCAAGGGTGCCCTCCGTTGGGTGGCAGTCATAATGACACATGTGACCATAATGCGCCAAGGATAGGGGTCCATTGTCTGAAAATCAGCATTATGCCCTGGCTAGGCTCTCTCATGCCAAGGTGGCCCACACTGTGCTACGGATGTGCAGCACCATGCCAGGCGCGTGTGCCATCATACACAGGACTCAAACCATGGCCCAAGAATGACCACCGTCATGTCAAGGCTGTTGTTACCTTGTATAACGCCAATCCCGCTCACAGTATGCCGACAATGCAAAAATACGCCAACAATGCCCACAATATGCCAGAGATGCCAACAGTATGCCAACAATGCCCACAAAATGCCAACAATGCCCTCAATATGCCAGAGATGCCTAAAATATGCCAGAGATGCCCACAAAATGCCAACAATGCCCACAAAATGCCAACAATGCCCACAATATGCCACCAATGCCCTCAATATGCCAGAGATGCCTAAAATATGCCAACAGTATGCCAATATTGCCCCCAATATATCACCAATGCCTACCATATGCCAGCAATGCCCACAATATGACAACAATGCCCACCATATGTCAGCAATTCCCACCATATGCCAGCAATGCCCACCATATGAAAGCAATGCCCACCATATGCCAGCAATGGCCACCATATGAAAGCAATGCCCACCATATGCCAGCAATGCCTACAATATGCCTGAGATGCCCACAATATAACAGCAATGCCCACCATATGAAAGCAATGCCCACCATATGAAAGCAATGCCCACAATATGCCAGAGATGCCCACAATATGCCAGAGATGCCCACAAAATGCCAACAATGCCCACAATATGCCACCAATGCCCACAGAATGCCATCTGTACATTATGATGCCAGCGCCTCGAGACCCTCGCGGGTGAGCAGCTGCGCTTTACCAACCCCTGCTTGATTGATCAGTGATGCCAGCGGTGTGCACGAGCCTGCCAGGATGCCCATCAAACCTCGAGAAGTCTACGACTCGAAATGTTTGTAGGAAGAGGCTCAAAGAGACATCTGAGAGACCTGGCACATGTGAATGGAAGTGAAGCTTAGAACATACAAAAACGTCACCAGTTACTAAACACTCACAAAAACCAAGCACATAACTGGCATATAAAACTGGAAAAACGAAGAAATCCGCGATTAAAAAAACATAACCATTCACTATAAAGAAAATAATCTTAACGACAAATACAAACATGTTCAGAAAAAATGTGTTTAGTTTAAGTCTTTCACACAGCGTGAAAAACTGAAAGCATAACTATGGCAGGCCCTGCCTCGGAGCTGTCAGATCAGGGGGTATCACTGTGACACCGCTAATACACGGTGTTCTCAATGCTTTTATAAAACAAGCATTGACAAAGACAATAGGCCTCACCTTTGTGACCTATCGGTTATGACAGTAGTTTTATGGATGCTTACAGCATCTCTGATGAGGTGCAGCAAGGCTAAAAAAGGAAGAAAAGGTCTATGACGCAACTGGCACATCATATTATAGGAACATACGTACACATGCCATCGAAATGACGTGAGCACCTTTTTTTGTTTACTGATCCAACTTGTTCCCAACGAGAGAAGCAAACAGAGAGAGCAACATTGAGCAGGATGGGAAAGCTAGCAGATACGAGAGAGCGCATTGTAGAGCTAGCCGAAGAACCACAGGGTTGAGAAATAGGCACAAGAGAGAAGTACAGGGGTGAGAAACAGACACAAGGGGAGAAACACAGGGGTGAGAAACAGACACACGGAGAAGCACACAAGTGCATCAGGGTGGGAGGCGAGGAGAAGCGCATGGGTGAGAAACACACACAAGGGAGAAGCACAGGGGTGAGAAACAGATTCAAGGAAGAAGCACATGGGTGAGAAACAGACACAAGGGAGAGGTGCACGGGTGAGAAACACACACAAGAGAGAAGAATAGGGGTGAGAAACAGACACAAGGGAGAAGCACACGGGTGAGAAACAGACACAATGGGAGAAGCACACAAGTGCATCATGGTGGGAGGCGAGGAGAAGCGCATGGGTGAGAAACACACACAAGGGAGAAGCACAGGGGTGAGAAACAGACTCAAGGAAGAAGCACATGGGTGAGAAACCGTCACAAGGGAGAAGCAGGCGAGTGCATCACGGTGGGAGGCGAGGAGCAGCACACGGATGAGAAACAGTCACAAGGGAGAAGCAGGTGACTGCATCATGGTGGGAGGCAAGGAGAAGCACACAAGTGAGAGACAGACACAAGGGAGAAGCACACGAGTGAGAAACAGACAAAAGGTAGAAGCACACCAGTGCATCATGGTGGGAGGCGAGGAGCAGCACACGGATGAGAAACAGACACAAGGGGAGAAGCACACAAGTGCATCATGGTGTGAGCCGAGAAGCAGCACATGGATGAGAAACAGTCACAAGTGAGAAGCACGCGAGTGCATCATGGTGGGAGGAGAGGAGAAGCACACGAGTGAGAAACAGACACAAGGGAGAAGCACACAAGTGCATCATGGTGGAAGGCGAGGAGAGTAACACAGGCTTGAAAGAGACACAAGGGGAGAAGCACACAAGTGCATCATTATGGGTGGCCAGGAGAAGCACACGGGCGAGAAACAGACACAAAAGAGAACCACGCGAGTGCATCATGGTGGGAGGCGAGGAGCAGCACACAGGTGAGAAACAGACACAAGGGGAGAAGCACACGGATGAGAAACAGTCACAAGGGAGAAACACGCGAGTGCATCATGGTGGGAGACGAGGAGAAGCACACAGGTTTGAAACAGACACAACGGAGAAGCACGCAAGTGTATCATGGTGGGAGGCGAGGAGAAGCACATGGGTGAGAAACAAACACAAGGGAGAAGCACACAAGTGCATCACGGTGGGAGGCGAGGAGCAGCACACAGATGAGAAACAGACACAAGGGGAGAAGCACACGGGTGAGAAACAGTCACAAGGGAGAAACACACAAGTGCATCATGGTGGGAGGCGAGGAGCAGCACGCAGGTGTGAAACACACACAAGGGAGAAGCAGGCGAGCGCATCATGGTGGGAGGCGAAGAGAAGAACAGGGGTGAGAAACAGACACAAGGAGAGAAGCAGGTGAGTGCATCATGTTGGGGGCAAGGAGAAGCACACGGGCAGAGAAAGAGCATCCTGAACAAGGTGGAAGTCCAGGAGGTAGACAGCTTGAAAGCACATACCCTCTTGTGGAGTGCCTAAACAAATACAAAAAAGGAACGCAAGAAATGTAAGCAGTGAAAGACTCAAGTAATGCAGCCATACACCAGGGGAGGGACACAAGCAGGAAGAGGAAGTAAAGATGACAAATAGGAAGCAAACAATGAGAGTAACAATGAAGTCAACCAAAGGTAAGCAGTGGAAACAGTACGTTCACTGGCCACAAGATGGCAGCAGAGCACTGTTGATGTAAAGGGCACTTCAAATATACAAACAAAAGGCCCCTGTGCAGTATTGGACTCAAAACTGATCACGCACAAAAACATATCGGATTAGCACAAGGTCTTCACTCCAAACGGTGGCGTCACATAATTACACAGGGCCTCTAATGACTTGGTCTGATATTTCTCAAATCAGGGTGACAGCAGTCCAAGATCGGAAATAAGCAATAATTCTCAACATTCATTTGGTCTCACAAATGACACAATCAGAAAATGTGTGGCCTGGATTGTTGATTGATCTTCGTGGAGTTTAGAGGCGCTGTGTAATGATGTTTTTTGTTGTGCATGTGCGACTGTATGTAGAGGTGATTGGTGTCTGATACATATGTTTCTACTATCTGAACCAGACGCCACCACAACTACTCGGGAGACACGTATCCTGCATTGTTACCTCAAGAGAGACATATATTGCGCATCGTGTGTGGTCGGATCTTCTTAGATTCCAAATACTGACTCTGTCGGGCACTGACTTGATGGATCATTATTTATCTATTTGTTGTAGTATTGATCCGATTGCACTTGTAAGAGCCACACTTCAAAGAACCTTTGATACATTTCAATGTTATATCAAGCCCTGAAGAAGTCCCTATGAGGACGAAACGCGTCAGCAGATTTGATTTTTAAGAAGTTTTCTATGGAATAAAAGAAACGACTTTTCTACAATTAAACACGACAATTTCTCTTTTCATTTGAGAAGACTTCAACTGATTTCTCTGTTTTGATTATGGACAATAAATTGCCTTCATTAATAACCTACTTGTTTTTTTTTGAGTGCAGGGCCATTTGTGTATACGTCTGCTATATATGTGACTGTATTTTTTCATTTTGTATATTAGCCTCTTAATTTTGGAAAAAAAGATTTCAAGTCAATAATAAAGTAGATATATATTTTGTTGTGATTAGTCTTTTGCCCCATTTATACAGTAATCATATACTGTTAAATTGTGTTTAGTTGCTCTGGGGTGTTCTGATTACAATGGTAATTTCCCTGCCCTCAGAACTGATATCGTTCACAGGGGGTCCCTATATGTTAAATTGTCTAGACTTGGGCTCACATTTCTTGACCCGATAGGGTTCAGTTTGTTTGCTCCTTGCCATGTCTAGAGTCAGGCTCTCATTTTTTGCCCGATAGGGAGGAGTGCGTTCGCTCATTGCCTTGTCTAGAGTTGAGCTCTCATTATTATCCTGATAGGGTGGAGTTCGTTCGCTCGTTGCCATGTCTAGAGTCACTTTTCGCATCAAATATGGACATACAGTTTCCCTTGATAATATGCCCTTGAGAATTCCAATAGAAGCCCAGGTTCACATCAGAACCGGGCCTTCTATTGAATTCTCAAGGGCATATTATCAAGCCCATTATCGCCGCTTTAGCAGCAGTTTTTTGCCGCTAAACCAGCGATAATTTTTATCGCCGTTCTTGATAATATGCTCCACGATCTTCTTAATCTGACATCAGAGGGTCTCAGAGATGAATTCTCACTTACCACAAACCCGAGTTAGGATTTTCATTTCAAGTTACTGTGTGGGACCACCTTTGTGAAGTTTAAGTTTCACTCAAAGTGTTAGGTGAACAGGTTGAGCTAAAATCTAGAAGAGGGGATGATGCAACGTCAGATGTTTGAGCACATTGCACACCCTATATCAGTAAAGTAATTTCTAAACAATGTTAAACATTACAAGAGGTTGTAGCCTCTCAGGCGGAGTGAAAACAGGATTCAGTGTTTGCTTTGAGACTTACAGCCTTTTGTCACCCACTGAACAAGTCTATACAGTAACAGCTGAGGTGGCAAATTGTGCCTTAACGTTTGATCCAACTGTAAACATAGAGGGATTATTCGTCTATCCCTCTGCGCGTTCTTGCAAACAAGCGCCCTGTGGCATGCCACAGCCTGGGCAGGGAGAACAAGTAATGCTTTATGGTGCAGCCCCATGTGAAGATGGTCCCTCAGACCCAACCACACCAGCGCAAAGCAAACTATTCAGGTTGTGGCGACCATTGAAGACCACAACTTTCTGGACGCACTGGAGCAGACAAAGCCTCTCCCGACGCAAAGAAATCTGCATCACTCTGGGAAAAACAGTTATTCTACAGAACACTCTTAGTTTGTTTCTCTCCTTAAAAAAAAAGCAATAAATCATGTGGGTCTGAACCAAGTGTTCTTTGATTTCAGGTGTAGTTGAAAATAGTTGTCAATATTATCTTAAAGTGTTTTCGTGCGGCATGAAGAGATTCATCGCGGTGAGCTTAGGCACACCTAGGCCTAAGGGGACTACTTGAAATGCCTGGTCTTCTGCTTCTTGGGAAGTCAAGAAGTGTGGAGGAGGCTCCTAGGAGTAGCAGCAGATTGTTCCATGCTGTAGGCGCGATGTAGTAGTAGTGTCGACCGCTGGATCTGGTCTTCTAGGTGGGTGGGATTTGTGCAAGTAGGAGTCTGGACGAGCGGTGGTGTCTGGAAAGTTTGTGAAAGCAGATGCGATTGTTGAGGTGTGCTGGGCCAGTGTCATGTAGTGCCGTGAAAGTGTGGGTGAGGAGCTCAAATGGCACTCGTTCGTGTATGGGGCCCAGTGGAGTTCCATCTGGTGTGGTGTGATGCGTGTGCAGCGTGGGAGGTGGAGGGCGATTGTGGCCGCCAAGTTCTGAATAGTCTTCAGCCTTTTGGTGAGTTCTTTGTTGAACCCGACAAAAAGAGTGTTCCCGTAGTCCAGCTTGCTTGTGACCAGGGTGTGTGTGATGGTTTTCCGGATGCTGATTGGCAGCTATTTGAAAATCTCCCTCAGCATCTTCAGGGTGTTGAAGCATGAAGCGGGGACGGTGTTTATTCGGGTGGTCATGTCAAGGTTGCTTTTGATGATGGTTCTGAGGTTCTTGGTGTAGGGGTGGGTGTCAGTCCTAGGTCAGTTGGCCACCAGGGGCCACATTATACATGGGGCGCATTTTCATGAATTGCGCTGGGCACACCTTTCAAAAGGTGCGCCCAGCAGAATCCAGGAAAATGTGCCGCATTATGGTGAATGCGCTGCCCCGTGGGCAGCGGCGGACTCGAGCTGCCCTGGGGGCAGCGCATTGATGTGAAAAACAGAGCGGCTGCTTTGAAGCCACTCCGTGTTTTCACAGTGCAGGCGGCAACCTGACTGCATTTTCTTAAGGGGATTAGAGATCCCCTTGCAGGCGGGTGCAGTCAGTTACTGCGCCCGTCGACAAGGGGATGTCTGGGGTGGTCCATGGGATGCCTTTCCCCCCGACCAGAGGGCTGCTCTTTGGGGGTGAACTGACAGTGCGCCTCCTGAGGCCTTCTTTGCCTCTGCCCCCACGTCTGTCATACCACAAGGGCGCAGAGGAAAGGAGATTCCCTCATTTGCATGGGGCACGCCCCCATGCAAATGAGGGAATGTTCCCTGAAGATATTGTTGACGCTTTATGTTTGCCAGCGCTATTAGTATTAGAGAAGGGGCCACACAAGTGTCTGTGCCCCCTCATGTAAAACCAAAGTGCCCTGTGGTTGCAGAAGGCGGGTGCAAAGGCCGGCTGACCCCGGGGCACCTTGTGTAATACGGCCCCTGCTGGAGTCCCGTGGTGAGGTGCTCTTCCCGAAGACCACAACTTCAGTCTAATCGATGTTGAGTTTTCGGCTGCTGGTCTTCATCCAGTGGGTTATTTCAGTCGCACAGGCGGTGAACTTGATTCGGGTGCTGAACATCTCGTCTTTGAGGGGGACAATGAGTTGCGAATCATCGGTATAGAAAAGGACGTTGTTATTGTGAGACCAGATAATGCTGGCTAGAGGGATCATGTATGCATTGAAGAGGGTCGGGCTCAGGGTGGATCCTTGCGGACGTCCGCAGATGAGGTTGCGGCTGTCGAAGGTGTACAATGCCAGGCTGACTGACTGGGTGCTTCCAGTCAAGAAGGAGCAGATCAGTCTGAGTGCGCGTCCGTGGAATCTGATGTCGTGTAGGCGTTGGATGCGGATGGCGTGGGAGACTGTGTCAAATACTGCAGAGATGTCCAGGAGGATGAGGGATGCCGTGTCTCCTCTGCACGGTCATGCTGATGTCATCTCTGGCAGCAATGAGGGTAGTAGCTGTGCTGCGGTTGGGTCTGAAACCACACTGAGTCGTGTCGAGGAGTTGGTGGTCATTAAGGTTTTTGGTGTGATGTCTGTTGATGATTTTCACTAAGACCTTGGCCGGGGAGGGTAGCAAAGAGATTGGTCTTTGGCCTAAAGTTAGGGGACATTGAAGGGCCCTCAGAGGGTTTCTGCAGCAATGGGAGGACAGTTGTATGATTCTAAGCCTCTGGGAACGTCACTCAAGAGGGGGAGGCATTCAGAATGGGTGAGAGCATGATGCTGATTGGTTGCAGTCCGCCGGAGGAGGCATGGTGGGGGAGGGGTCTGATGGGGCTCCTGAGTGGCTAGACTTCATGGCGGTTGTGGTTTATTCTGGGGTGATGACAGGCAATGTGGTTAGCATTGGTTAGCTGGATAAGATCCGAAGACATTTGGCTAGGTCTGCCAGGTGTGTTGCCGGCTGAAATTGCTGTAAATGGGGATGATTTTGGATAGATTGTTGTCGCGGTCCAGCGCGGGAGTAATTGTGTTGGAGGCGGCTGATGATGAGGGTTAATCTCTCACAATGCAGAATATTTCTTTCCTTCTGTTGGTGCTGGCGTCCATATGGGCCCCCAGCACGGCGTGTTGGTGGTCCGGATCATTGGATAGTAGCGTCTCAGGGTGGATTTGAATGTGCTCCTGGCTGTGTTGTTCTGACTCATTGTCCATTTGAGTCAGTGGTGCTGTACCAGTTTCAGCTGCTGGTCTGGCGATGGTGCATGTACATTGGACCCGGAAAGAAAAGCTGAACTTGACAAGGGCGTGGGCTCGTCTAATCGGATGCTGCTGAGGTTAGTAAATATAGGGTCCAGGAAGTGTCCAGCGACAAGGATGGAATCCTTTACTTGTTGGGCGAGACCGCGGCTTCCAAGGTCTCCAGTGAGTGCTCTTGAGTAGGGGTCAGCGTAGTCTTTCATGTGGAAGACTAGTTCCAGGCTGTCATGATGTCATCAAAGCCTGGCTCCCATGACATCATCACCAGACTCCAGGTGAGTCTGTCTCCGCCATGAAGCCCAGCTTCGTCCGCACCGGGCTCCCATGACATCATCACCAGACTCCAGGTGAGTCTGTCTCCGCCATGAAGCCCAGCTTCACTCCACACCAGGCTCCCATGACATCATCACCAGACTCCAGGTGAGTCTATCTCCGCCATGAAGCCCACGCTCTCTGCCCCAGCCTCCCACAAGTTCCTGGTAGCTGACTTCCAGCCTGGCAGGCTCATGGGCACATCCGCATCTCCGTCCAGGACATCACTAACTCACTTGTCACCTCACAATGGTGATTTCATCTCTAATTCGTGGAAGGAATCCAGTTGTGCCAGAAATCCTAGCACTTTCATGAAATGGTAAATAACAAGGTACAAAGGCGCGTGTGCCGCTCTGCTGAGGCATCAAAGAGGGTCCCGAACCAGAAGTTAATGGGCATGCACTGTCTGCAACCCCACATCTAAGGATGTATGATGTAAAGTATCCATTTGTGTATGTATGTATATATGTGTGTGTATATATATATATATATATATATATATTTATATTTATAGAGAATAGAGAGAGAGAGCAAGCACATCTGAAAACGTGTAATAGGTCTTATATTTCCATCTGTGGACTCTGGTTACATCATAAATTACAAGGAAGGCCAGAGGCAGAGCTGTTTGTTACAGGCACCAGAACCCTATGACTGGTTATGGGTCAAATTTAATGTTTTATGCTAACGTATTTCTACATGACATGTTTATTTCAGGGACCTATCTGAAAAGGGGATGTTTTCCAAACAGGGAAACATTTATTGAAAACAGAAAAGAAAATTCTGGATTACACTGTTTTTGGTTGTCTCAATTAACAAAAGAGAAAAATACTTAATTATGGGGTCAAGAATGTGGAATATTAGAAAAATACTATTAAAACCATATTCTGCCTCAAGAAAAAGAGATTTTTGAAGGTTTTCACTGCAAGGTGCAGCTATAATTTAATCTGCTTGGAAACACAATGTTTAATTCCCATGATCAGAAAGAATGGGTAACGGTAACGCTCTGCAGAATACGGAGGGGCTCTCACAATGATGTCATTTTCAAAAAATTTGAAATAAGCGTTTGATATTTTTGACTGCAATTCCTGCACAAAATTTGGGGGCATATTAGCGGCAATTTTTTTATCGCCCTATCAGCAAGCTGTCGCTAACAGGCATTAGCGACAGCTTTCAGGCGATAGCGGCCGGTTTGGGTGCCGATTTGCATGTCAGCGATATTCATCGCTAATGACATGCAAAGTAGGCGTTCCCGACCAACAGACCTAGTAAACAGCCGCTAACAGGCCTATCACCTATTAGCAAGGAGGCCCTGGCCCCGGTTAGCGACGTGAAAAGTCACGCTAACCGGGGTCATCGCCGTTATTTTACACCTGCTATTTTCCTGACTACACCATATCACATGGGGGGGGGGGGTGGGTTATACTGATATGACCACAGGGTTGTATCAGCAAGGTTTTCCCCCTTCCCCATGCAACATCGCTGGTTTTGTTGCGATGTTGGCCCTTCCCTCCCGCTATCGCTGGAATATATATCACCATGGCGCTAATTGTTGCTAATATAAAGTTAGCGTGGTGATATATTCCAGCGACAGCTGGCGTTGAAACTTTTCGCGCTAAGCGCGCTCTGCGATATTTTTCCCACTTTCTTGCTAAAATGGCCCATTGTGCTATAAATACCCACGTTTCACAGAACCTAGGAAATATGTGCCATATTTTGCAGAAATTACATTGACCTTGCAAAACATGGGTTTTGTCCAGTGGGAGGCCTTGTGTCTGTCTGATTTCCTTCCCTTCACAATATTGGTCTCCAAGGAAGACCGAGCATGTAAACAATGACAGACCCAATCCACTCTGCTAAGCATTACCATTACCCCTGTTTAATCAGCACTCTGTTCATGAAAGGTAAACAAACTTGGAACTTTGTGCCTGTCCTAACTGTTCCTGGCAGGCCTGGGCTTTACAATCTATGGCGTCTAGAGATTCTATTTTTAACAAAGCAAAGTATGTTGATTCTAAAAACATGGGCTCTCAGCTGTGTGTTTTCTCTTCCTTTCACTACAGAGAAAACCAAACAGTATAGACTGCTTCCTGCCTGGGAGTGGGAAGGACGGGACCTGCGCTTTACAGCCTTGAACCCAGGTTTCTCCAAGGGCCTGATGGCGTGCCCCCTGTTCTCGAAGTCTCTGGGCTATCCAAGACTTCCTTCAACTCTGCTTCAGCTGCTGGACTCTGCTAACTGTGAGCCCTCCCTTGCCTGAATGTGTCCCCCAGTCCCGGGCCTCAGAAGTGAGTTCTGCAGCTGTTTTGCTGCAAACACCGACACTGTGATGACTTTGCACCAATCGGAACTGACACACTGCCCTCCGACACCAACGCAGTGCTGATTCGCCGATGTACTATAACATCATTTATGACATCACTGATGACCTCATCCAATGAGTGTGCTTGTTTTACGGTTTACATAGTGACGGGTAGCTAACATATTACTTCTGAAGCTAACTTTCTACAGCCTGTGTCCAACCAATGGGTGTAAATGTTTACAAAACGCATGCGCTTCTAGTGCACCATAGCTGTGTAGGTATTGAACACGTTGTAAATCTTTGTATTGAAGAGTCGCTCTGTGTGCAGGTGACAGTTGACGACTTATGTTAAGCATGTTCCACACACGTTTTTTGGTTCTGCAGAAAAAGTTTCCAGCAGGGTAACGCGTCCATGTACTACATACTAAGGGCCCGATTACGATATCGGTCAGACACTCTTCCGACCGCCATTGCAGCGGGATTGAGACTGACGGACAAGTAGTCAGCAGTCCCAACCACCAAATTATGATGCGATCGCTGTGTAGGCTGTTGCAATGATGGCTATTTCCATTGCGGCTTCTGTTGCGGCCCAGAAAGGGCTGTAGCACGAGCCACAATGGAAAAAGGGATGCTTTGGAACATCCATGTTCCGTGTGCTGGGCACCACCATGGAAAGGCCGCCAGAAAGGGACATCATAATCCCTACGGGGATGCCTGAGCATGCATCTATTGTAGGGAATATGATCGCACCGATAGGCCGACGGGCTCCTTGAGCCTGTCAGAAGCGTCTGTCTGTACCTCCGACCGGTGCGGTACGACCGCCGCATCATAATGATACGGTCAGACCACTCTGCTGAATGTTGGTTGGACCGCCACCGATGGCCTGACGGTGGTGGTCCGACTGATATCCTAATGAGGCCCTAAGTATTTTAAGCAGCCTTGAGTTGTTAGAGAGAATCGTGTCAGTACGGCAATTTCTATGTAACGTGGAAGACGGTGTGCACCAGGTACTAACCTATGCGCATGTGCTTGTCTTGCTTCAGAAGATGGGTGACTCTGTAAAGTTTCACCATAGTATAAAGAATACAGGTGGTAGGATGTTTATCACCTTCAGATCTTGGGTATTTTAAGTGAATTGTGTCTTTTTTTTAAGCGTGTTGCATGGAATGCGCACCGTTTTTAGGAGATATTTTGTAATACTCCATCGTGTATTTCTCATGAGAGTTTCACTGTCTGCAAACCGTGTGGTACAGAGTAAACTCTCTTCATAGAGGAAACACTGTTTAGAGTACGCCCCTCTCTACTCACATCCACTCCATTTCTCAATGTAGGTTCGGTGACGGTGAGGGGGTTTGAGACACATACGAGCTGTCTGTAGGAGGGCAATAGTTGTGGAACAGACGTTGAGTGTCGTGAGGGCCTTGGCTCTCTCTGAAAGCTCGCACACACGCCGTGTTCGAGGATGATTTCGCATATACCAATGTTGATTGTTGATGTGAACTAGGATACCTGTGTACTGTACGGTACGGGGTCAGTGATGCACAGAGCACATGCTTGCTACACCTAAGGAAGCTGTATCTGTGACGGCATTAATGATGCGTCATATTACGCCGAGCTGTTTTGTCTTCCAAGCCTCTAATGCCATACTAGTTTATAGAGTAATGTGTGCAAATGAAGCTTGGGGTGATGTCATCAGTGATGTCATTTGAAAGGTCATTAGTGGTGTCATAAATGACATAAAACATGCCATGAGTGATGCAATATGTGAGGTCATAAGCCGTGCTTGACGGGTACAGAAGTTACACCCCGCACTGTACTCCATCGCTCCTGTAGGCCCCGCCAGGTGTCCCGTAGACCCCCCTGCACTGTATTCCATCACTTCTGTAGGCCCCGCTAGCCCTCTGTGCCCCCCCCGCACTGTACCCCTTCACTCCTGTAGTCCCCCCAGGTGTCCTGTGGAGCCCCCCCCCCCTTCCCCCTTCACCCCCTCCTCCGGGGGCTGAGATAGCACGGTGCCACAGGCTTTAAGTCGGTGCTTTTTAAACGCTGCCTTCGGCTTCTTGGCACTTGGAATTCTCCCCGTTTCCTTATTTTGTGATCACCCGTCTGCACTTGCAAAGAGGCGAGGCGGTGGTATCAGCCCCGAGCTCAGAGGTCACAAAGAGATTCCAGGGAAACCATAAACACAGCTCTGAAAAGGAGCGCCTTGATGCGGCTGCGGTGCATCGAGGCGCTCGGGGCCTCTGGACTCCAGAGTGTGTGTGTTTGTTTCCTAGTCTGGCCCTCACGCCTGTCCACCCTGGGTCTATCCTGACATTTTTAAACGTAAATCCGAATTCTCCCTCCATCAATTGCGGTTTACACTCAATACAATATTTCCAATCAAAGAAATTGTAGAAGAAAAAAGAGACAGCGTGAATGTTGAGTGTGAAGGTGAAGTGCAGGCGCCTCCACATGCAATTCACAGTCATTGAGAGGCTGAGTTTTGTTTATTTATTTAGCACTTAGAATCATGTGTACCGTCATGTAGCGCTATCGGGCGTCCCTCAATCAGAGGCAGTTTTGTGTCTGCCCTAAGCTGAGGCTGTAGAATCTTCCAGAGAGGAGATGACTGCACCCCCGGGGGCAACCGAGGGTGACCCCCATAGTGACCCCCCATCACTGACTTTGATTCTGGGCGGTGACGAGGGTCAAAAACGAGAACAAATCACTGCATCGGCTGCTCTGATACAAACCTGCGAAAGCTCCAGGTTCCTCGCCCAGCCCATCCCTCTTCAACACATACATGATCCCTCTGGCCAGCGTCATGCGTGTGTGTCAGACCTCTGACCGGTCACCTGCACAGGAACAGAAGATGCTAGCTCCCAACTCCCTCTCCAGGATTCCTCAGAGATAGAATATAATCCTGTCTCCAATGAACCCCCAAGGGGAAGGGGGAGTGGATAAAATAATAAACAACAGAAGAGACTGGTTCTGGACCTTGGATTTTCTGTCTGGCTCTTCCTGTCAATCAATCATCTGACCAACCCGCTGAAGAATCCTAAGGAAGCCCTAGTCCTTTTTGAACTAGCCCCTCTTCTTCCTTCTGGTGTTTCTAGTCCTTTTTGAACTAGCCCCTCTTCTTCCTTCTGGTGTTTCTAGTCCTTTTTGAACTAGCCCCTCTTCTTCCTTCTGGTGTTTCTAGTCCTTTTTGAACTAGCCCCTCTTCTTCCTTCTGGTGTTTCTAGTCCTTTTTGAACTAGCCCCTCTTCTTCCTTCTGGTGTTTCTAGTCCTTTTTGAACTAGCCCTTCTTCTTCCTTCTGGTGTTTCTAGTCCTTTTTGAACTAGCCCTTCTTCTTCCTTCTGGTGTTTCTAGTCCTTTTTAGGTCTCGCCTGTCTATGCGCATGCGCATCGAGCTTGCGAGACTATGGGGGCTTATCCACTCTTGAACCAACTTGCAAGGAATCGTGGCGATTCCTTGCAGTGCACGAGAAATTTAAGCTCAATGCGCATGCGCATTGAGCTTAAAAGCGCGTGCACATGCCCCCAGCCGCCTGCCTTGCCTACTCTCTCTGTCACAGCCTCCCCCAGCTCCGCCCCCTCACTTCTTGATTGCACGGCCGCTAGGCCGTGCCTCCCCTACTCTCCTCCCCCCTCCTCCTCCTACTCTCCTCCCCCCTCCTCCTCCTACTCTCCTCCCCTGCCTGCCGTGTCACACCTCTCCCCGCTCCGCCCCCTCCCCTGCCCGCCGTGTCAGCTTTCGGGAAAACAGCTTGTAAATAGAATCTTTAAACAAGCTTCGTCTGTGGGTATATTAAGATCGTAAAGTGCTAAAGGCAATATCCTACGCAGTTTAAGGTCACCGAGTGGATTTAGACAACGGCGTGCAACAATATAGCAAAACGTTTAGAATTAGAACAGCAAAGTTATGGTATGGGTATTTTTATAGCGCTAAGTACCTATAATGAGACTCAGAGCCGCTTTATCAGTGCACGCAGATAGCAACTTTTGGATGGAACAGAGCTGTCTGTTGGGACAGCAAACATGGTGTATTGAGCCACCATGGCACATTATTTTTAATTAGTCCACATTACAAGATCGCTACCCGAGAAGTCTTTAACAAATATAGCGAGTTTTGCCTTAAGACTCACATAATGTGCTTTGCCGCGCAGTGCTTTTTCCTGGTTACCATTCCTTCTTGAGAGTTACTTGTGTAAACAAATATGTGAGAAGATGGAAACAAGCGCCGGAGCCAGACCAAATGCACCCAGAACCACCTTTGCACCACAATATCCCTGCCTCTCCGTCTGCCACCAGAGCTAACACAAACAATCAAAATAAGAAGTGAGAGGTTTAGGAGCTATGACGTGTGGTGCAAGCACAGGCATCTTTGCTGTTTAATGTTACTTAAAGTTGCATTCTTTCAGAGGAGTGCCTGTCTCCTCGCCCTTCGCTGCTTTGTATTGGATGCCTCGCCACTTTCTTCCTCCTTGCATCTTAAGTTTTGTTGTGGATAAGGCTTGAAAGTTTAATTATTTGCACCCACTGGGCTTGAACACAGAACACTGGAATCATTTGCTCAAGCAAACATTTTTTTGTCTTATAGCAGTACAAACGTGGCTTTTTCCACCTCTGTTTTTCAGCGTTCACCATATTGCTCCGTCGGCAAGTGTTGTTTTATCACATAATCTGCAGTTCGGGATCATGACAGTTTTAATGTTGAACAATTGCATGCTGTTTCCAGCTGGAGCAGTGTTTTTGTGGAACTCCGGTCACATTGAGCCTCCGGAACTAAAGCCGCATGCAAGGATGGTGGAGTTTAGTAACCATAGACTGCTTTTTTTCTGAAACTTATTTTGTTTCTGTGTTTACCTGGGTAAATGCTCCCCAGTGGAAGACGCTGTAAGGATGCAGTGCATTTTCACAAAACTAAACGTTTGTATTTACAAGCCTGTTTCTTTTTATAGTCATGTAAATACAACACATATTACATTACAAATGCTATAGGTGTCACGTTTGCGAAAGGTTAAAACTATTGGCATTGTAAATGACAAAGCTATTAATTTTGCTGTTTTCAAGACCAACAAATAAACAAAAAGAAAAGTCATTTACAAAACCAATAGCTCCAACTTTTCTAATGCGAGACCTATTTGTTGTACATTGATTCTTCATGTAATATGGTTGTCTTTTGTCTTAGTCCTTTCTTTGTGTTTTCTTGTTCTCTGTCTACCACAATCAACTAAAGAACCGCAAAATTAGTCCATAACTGAGCCAAAAAAGCGAGTGGACAGAAGTAAAAGAAAACAAAGTTTGGAAACAGAGCTTGGACAATGGTCATGCAAGTGGAGTCAAGTTTACAAGATGGACAAAGTGTTCATAACCGGGACAGAGGTCCCAGGTGAGAGTCTGGATAGTAAGTTCACAACGGGGACAAAGGTCCTGGTCCCACGTGAGTCTCTGGACGGTAAGTCCATAATGGGGACAGTGGTCCCAGGTGAGAGTCTCGGCGATAGGTTCATTACGGGGACAGCGGTCCCACGTGAGACTCTGGACGGTAAGTCCACAACGGGAACAGAGGTTCCAGGTGAGACTCGGGACGGTGAGTTCACAACGGGGACAGAGGTTCCAGGTGAGACTCTGGACAGTAAGTCCTCAATGGTGGTCAAAAGGCAAAGGTGTGTCTCTGGACTGTAAGTCCAAGGTGAGTCTCTGGGCATTAAGTCCGCAACGGGGAAAAGTTCCTGGGGAGACTCGGGATGGTAAGTCCCAAGTGAGTCTCTGGTTGGTAAGTCCATAACTGGGGGCAAAGGTCCCAAGTGAGAGACTCTGGTCAGCAAGTTGTAAGTGAGTCTCTGGACTGTCGGTCCACAATGTTGATGAAGAAGAGACTCTGGTCAGCAAGTTGTAAGTGAGTCTCTGGACTGTAGGTCCACAACGTTGATGAAGAATCCTGGATAGTTACAGGGAAAGGTCGATGTGTGCCTCGGTACCTGAAAGAGACATGGATTTCAGTGTCTTGCTGGGAGAGGACAAAGTTTACCGTCAAGTGGCCGGGACTGAAATTGTACTGATGGTGACTTCAAAACTTGGTAAAATCTGAATTGGGACTGTGAGTCCTGAAGCATGTCACTGAAGCAAGGTGAGGATTCTGTGTCGGAACGAATCCAAGAGGTAAATTTGAGACTGAAGGGTTTCAAGATCTTCCAAGTCTAAGGATTTGTGACAGCGAGTTGTTACAGAGAGGTTCTGAGAGGAACCAGGACTACGAGATCTTGTGTCTCGTTGTTAGGCAGCTCATTAGCTTGTATTTTGGGGGTCAATGTGGAAAGTGTGTGGCTGTTCTTTCCCATGGCGGTATCTTTTACCCAATGGTGTACCCTTCTTTGGGGAGGGGGTGGGGCTGGTTGGTTCACATGGTATACTCTATGTAGGTCGTGTTGGAGTATAAATGTTGTGTCTTGTTGTTAGGCAGCTCATTAGCTTGTATTTTGGGGGTCAATGTGGGAAGTGTGTGGCTGTTCTTTCCCATGGCGGTATCTTTTACCCAATGGTGTACCCTTCTTTGGGGAGGGGGTAGGGCCGGTAGGTACCCATGGTATACTCTATGTAGGGCGTGTTGGAGTATATATTCCAAGGTGTGAACCTTGTGCAACGTTTGTTGTCACCCCTGTTTTGTTGTGTTGTTGGTGGTTAACCTTTTGAGCGTTTTCGGGGTCAGTGTGGAAAGTGTTTTGAGAGCTGTTGTGGCTGTACTTTCCTATGGCGGTGTTTTTTTTTTTTTTTTTTTTTACCCAATGGTGTACCCTTCTTTGGGGAGGGTGTGGGGCCAGTTGGTACCCATGGTATACCCTATGTAGGGCATGTTGGTGTATAGGTATTGTTTGATTGTTTGAGTGTTTTGGGGGTCAGTGTGGAAAGTGTTTTGAGAGCTGTTGTGGCTGTATTTTCCTATGGCTGTGTCTTTTACCCAATGGTGTACCCTTCTTTGGGGAGGGTGTGGGGCCAGTTGGTACCCATGGTATACCCTATGTAGGGCATGTTGGTGTATAAGTTCCAGGGTGTGAACCCTGTGCAACCTGTTGTGTGTTATTGGGGTTAGTGAGGAAAGTGTATTGATTCCTATGGCTGTGTTTTTTGTTTTTACCCAATGGTGTACCCTTCTTTGGGGAGGGTGTGGGGCCTGTTGGTACCCATGGTATACCCTTTGTAGGGCATGTTGTAGGTTTGGTTTCAGGGTTTGAACTCTGTATTGTACCCTTCTTTGGAGAAATAGTGTTGGAAGTTAGTCAATCTCCAAGTTAACCATCCTGTGCTGTCGTGTGGTGTAGCCTACTTTGGAGGGTGTGGAGTTGGTGAGTAATCAATACCTATATTAGTTCTCAGGTTGACTGGTTTAGTTTTTCCGAAATGGTTAGTAGTGTTAGTGCTGCTCTTATTAGTCATTGCCCATATCAGTTCCCAGGTTGTCTATCCTGAGGTGTACCCTGTTTAAGGAAAGTTGTGTTATTTACCAGGCTTAGTGCCTTGTGTTGTTCCATCTTTTGAGGAGTCATGTTTACAGTGTCAGTGTGTCCGTAAAAAGGGAACTTTTGGTTTCTTTAACTTTCTTGGGGTATGTTGTGTTTCTCTAAAGGGTCTATGTTTACACCTACCTTTGGTCAATAGGATATCTGCCCTATGGTATACTCTTGTTTGGGGAGGTTGTGGGCGCGAGCACCTTTCCTTGTTGGATTGATTTTCTTTCTTCTAAACCTTGTTTTGGTTTCTCTAAGGGAGGGGGATGGAGTGTAGTGATATTTCGGATACCTTGTGTGGTACTTAATTGGTGTTGTGTATCTTGTTTTTGTATCACTTTTCATCCTGTGTGTCTAAATACTCTTTTGTCTTTGTGGTTGTCGTTGCAGTCTCTTGTATTGTAATCTTTGTTTTGCTTTATTTCTTTTCTTTTCTATAAAGGAGGGAGATGTGTTGTACATTGATTCTTCATGTAATATGGTTGTCTTTTGTCTTAGTCCTTTCTTTGTGTTTTCTTGTTCTCTGTCTACCACAATGCCTATGTATGTTCTGTCTTCTACCTGGAGAATTCCACTAGTGTCAGTTGGTGGTCTGGTCAGCTGGCGAGGTTGTGTACTCAGCTGTGTCCTACAATAAATCTACATGTAATCAACTAGAAGTATCCTGTCATCTCTTACTATCCTATTTACAACACTATTGCATTTCCAATGCTTGTTGAACTAGCCCCTCTTCTTCCTTCTGGTGTTTCTAGTCCTTTTTGAACTAGCCCCTCTTCTTCCTTCTGGTGTTTCTAGTCCTTTTTGAACTAGCCCTTCTTCTTCCTTCTGGTGTTTCTAGTCCTTTTTGAACTAGCCCCTCTTCTTCCTTCTGGTGTTTCTAGTCCTTTTTGAACTAGCCCTTCTTCTTCCTTCTGGTGTTTCTAGTCCTTTTTGAACTAGCCCCTCTTCTTCCTTCTGGTGTTTCTAGTCCTTTTTGAACTAGCCCCTCTTCTTCCTTCTGGTGTTTCTAGTCCTTTTTGAACTAGCCCCTCTTCTTCCTTCTGGTGTTTCTAGTCCTTTTTGAACTAGCCCCTCTTCTTCCTTCTGGTGTTTCTAGTCCTTTTTGAACTAGCCCCTCTTCTTCCTTCTGGTGTTTCTAGTCCTTTTTGAACTAGCCCCTCTTCTTCCTTCTGGTGTTTCTAGTCCTTTTTGAACTAGCCCTTCTTCTTCCTTCTGGTGTTTCTAGTCCTTTTTGAACTAGCCCCTCTTCTTCCTTCTGGTGTTTCTAGTCCTTTTTGAACTAGCCCTTCTTCTTCCTTCTGGTGTTTCTAGTCCTTTTTGAACTAGCCCCTCTTCTTCCTTCTGGTGTTTCTAGTCCTTTTTGAACTAGCCCCTCTTCTTCCTTCTGGTGTTTCTAGTCCTTTTTGAACTAGCCCTTCTTCTTCCTTCTGGTGTTTCTAGTCCTTTTTGAACTAGCCCCTCTTCTTCCTTCTGGTGTTTCTAGTCCTTTGTGAACTAGCCCCTCTTCTTCCTTCTGGTGTTTCTAGTCCTTTTTGAACTAGCCCCTCTTCTTCCTTCTGGTGTTTCTAGTCCTTTTTGAACTAGCCCTTCTTCTTCCTTCTGGTGTTTCTAGTCCTTTTTGAACTAGCCCCTCTTCTTCCTTCTGGTGTTTCTAGTCCTTTTTGAACTAGCCCTTCTTCTTCCTTCTGGTGTTTCTAGTCCTTTTTGAACTAGCCCCTCTTCTTCCTTCTGGTGTTTCTAGTCCTTTTTGAACTAGCCCCTCTTCTTCCTTCTGGTGTTTCTAGTCCTTTTTGAACTAGCCCCTCTTCTTCCTTCTGGTGTTTCTAGTCCTTTTTGAACTAGCCCCTCTTCTTCCTTCTGGTGTTTCTAGTCCTTTTTGAACTAGCCCCTCTTCTTCCTTCTGGTGTTTCTAGTCCTTTTTGAACTAGCCCTTCTTCTTCCTTCTGGTGTTTCTAGTCCTTTTTGAACTAGCCCCTCTTCTTCCTTCTGGTGTTTCTAGTCCTTTTTGAACTAGCCCCTCTTCTTCCTTCTGGTGTTTCTAGTCCTTTTTGAACTAGCCCCTCTTCTTCCTTCTGGTGTTTCTAGTCCTTTTTGAACTAGCCCTTCTTCTTCCTTCTGGTGTTTCTAGTCCTTTTTGAACTAGCCCCTCTTCTTCCTTCTGGTGTTTCTAGTCCTTTTTGAACTAGCCCCTCTTCTTCCTTCTGGTGTTTCTAGTCCTTTTTGAACTAGCCCTTCTTCTTCCTTCTGGTGTTTCTAGTCCTTTTTGAACTAGCCCCTCTTCTTCCTTCTGGTGTTTCTAGTCCTTTGTGAACTAGCCCCTCTTCTTCCTTCTGGTGTTTCTAGTCCTTTTTGAACTAGCCCCTCTTCTTCCTTCTGGTGTTTCTAGTCCTTTTTGAACTAGCCCCTCTTCTTCCTTCTGGTGTTTCTAGTCCTTTTTGAACTAGCCCTTCTTCTTCCTTCTGGTGTTTCTAGTCCTTTTTGAACTAGCCCCTCTTCTTCCTTCTGGTGTTTCTAGTCCTTTTTGAACTAGCCCCTCTTCTTCCTTCTGGTGTTTCTAGTCCTTTTTGAACTAGCCCCTCTTCTTCCTTCTGGTGTTTCTAGTCCTTTTTGAACTAGCCCTTCTTCTTCCTTCTGGTGTTTCTAGTCCTTTTTGAACTAGCCCCTCTTCATCCTTCTGGTGTTTCTAGTCCTTTTTGAACTAGCCCTTCTTCTTCCTTCTGGTGTTTCTAGTCCTTTTTGAACTAGCCCCTCTTCTTCCTTCTGGTGTTTCTAGACCTTTTCTTTCTGCATTGCTTTTATCAGTTTTATTTTATAAGAGGTCTTCTATTTATTCCTCAACTGTAACTTCCAATTAGATTTTTAGCTGTAATCCTAATTGTCTTTCACTTAGCTGAATTGTGACTCTTTTTCCTCACAGCCTTTTCCTGCTCATCAGGGGTTAACTGCAGCTGAGAAGCCTGAAGCGGGAGGAGTCTCAAAGTCACCAAGTCACCAAGCAAGAACCGCCTTCACAACGTCCTATGATCTTCTAATGCCAGCAAATTCCTCGAGTGGAATGACAAGGTATTTAGTACTCTTATGAATTCGGGAAACAAGGGGGAAAATCTCTGGGGCAATATTATCACTGAATGCCAAAAGGCATTCGGAGCTAAGAAATAACCGGGTCGCTCACGGAATTACTTCAGTGAAGTGCACACTCATTAAGGAGAGCGCGCTTCACCACAATTCCACACAGGTGTACCCCAAAACACCTAGACCGCTACCGCATCAATACAGCGGTGGCCATCTTGGAATTCCGCATCTGCCACAACTCGCCCCAAGTGTGGCCTTTGTTGAAGTTCTCTCTTCCTTTCGCCCAACCGGAGTTCGCTAAGGCACACATTGAACCTGCCAAACGTGTTGTGGGTCCAACGGTCCTGACAGTGTGGCATCAACATCCTCTCCTACGCAGATGACACGCAAGTGATACTCTCCCTCTCGGGCAAGACCCCCAACACAAGACACAATCTCACAGTAGTGATCTTCGGCAACAACACCACATTCCAGGACTCCAACTGACTCCAACTGATGGCCGGCTGAACTCGGACCCACACCCACAACCAACGCAGGAACCTCAGAATAATATCAACAGCAAACTGCACATGACCGTACAGGTTAACGGGGTTACTTTATCCTGCTTTCACACTCCGACGGCACGGACAAAGATGTTCAAATGGATCACAAGCAACACCACAAACGGTCACTCATATACTAGCCACCAGCAAATTGGACTTTGGAAACTCCCTCTATGCCGGGATCAACAAGCAACTCACTAGAAGACTGCACACCACCCGTACCCCGGCAGCGAGACTCAGCCTTAACCGCCCACACTGAAGTCGCTTCACACTACACCTCAGGGGGCTACACTGGCCCCCGATAAACAAATGTGTTCAATTCAAACTCCTCAGACACACATTCAGGGCACACCACAACCCAGGCCCACCAATCACATCACCTTCAGCAACCATCCAATCACATCTGCTCGGCAGGACTCTTTCTTGCCAGCAACCCACGCATACACAGAACGAGATCAGGGGGATGACGTTCTCTACGATCACTTCTAAAGCGTGTGATGACCTCCCTCCCTGCACCAGAGCCTCCTCCTCACCTATGCATTCTGCACATACTCTCTCCTCTCAACATTATGCATTCACCCTGCAGATGGGGGCTACTCTCGCTGGAACTAGAGGCTCAACCTCTCTCCTGCAGCCCCCCCTTCTCAAACAGACGCTACTGAATCCAGAACTACAGTCTGACTCTATGCACAGCTGCCTGTTCTTTGAGTACCGCGAGCCGGGTCTGTAAACCTACCCCAGTCAACACATGATCTTTCGCTGAATTGATCTTGACTATTACTCAAAGATAAGCTACCAAACCATGAAATATATTCTATCACATCCTAAAATTCTTGGACTCATTTCCGGCTGTACATATTCAGCGAGGGCCCGATTCACAACAGGACTTATGACTCGTAAAGTGGCGAGTGTGTAGTCTCTCCACTAGTGGCAGAATCTCGGGCGGAATCTCTGCACTCTGGTGCTCAGTGTGGAGATTCCGCCCAAGTGCAGAGATTCCACCCTGAGTGCAGAGATTCCACCCCTAGTGCAGAGATTCTGCCCTGAGTGCAGAGATTCCACCCTGAGAGCAGAGTTTCCACCCCGAGTGCAGGCATTCCACCCCTAGTGCAGAGATTCCACCATGAATGCAGAGATTCCACCCCGAGTGCAGAGATTACACCCCGAGTGCAGAGATCACACCCCGAGTGCAGAGGTTCCACCCTGAGTGCAGAGATTTCACCCAGAGTGCAGAGATTCTGCCGAATGCAGGGATTACACCCCGAGTGCAGAGGTTCCACCCCGAGTGCAAAGATTCTTCCCCGAGTGCAGGGATTCCGCCCGAGTGCAGAGATTCTGCCGAATGCAGGGATTACACCCCGAGTGCAGAGGTTCCACCCCGAGTGCAAAGATTCTGCCCCGAGTGCAGGGATTCCACCCCGAATGCAGGGATTCCACCCTGAGTGCAGAGATTCCATCCTGAGTGCAGGGATTCCGCCCCGGGTGAAGAGATTCCACCGAATGCAGGGATTCCACCCCTAATGCAGAGATTCCGCCGAATGCAGGGATTCCACCCCGAGTGCAAGGATTCCACCCCGAGTGCAACGATTCTGCCCCGAGTGCAGGGATTCCACCCTGAGTGCAGAGTTACTGAGTCCCTTTGAGAATCGAGCCATGTGTGCCTAAGGAATGTTCAATAGTGCTAATTATGCTGTATTTTTTCTGTGCTACGAATGATTGCACTGCTGCAGCTTGTGCTGCACTTGCTCTTTCTGTGAGTAACTCTTTTTCAGCAGTGAGTGTGCGAGTGTGTGAGGGAGCCTTCATCTCTGCTGCAGATGCAGCACCTGTTCTGTGTGTGGAGGCAGCTTGTGCTGCACTTGCTCTTTCTGTGAGTGAGTCTTTTGCAGCAGTGAGTGCACAAGTGTGTGAGGGCGCAGTCATCGCTGCTGCAGCTTCTACTGCACTTGTTCTTTCTGTGAGTGAGTCTTGTGCAGCTGTGAGTGTGCGAGTGTGTGAGGGCGCCTTCATCGCTGCTGCAGAAGCTGCACTTGTTCTTTGGCCTATGCGGTGTGTTGTGTGTTAGATGGGGCGTTGCATTGCTGCTCTCTGTGCTGCACCGGCACTGGGTGTGAAGGAATCGTCCAGTGCTGCTACTTGTGTAGTACCAGATCTACATGTAAGATGGCGCTGCTGCTGCAGGTCTTAGACCTGTGCTGCGCATAGGGAAAGCAGTTCTTTGCTGGTGGTTGTGAATATTTGATTGGATCTTGCAGTGCTTCTGCCTATGCTGCTGCCTATGCTGCACCGCCAGACGTTTGGGATGGAATGCTTCACCGATGCTGCCTGCACAGCACCTGTCTGTTAACTTCGCATAATGTGATTTTGCATAATCACACAAAATTACGTGAAATTATGTGTAAATATATTAAATGCAAGTCCATCATTTCATTCTATATTTTAGAGCAAAATGTGTCAATTTTTGGCACAAGGATGCAATTAAACAAAAGTACCTTAAACAACAGCCCTTCACGGCCTGATATTTATCGCTATCTAGGCTTAGCGGCAATTTTTTTATCGCCGCGCATCACTGGATTTTATCGCTGAGATAACGTGCTATTAGCAACGTTTATCTCAAAAGCGATAAAATTCCAGGCGATAGCGGCAAAATCTGTGAATATTGCTGAGAATACAGCGATATTCATGCATTATTGCTAACAGGGTCTTAGCCATTATATCCACCTCCCATTGGATATACAGGATAAGAACTGGTCTGAGCAGGTGTTCGTTCTTGGAGATATTTGCGCTTAGCGCGAATATTTCCAACGCTACGCCTGTGTTGGTAATAGGCGATAGCGAGGTTAGCGACTGCTTTCAGTCGCCAACAGGTTGGGAACGCCCACTTTGCATGTCATTAGTGATAAATATCGCTGACATGCAAAGTCGGCCCCAAGCCGCTCACTATCGCCTGCAAGCTGTCGCTAACAGCAGTTAGCCACAACTTGCTAATAGGGCGATAGAATTATCGCCACTTAGCGGGCGAAAACGGCTGCTAAAGCGGCGATAATCCCCTATCGCCACCCTTGATAATATCTGTCTAAGTGTGCATTTGTGGAAAACTTTCACTACAAATGTCGCATTACTACACAAAGTGGTGTAATGGCTCGGTAGTGGCGTAGTGGTGCAATGTTTTATGTAACAAGCATCATGCAAAATTTCAGAAATTATGCCAACACAATGGAAGTTTTGCCCAGCCCGGTTTGTATGTGGCGAGGCAGCTTGCACTGCTGCTGTCGGGTTGAACTAACTCTGTCTGTGAGTGACCCTTTTGTGCCAGTTAGTGTGAGAGAACCTTCACTGCCTCTGTGGATGTGTGTGTTGGCTTTGTTAATGATTTTTCCTTTACTTCCTTCTTTGTTTTTTAAGATATCATTCTCACTAATATTTGCTGTTCTCTGATATTGTAGTTCCATTGAAGTCTCTTTGTAATTACCTGTCAATAGTCTATTTGTATTTAATTCTTTGTTTTGAGGTGGTTCACTGCTAACCAATGAATGTTGTTAAAGCTGTGCATTTCCTCAGGATTTTGTGGTCCTCCCTATTCAACCACACGTCAGTTTTTTCTTCTCTCATCAGCCTCCCTCTTCATATCCTTCAATGTATGCATGTGGTGTGTGTATGGCATGAACATACCCGAATGGTAGCGGAGCGCTGTACATGGTCAAAGGCAAAGATACAGTCCACGAGTGATTGGTGGGGTATCTGGGTTCTGAGAGCAGAAAAGGACTGTCACTGCCCCGCGATGTGGTCTTCTTTCAAGATGCCGGGCAAGTGTCCCCACCCTGCTTAAATTCCTCCAGAGAGTGATCGCAGGGGTAGTTAGTCTCAGAGAGTGGGAGTGGAATGTTACTGTGGTGTAAAATTCTTTACAGATACCTTGAGACCACCCCTCTCCTCTCTGTGGTCCCCTCAACTTTCTCCAGAGAGTGACCGCAGGGGTAGTTAGTCTCCGAGAGTGGAAGTGGACTATTACTGTGCCGGGTGTAGGGTTCTTTACCGGCACCTTGAGGCCGTTCGCCGTGAGATACCCTCTGCTTTCTCCATAGAGTGCCCGGGTGGTAGCTGGGCTCTGAGAGTGGGAGTGGACTGTTACTGTGTCGCGGTGTAGTGCTCTTTACAGATACCTTGAGACCGTCCCCCCACCCCCTGGAGTTCCCTCAGGTTCCTCGATAGAGTCATCAGCTGGTATTTAGTCTCTGAAAGTGAAAGTGGACTGTTACTGTGGTGTAGTGGTTTTTAGAGATACATTAAGACCGCCCCCTCTCCCGTGGTTCCCTCAGCTTTCTCCAACCGTGGCCATCTTGCCTTTATACCCTGTAGACCTCCCTCCTGTCGCCACAGTTAGCCAACACCTTCAAGTTCTTTCGCTTGAGGTAGTGAGGCTTCCGGCTTTACGAGCTCCAAGTTTTACTATTTCTATTTACTATTTTTAAACAAGACAATTCTTTCCTTAGTGTTGTCTGATCTCCAGACCAGTGATGTACCTTTGCGAGGATTCCCGGGGCTGCTTATCTTCACATTCTTCACTGCACCCTCATGTTTTAAACAAATGCTACATTGAAGAAAAGCTCTTTGAGAGGTTAGAGCCGCCCAGGTCACCCGCAGTTGTCCCACCACTTCCTGTCTGTGGCTCTCCTTACTGGCCTTGGTCAGACTTCAATAATCATTGATCAATTAACAGTCAATATTACAGATCCGAGGCAGCAGTAGAAGCAGGCTTTAGTCCTAGAGAGGTTAAGGGGTGACATGCTTCTCGTAGAGCACCAGGGTTTGTCGGAACTGTTTAACTATTCTGCTATGCTACCTCTTCCAATGTTAGACCCCAATTCTTATGTCAACGATCTCAGCTCCCAATGCCTCTCCAGTCTTGCAGTCGAAATGGATAATGTTGCTCCACTTCAAAGCAAAAAGAAAAGGCCTATTCCTTCTGCACCATGGTTTAATAAATCCCTTTATGAAGAAAGGAAGAACTTGAGATGCCTTGAGAAAACATGGAGACAATCTCCGTCCACCACTAATCTCTCCAATCTAAGTTCTTTAAGATCAAAATGCCACAAACACATCTTCTGTGAAAAAGCGTCACACTTTTCAACCCTCCATGACTCAGCCACAAACGGACCCCAAAACCTTTTTGACCTTATCAAAAATCCAAATTTCTCTCCCTCAACCATCAAGCCAGACGATCCTCCAAAGAAAGCTCCTGAATTTGCTTTATTCTTTGATGAAAAAGTGAAATTACTGGCGGATCAGGTCATTCACCCTACCCCCCTAGAGGAGCGCAAATCATTTCTCATATGGCAGAACTTTGACATAATCTCCGAAGATGCCATCCTCAAATGCATCCTTGAAATAAAAGCCCTCTTATCATTCTTCCGACCCCCATCCCGAGTGACATCGCCATTGACTTCTACACCTGTACTCTTTCCTATTGGACCAGTCTGGTTAACCTCCTTCTCAGTCAAGGCTCCCTTCCTGTTGCCTTTAAAACAGGACAGGTTACCCCACTTCTTAAAAAACCCTCCACTGATGCCAATGACCTCAACAACTCCCACCCCATCACCAACCTCCCTTATCTTGCGAAAATCACAGAAAGATGTGTAGCGTAACAAGTTTTCCTACATATTAAGGATAACAATCTTCTCAACGAATTCCAATCTGGTTTCGTGCAAGACTGCAGGACTGAAACAGCCCTGCTGCAAGTGATTGACGGTGCCCTGCGTGTACTTGACTCGGGCGAGTCTTGTCTTCTGATTCTCCTAGATCTTTCTGCAGCCTTTGACACTGTTAATCACAACACTCCCCTTAACACTTTAAAACAGAGAATCTACACTCCCACATCAATTCCATTGCAAAGAATGCACATTACCAACTGCGCCTTCTCTGGGGGATTCAACGTTTCTTTCCGGAGAAAGACCCAAAAACCTTGGTTCAATCTCTGGTTCTCTCTAGAATGGACTATTGCAATTCTCTTCTTGCTGGCCTCCCTAAATCTCACCTTTCCCCTCTCAAATCCGTACTACATTCAGCGGCTCATTTTGTCTTTGGGGCCAGAAGAAGTGACCACATCACACCCATACTTTTTTCTCTTCGATCGCTTTCGATCGAAGCAAGATCAATCTTGCATGTATCACCCACAAAGCCTTGCACACTTCCTCCCCTCAATACCTGGCTAATAAACTTAAAATCTCTGGAGGGTCCAGACCTTCACGCGGAAAAATTACTGCTTGATCCCCCTACCTTCAAAAGGGAAAGATCGATTGCTCAGTCCTTCTTAGGCAATGCGGACAGAATCTGGAACTCGCTTCTCCAGTACTCCATACCACCACCTCTAACCGGACTTTCAAAACAAACCTCAAATCTCTTCTCTTCCAAAGACACTTCCGGAATTAATAAATCCCTTTTCATGTCCCTCAAGGAAGTTCTTATAATCTTGTAAATATGTAATGTATGCCTGTATGATAATTCCATTGTGTTTTTGATTTTGCTGTGACTGCCATTTTTTTTTCTTCTTCATCTATCTCGTTAGTATTTGTAACGTGTAAGTATGTACATTTATTGATGTAACGTTCACACCTTTGGGTAAAGCCTGCGCCATATAAAATTGCATTAAATAAATAAATAAAAATAAATATTAAAACGGGGAGTGACTTAAACAACAGCGTGAACAGTGGCGACTGGTAAGCCTGGCAGCAGTCAGTGTAAATAACCAGTATGAACTGGACAAAGCATGCGAGTTGAGCAACCTGTGATCGCGCCAGGGAGTTTCATGTTTCCTGGGAATGTTTTGTTAAAATCGGGCTAATTATCTGAGAACCACTCTCAAATGAGGCTGCTGGCTAAAAAACTCAGGGCCATATTATTAAGAACGGTGATAACATTATCGCCGCTTTAGCGGTAGGAAGCTGATGCTTAAGTGACTATAAGGGGCTTGATAATATACCCTTGTGAATTCCCATAGAAGCCCAGGTTAGCACCAGAACATGGGCTGCTATGGGAATTCACAAGGACATATTATCAAGCCCATTATCGCCGCTTTCGTAGCAGAAACCGGCGATGATTTTAACGAGGTTCTTGCTAATATGCCCCTTTGTTCTTAGCACAGATTCAATATGAATTGACTAAAATCCATGCGTATAAGAGGCATTTAAAAGGCTGAGTTAGTAATTTACATGGCCTGCTCATTGTTTTAAATATACAGTATGGTCCTCCATTCATCAATTACACTTGCTTTGATTTTTTCATTTTGCCCCTTCCGTGTAGATTTTCAATCTTACTTTATGAAAGGACGTCTATTTGGAAGGGGCACGTGGCACATCCAATCTGAGCCCTTTACAGCAGAGGTGGCCGGATCCTAAAGGCACATGGAGAAGAGCTCCTGTCACCAGCCCTGAAGGATCACAGGCTCTACTCATAATATCCTAAACTATGTATTCAATAAAGGTCATGAAATCCTCTACGAGCCATTAAATAACATTAGTAGCCGCAAGTGCCCTCTGGCACCACAACAATATTACGTCTCCCAAATTTAACTTGAATTGCCGTAACTTTGTCGGTTTCTGGAAATAGGCAGCAAATACATGTTGTTTATTTTGAATAGGCAGACTTATGGGTTGTATCACCCCACCCCAGACCCATCCTTCTTATTCAGATTCTGCAGAACTAGTTTTTCCATCGCCAAGCACTTAGCACCCTCCCAAGCTGGACCGGCTGAGAACACCCAGTCTCCCTCTCGCCTACGTTCATCAAACCCTTGCACCCCAATATCGCTCACCCACCGGAAGCCCCCTGAAGAGGAAACTTTGCCTCATACCACATGACAACTCGGAGTTATACGAGATCTACTGAAGTTGCCTGCCCTCGATTTTCAAAGCTCCTCATTTTCATGATAGAGGACGGCCGCCAAGAATCTTACGTTTAAATTGAACCTCCCAGTACCAGTAATTCTGCTACCACCTCGGTGGCCAACATATTAAGGGCTTTACAAATATTAATTGATCAGTCCTGAAGATGGTCTCAAAGAAAATTTCATAGGAGACCGAAACGTCGACCCTCACCCTTATCCTATGAGAATTAATAATATTTACAAGCAGGATAGGTGTACTCAGGTTTTACAGAGGAGTGAATTGAGATCTGTTTGTTCTTCCTGTATTCCTGTTTATATATTTGTATTTTAAATCCCTTGTGACTTATTTTTTGATAAAATCGAAGATTTTGCATATACACCTTTTTGTTTTTGTTGTTCTTGTTCATTGTTTTATGTTTAATGTATCTATACGTGAACATTTATTGAGAATTGAATACACATGATTGACTTAATTAATCTCTACCAGGACCATTGAATTGTCCTCCCCAAAAAACTTTATTTAAATATTGAAATATTCTTGGAACAAACTCCCTTGGAGGCTTTACCCCTTTCATACTTTTACCCAAGCCCCCAAGGGTATACTGGGTTGCTCACTGTGTGTACCTTACATGTGCACACACGCACTATTCAGGGGTGCAACAGGGCATCAAAGTGCCACCCTGCCACCCTTCAATGTGTTCCCCCTTTTACCGAATCGGTATTTACCGATTCAGTAATCCCCCTTTATTCACATGGGCCTCCAGGCCCATAGGAATGAATGGGAATTACTGAATCCGTAAATACCGATTCGGTAATACTTACAGAATTTTTAATTACATAGCGTTTACCGATTCCTAAATACCGAATCAGTAAAATTCGGTATTTTAGAATCGGTACATTTTCATTACCTACATCTAACCCCTAGAGAAGCATTTTGTGTTCCTGTCTCCCACTTACACCCCTAGCAACAGAGATGGTGCTCTGTACAAGTCGAGGGATGGAGGAGAGATGGAAGATGTCCTGCCGCATAGGGCAGGCCAGGGGCACAATGTGAGGTATGACTGCACAAGGGCAACAAAGCAGGAATGGAGGAGGAAGATCAGAAAGGTGAGCTAGACGGAAACTAGCCCCAGAATAAGAGATTTATGTAGAGATAAAAGTTGTAAAGCCATTCTGCCTGGATGCCGTCTGGTCAAACTGAGGCGCACTTCCTAAATACGCCACCATTGGTGGAACTTGTGACTAAAGGAAACTAAGAAGAGAACAGGCATACTACATCTGCCGGTGCACTTTTGAGTAACCTTACTACTTTGGGCTAATTACTATTTACAAGTGAAAGTTACTCAGTATTACAGGCTTTCATGCCCCGCCCCCTCAAACAAGGGAGGGGCCAAATGTATAAGTGTAAAGTTACAACCTTCAAAAAAGATCTGTAGTAAGTCCAGCACCACACACGACCATCCACTGACACTGCAGCACCATCCCATAAAACATCCTGGAGGAGGCACTTAAAAGTGCACCTCATAGCAAATCATGTTACATTACATTAATTTATTTTGACTTATTGAATATATATCAAACTAAATTGAAGGTTAAAAATATACATACATGAGAAAACAATTTTATGGTAAAAAAATTCAAATCTCTTTAATTTAAAAATAAGTTCAGTTTTAAGTTTGAAAGAAAAACATTTAAATGCATGTCCTTTAAATCTAGACATACCTTTATGCAATTGCTAGTACATATTAAATAAATGCAAACATTTTACTTCAGGTGGGATTTTTTAATGTTTCTTAAACATTATTTTCATTTTATATATTTAAATAAATGTAATAAGTATGTAAAAATAACTTCATCGTTTGAATTTACTTTTCACATGTAGATGGAGAGTGTGTGACCATGCTGCCTCGCTAGGGGGCGCCAGGGCTCCTTTAAATCCGTCTAGCTATGAGGTGTGATTCCGGCATTCCTTACAAGTGACCTGGGTTTAAATTCCAGCACTGAGGTGTTGTGAAGCAATAATTATCGCTTATCCGGCGTTCTGCCCTTGGAATTGGGACATAAAATGCATATTTTGATGCTTCTGCACCAACATCTGTATGTCCTGGTAAATACCAGGCTTTTTTCCTTTTTAAATGCAGACAGGTAGGACCTGGTCACATTTAAAGGGGAATGTGTTTTTATTTCACCCTAGCACTTATTACGAGGAGTGTGATAATAATGGCCCCTGATAAAGACCTGCTCAGAATTTATCAGGTGCAGTAAATAGTAATACTACCTAAAATAAAAAGTTCAAGTTTTGAGGAGCATCTTGCAG
Source organism: Lissotriton vulgaris (assembly GCF_964263255.1). Classification (NCBI taxonomy): domain Eukaryota; kingdom Metazoa; phylum Chordata; class Amphibia; order Caudata; family Salamandridae; genus Lissotriton; species Lissotriton vulgaris. Next base: position 805,605,104 of record NC_141700.1, read on the forward strand.
ATTGTGGCGCTTTCGGCATCAGAATCCACATGTTCCAGTCAGTACTGGGTATTTTTCTCCTGATACATATCGGCAAGTTTGACCAGTTAATATTCATCGCAAAACTCATAATTGCGAAATGTGTGATAATAACGGGTTCCAATTGTGGACACACTCATTGAGAGGGTCCTGGTGTTATGAAGGAGATGGTGCACTTAGGAGCCGATTCCAATGCAGTCGGAGAGGGCTGTGGCCGTAGCCCTTCTGACCACATCGTAATCAGCCGGTTCGGATTTCTTTCGGACCGACCCATTATGATGAAGTCGGTCGGAAAGGAATGCGACCGGTCATCCCGACTGGCTTCCAACGGGCTCGGAGAGCCCGTCCACCGGTCGGAATGCTTTCCCAAGGGCGACTCTTTCCGCCCGAGGGATTATGATGTTGGGTGGAGACGGCCTTTCTGTGCTGGCCTTTCTGACACGGAAGGGCTGTCGGAACTCGACTTTGAGGGCGACAAGTAGGGCCCCTGGAGGCCGAGGGGCTCGTCTGGTGACCCCCTGTTGATCCCTGTACCTTGTGACAGGCACCTTGAGATGCCTTACACTACAAAAATAGGAGTCTAGAGGGAAAGACAAACAGAACTAGGACGCCCTCCACTCTGTAAGCTAATCAACAACACCAGTCCTAGTTCTTATGGCAATATTCATTTACTGGACTGTAAACATCCATGGTCGAAATTCGTTATCCAAGGGATCTCTTTAGTCTCAAGATAATCCTAAGATGTTTCAATCTACTGCCTCTTTAAAAACAACAACCTCTCTGATATATACAGACAGTACAGCACAAACAAAAAATGTGTGAAAAGCGAGATGGCACCTCACGGGCGCACCACCAATGGGGCCCCTGGTTGGTACTCACCAGGATGGCCCTGTTCTCATCATCGGTGCCATCAAGCTAAAACGAAAACGTGTCTCGAACCCCAAAAATAAAAAGGACAGTGAATGGTGCAGTGGACACAACTTATATGTGACACAACTAACAACATGTAACACTTAACATATAAGTCACTGTGCAACTAGGACAATAAACTTTACTTTCGTTCCTTTCTTTGTTGCAAAACAGTGAACACACATATACTAAAAAAGGAGAGAGTAAATACTACCTATCGATTCACTCTCTACTTACAGCCGACATGTTTCATTGCCTTGGTTTCTATCAGGCAATTTCTTCAGGGCAATTCACTTTTAATGCCACTGCAAGAGACACTGAATCTTGGGTGCCTGTATGCAGTTTTGCCTCTCATACCAGTCATGAAGTTATGCTAATTCGGAATCCAGCTCCCATAGGTGAGCATGGTCCTTACTCCCCGTTTGAGAAAGTTACGGTGTCAGAGTAGCGGTCGGCGTCCTCTCAACCCTTGAGATGCCTGACAGGGGGTGCTGGGATGAACTGCACCTCACATTTTTACAAGGGGACCATGCATTCCGGTCAGAATATGTGCTCCCATTGTAAAGTATAGGAGTGCGACCAAACTGTCTTCGGTCGCATCCTAATTAGTCAGTTGGGACCACCGATCGCCTGTCGGTTGGTCCCTTGACCGAGATGATGTCAGGCGGAGGAAACTCAACCCGACATCGTAATAGGGCCCTTAATGTGAAACTAAATGTGTTGCGCTCAAAATGTACGCAGTGACCTTGCGGCACTGTATTACTGTGCAGTAATTTGTTAATAAGTGCTCAAATCTAAGCCGGAGATGAGCACGGGATCAAAGATGGCAGCGTGCACCGTGTTTACACAGGGTAGGCCTTGACCGTGCCAGCCTTTGGTGCCCAAGAATTGACAACATCAGCTAATGCTGCAGATAAAACCAATGTCATCAAGACAACGCGTGCACACCTGGAGCCCAGGAGATGGTTATGGGGGGTGATTAAGATAGCAGCGCAGACCCATAAATACGACTCACTCCACCCCGTCCCATCGCCCTGCCTCTAGGTGCCTGACCGGCTAGCGATGGACTCTGAGCTGCTAACCGCTATCTGAGCGACATCTGCCGAGTGTGCACTGTCCGGGAAGCACACACCACCACTGCAGGCCACAACTAGCCTCCTAGGGCGAATATCATTTACACAGAAAGCATCTCACACTCATCCCAAACAGGGCACTATACACAACACCTGCCACACATCCAGCACAGCACTGTATACACAAGACCCACACATCCAACACAATTCAATATGCACAACACCTGCCACACATCCAGCACAGCACTGTATACACAAGACCCACACATCCAACACAATTCAATATACACAACACCTCCCACGCATCCAACAAAGCACAGCATACACATCTCCCACACATCCTTCACAACACAGTATACACAACACCTCTCACACATCCAGCACAGAACTGTATACACAAGACCCACACATCCAGCTCAGCAAGCATAGTGTACACATCTTCCACACATCCAACACAATCCAGTATACACAACACCTCCCATACATCCAGCACAGCACTGTATACACAAGACCCACACATCCAGCTCAGCACAGTATACACAAGACCCACACATCCAACACAACCCAGTATACACAACACCTCCCACACATCAAACACAACCCAGTATACCCAACACCTCCCAGGCATCCAACAAAGCACTGCATACACACCTCCCACACATCCTACACAGCAGAGTACACACAACACCTCCCACGCACCAAACATAGCACAGCATACGTAACAAATCTCACATCTCACAGTATACATAGGTTCCACACATTCAGCACAGCACAGTATACACACCTTCCACACATCCAACACAATCCAGTATACACAACACCTCCCACACATCCAACAAAGCACTGCATACACACCTCCCACACATCCTACACAGCACAGTATACACAACACCTCCCACGCATCCAACAAAGCACTGCATACACACCTCCCACACATCCTACACAGCACAGTATACACAACACCTCCCACGCATCCAACAAAGTACTGTATACACAAGACCCACACATCCAGCTCAGCACAGTGTACACACCTCCCACACATCCAACACAACCCAGTATACACAACACCTCCCACACATCCAACAAAGCACTGCATACACACCTCCCACACATCCTACACAGCACAGTATACACAACACCTCCCACACATCCAGCTCAGCACTGTATACACACCTAGCAGACATCCATCGTGGAGAAGTGTGGCTCAATGGTTAGAGTATATTTACAACAAGGGGTGGTGAGGGACAGAGTCTCTGAATTAAGCAGAAAGCTCTCACCCAGTCAAGAGATCAGGGCTAGATCCAACACCTCCCACACATCAAACAAAGCACAGCATATGCTAACAAATCCCACGTTTCTCATACAGCATAGTATACATAACTCCCACACATCAAGTACAACACAGTATATACAACAAATTCCACACATCAAATGCAGCACAGTATGCACAACTCTCACACATCCCACACAGCACAGTATACACAAGTTCCGCACATTCAGCACAGCACACTATACACACCTCCCACACATCCAACACAATCCAGTATACACAACACCTCCCACACATCAAACATAGCACAGCATACACAACCCCCCTTCACCGAGAAAACATCTCTAGCTTTCAAGATGGCTCAGCGAAATAAATGCTCGCTACTAAAGTGTTCTGTGATCTCTGGGTAAGACGCCTGAATACTAGCAGGGCCAACTAGCCTTTCATTCTTCTTGGTTTGGTAATTATTAGCAGTGTTAGAAATGTCTGTAATTTGTTTTGCAAAATTAGGTGAACATTTGCGAAAATTCTGTAAAATGATGCGAAATGTAAAACAAGCATTAGAAATGCAATAGGTCTCGCAGTAGTAAAGTTTGAGCTATAGGTGTTATTTATTTTTTTGTTTTTTATTTATGTGTTGTTTTTTCTAAATAGCGAAATTAATAGCTTTCTTCTTTACAAAGCCAATAGTTATAATTTTTGTAAATGTGACACCTCTAGCATTTGTAAAGCAACATGTTTTGTATTAACGGGACTTATATGTGACTTATATGTATTGAAATAAAAAAAATCAATGGCTTTAAAAAAAATTAATAATTAATACGTAAATAAAATGGATTTTATTTTATATTGCCAATAGCTTAAAGTTTATTAAATATATTTAGTTTAAGATGCTGTGGTTGCGCTGAGTGAGGGTGAGTGAGGGTGAGGGTGAGTGAGGGTGAGGGTGAGTGAGGGGTTGAGGGTGAGTGAGGGTGAGGGGTTGAGGGTGAGTGAGGGTGGGTGAGGGGTTGAGGGTGAGTGAGGGTGGGTGAGGGTGAGTAAGGGTGAGTGAGGGTGAGTGAGGGTGAGTGAGGGTGAGTGAGGGTGAGTGATGGTGAGGGGTTGAGGGTGAGTGAGGGTGAGGGTGGGTGAGGGTGAGGGTGGGTGAGGGTGAGTGAGGGTGAGGGGTTGAGGGTGAGTGAGGGTGAGGGGTTGAGGGTGAGTGAGGGTGAGGGTGAGTGAGGGTGAGGGATTGAGGGTGAGGGGTTGAGGGTGAGTGAGGGTGAGGGTGAGTGAGTGTGAGTGAGGGTGAGGGGTTGAGGGTGAGTGAGGGTGAGGGTGAGTGAGGATGAGGTGTTGAGGGTGGGTGAGGGTGAGTGAGGGTGAGGGTTAGTGAGGGTGAGGGTGAGTGAGGGTGAGGGTGAGTGTGAGTGAGGGTGAGTGAGGGTGAGGGTGAGTGAGGGTGAGTGAGGGTGAGGGTGAGTGAGGGTGAGTGAGGGTGAGGGTGAGGGGTTGAGGGTGAGTGAGGGTGAGGGTTTGAGGGTGAGTGAGGGTGAGGGGTTGAGGGTGGGTGAGGGTGAGTGAGGGTGAGGGGTTGAGGGTGAGTGAGGATGAGTGAGAGTGAGGGGTTGAGGGTGAGGGGTTGAGGGTGAGTGAGGGTGAGGGGTTGAGGGTGAGTGAGGGTGAGTGAGGGTGAGGGGTTGAGGGTGAGTGAGGGTGAGTGAGGGTGAGGGTGAGTGAGGGTGAGTGAGGGTGAGTGAGGGTGAGGGTGAGTGAGGGTGAGTGAGGGTGAGGGGTTGAGGGTGAGTGAGGGTGATTGTTTGATGGTGAGTGAGGGTGAGGGGTTGAGGGTGAGTGAGGGTGAGGGTGAGTGAGGGTGAGGGGTTGAGGGTGAGGGGTTGAGGGTGAGGGAGGGTGAGGGGTTGAGGGTGAGTGAGGGTGAGGGGTTGAAGGTGAGTGAGGGTGAGGGGTTGAGGGTGAGTGAGGGTGAGGGGTTGAGGGTGAGTGAGGGTGAGTGAGAGTGAGGGTGAGTGAGGGGTTGAGGGTGAGAGGTTGAGGGTGAGTGAGGGTGAGGGGTTGAGGGTGAGTGAGGGTGAGGGGTTGAGGGTGAGGGTGAGTAAGGGTGAGTGAGGGTGAGTGAGGGTGAGTGAGGGTGAGTGAGGGTGAGTGAGGGTGAGTGATGGTGAGGGGTTGAGAGTGAGTGAGGGTGAGGGTGGGTGAGGGTGAGTGAGGGTGAGGGGTTGAGGGTGAGTGAGGGTGAGGGGTTGAGGGTGAGTGAGGGTGAGGGTGAGTGAGGGTGAGGGATTGAGGGTGAGGGGTTGAGGGTGAGTGAGGGTGAGGGTGAGTGAGTGTGAGTGAGGGTGAGGGGTTGAGGGTGAGTGAGGGTGAGGGTGAGTGAGGATGAGGTGTTGAGGGTGGGTGAGGGTGAGTGAGGGTGAGGGTGAGTGAGGGTGAGGGTGAGTGAGGGTGAGTGTGAGTGAGGGTGAGTGAGGGTGAGGGTGAGTGAGGGTGAGGGTGAGGGGTTGAGGGTGAGTGAGGGTGAGGGTTTGAGGGTGAGTGAGGGTGAGGGGTTGAGGGTGGGTGAGGGTGAGTGAGGGTGAGGGGTTGAGGGTGAGTGAGGATGAGTGAGAGTGAGGGGTTGAGGGTGAGGGGTTGAGGGTGAGTGAGGGTGAGGGGTTGAGGGTGAGTGAGGGTGAGTGAGGGTGAGGGTGAGTGAGGGTGAGTGAGGGTGGGGGGTTGAGGGTGAGTGAGGGTGAGTGAGGGTGAGTGAGGGTGAGTGAGGGTGAGGGTGAGTGAGGGTGAGTGAGGGTGAGTGAGGGTGAGGGTGAGTGAGGGTGAGGGTGAGTGAGGGTGAGGGGTTGAGGGTGAGTGAGGGTGATTGTTTGATGATGAGTGAGGGTGAGGGGTTGAGGGTGAGTGAGGGTGAGGGTGAGTGAGGGTGAGGGTGAGGGGTTGAGGGTGAGGGGTTGAGGGTGAGGGAGGGTGAGGGGTTGAGGGTGAGTGAGGGTGAGGGGTTAAAGGTGAGTGAGGGTGAGGGGTTGAGGGTGAGTGAGGGTGAGGGGTTGAGGGTGAGTGAGGGTGAGTGAGAGTGAGGGTGAGTGAGGGGTTGAGGGTGAGGGGTTGAGGGTGAGGGGTTGAGGGTGAGTGAGGGTGAGGGGTTGAGGGTGAGTGAGGGTGAGGGGTTGAGGGTGAGTGAGGGTGAGGGTGAGTGAGGGTGAGGGTGAGGGGTTGAGGGTGAGGGGTTGAGGGTGAGTGAGGGTGAGGGGTTGAGGGTGAGTGAGGGTGAGGGGTTGAGGGTGAGTGAGGGTGAGTGAGGGTGAGTGAGGGTGAGTGAGGGTGAGGGGTTGAGGGTGAGTGAGGGTGAGGGGTTGAGGGTGAGGGGTTGAGGGTGAGTGAGGGTGAGGGGTTGAGGGTGAGTGAGGGTGAGGGGTTGATGGTGAGTGAGGGTGAGGGGGTGAGGGTGAGTGAGGGTGAGGGGTTGAGGGTGAGTGAGGATGAGTGAGAGTGAGGGTGAGTGAGGGGTTGAGGGTGAGGGGTTGAGGGTGAGTGAGGGTGAGGTGTTGAGGGTGAGTGAGGGTGAGGGTGAGGGGTTGAGGGTGAGTGAGGGTGAGGGGTTGAGGGTGAGTGAGGGTGAGGGTGAGTGAGGGTGAGGGGTTGAGGGTGAGGGGTTGAGGGTGAGTGAGGGTGAGGGGTTGAGGGGTTGAGGGTGAGTGTGGGTGAGGGGTTGAGGGTGAGTGAGGGTGAGTGAGGGTGAGTGAGGGTGAGGGTGAGGTGTTGAGGGGGAGGGGTCGAGGGTGAGGGTGAGTGAGGGTGAGGGGTTGAGGGTGAGTGAGGGTGAGGGGTTGAGGGTGAGTGAGGGTGAGGGGTTGAGGGTGAGTGAGGGTGAGGTGAGGGTGAGTGAGGGTGAGGGGTGGCCAACATCGCTATCCTCGTTAAACCAGTTGGCTCATCAGTGTTTGTCAACAGTGCGCCTTGTTGAGTAAGCAGAAAGAGATCGGCGCCGGTTTGATAATGCCACAGCTCTGTGCTAACAAAAATGCGGAAAAAATAAGCATTTAAATCATTGGCAAATTCAGTAAGCAGAAAGAGATCGACGCCGGTTCGATAATGCCACAGCTCTGTGCTAACAAAAATGCGGAAAAAAGTAAGCATTTAAATCATTGGCAAATTCTACGGAAATTGATTGCAAATGGGAGCAGCTCTGCTTGCAAATCCTCCCTCCGTCGCCCAGGCTGCTGGACTGGAATTGCAGCAGCTAGAAGTGAGGAAGAAAAAAACAAGCAGCAGAGCACGGCGTCAGTGTTGGCATTGATGGGGGGTAGGGGGGAAGTGGGGATTTTAAAAAAAATGCGACACAGCGGGCAGGGGAGGGGGCGGAGCGGGTAAAATAAACAAACAAGACGGAGGGAAGAGAGGGGAGGGGGGAGGAGAAATGCGACACGGCGGGAAGGGGAGGGGCGGAGCGGGTAAAATAAACAAACAAGACGGAGGGAAGAGAGGGGAGGGGGGAGGAGAAATGCGACACGGCGGGAAGGGGAGGGGGCGGAGCGGGTAAAACAAGACGGATGTGCACGCGCTTTTAAGCTCAATGCGCATGCGCATTGAGCTTAAAAGTCACGGGCACTGCAAGGAATCGCCACGAATCCTTGCAGTGGATAAAGAGTGGATAAGCCCCCATAGTCTCGCTTGCTCGATGCGCATGCGCATCGACAGGCGAGACCTAAATAGCACCACAACATAAGTGATGGAAACAGCACCACTCATGTCTTCTTGCATTTGCCAGTGAGCTGACGTTACATGTTTGCTGTGAAGGGTGTCTCATTAGTGGGTTGTACCTGCAGCCACTTAACATGGCTCCCTCTGTTCCTAGATGATCGAGCCTTCACCGCTTTCTTTTCAGAGGGCGCTTCCTAGCGCCGTGATATCCCTTGGGATGAATGTTGCGCTTAATAAATACAAGTTTTGGGTAACAAGTTTAACATGAAGTTACCCAAAATATAGATGAGTATGCAGCATAGAGGACGGTTCCCAGGGGCCTACTACCAATTGTGAGTTGCAGGGGGTAGTAGAGGTAGAGGTATGGTATAAGGCACTTCCTAAGACCAGCCTATCATTCCACAGAGAGTCTCTGCACAGGTAAGCGTGTCCAAGGGCAGTGAGAGGTATCAGGGCAGTCCTCGAACAGGGGCCAGGTACTCTGAACGCAGGGAGACGCAATGGCCTCTTGGGCTCCAAGGAGTCGGCAATGTCGAGGTGTCGAGGATCACGCGTGACGACTTCGGCAGTCAGGTAGAGGCAGGATGAAAGAAGATCCGTGCTGTCAGAATCGGTGTTCCCAGGACCTGCAGATTTACCTCTGTCGGACCAGTTTAAGCAGGTTCAGCCCTCGGTAGGTTTTACCAAGTGCCCATGTTTTGCGGCAATAACGCTGCACCGGTAAATGCCGACACCACGGCAACATGATGTGGGGCCAGATTTACAAGCCCCTTGCGCCACTTTTAACATGGGAAAAGTGACGCAAAAGTGGCGCAAGGGGCTTGTAATTCTGCCTGGTGGTGTTTACCGGGGCGGTATTATCGTGCATCCGGCAAGCATTGTGCAGCCCGCACGGAGCCTATAGAAATGAGCAGGATTTGCATTCTTTTTACATCTGGGGGCTGTTGCATGCGACATAGCTTCACCAGGTGAACTCAGGGAAAAATGAGACTATTTTGGGCAGGAAAAGCCCAAGATGTGTGGACTCCGGATTGGTGGCCACCAGAGCTAGGCAACGCCCCGGCTCCGAGTGAGGTAGTGAACAACCTTAGAGTCACGATAGGCCAGGAAGTCACTATAAAGAGGTCGGTTCTACCCACTACAGGCTGGACTACGGTAACGCTATTGTCCAAACTTCAAGTGGTGCAAAATACGGCCTCGCGGCTTACCTGTAACCGGGCTCCCAGAACACCCTCCACCCCTCTGCTACAATCTCTACACGGGCTGCCCGTAAAGACAAGAATAGAGTTTAAAATAATCTGATGACCCTCTGGAGCTCTGCAGGGGGCAGGGTCCAGGGCCTCTGTCAGAAGCTCAGGCGCTGTCTTCCCCCTGGAAGGGGCGTCCAGTGTTAAGGAGCTTCTTTGGTCCCACACATTCGACCATCTCGATGTGGTGGTAGAGCCCTCTCCTATTTGGCTCCCATCTTCTGGAATAAATGCCTTTTTCTGTCCGAACTTGCCGTGACTACAGCAAATTCAAGAAAGCGGACTGTTCCCCATCCAACACTTACTTTTTTTGGGTGACCGCTGTTGGGATGGTTTGTGCGTAATATCAAATAATTGTTTTGTATTGTAGCTTGGCAGGTTCTGTCCATGCTGGGGTCGTGTGAGTTCATTTGCTGCAGGTGAAGGGCACAGAGCACCCCTAAATGGCTTTGGGCTGGGGGTGCTTTGTGTGATCCTTTCTAAAGCCCCTCAACTGTTCTGATTGACTCTGACACTCATGGGCGGTCCCTCGGCTTGGGTGACTTCCTGGGGGCACCAATGGGAGATGTCAGAGTGGGGGGGGCCAAACTTCCCGGTTGGCCAGGACAGACTAAGTTCTTCCGGTCTCAATATTACTTTATCATTTACGTGCACACCCTGGTTCTGGACAGAGATGATTGAGCGTGCACATTAATCTTTAAAGATGCCCTGCTCACTCACATCTCCCCTAGCCATCCCTGTTTGATCACAGCAGAGCCAGAAGCAGTCTGTGCCACAGCACAGCTCCTGTCTCACAGCAGGATGCACAGAGCAGGGGGGTCCAGCATCTGAGGGGACCGTCAGCTGACCCCAGGCTCATGGACGTCCTGTCAACTGCATCACAGCATGTGGGCAAGAGAGGGGTAACCGAAGGAAAACACCATTTTTGTTTGATTTGTAGTAGTGTTATATGACCCTTAGGGACATTGTCGACATTGCTAAGTTAGCATGAGCTTGGCTGCCATGATGCTGCTTTTACGCACGTTACTACATGACTTAGTTTTTGCAAGACTCTGTTTGCGCTCTTCACATGAAAACAGGCTGCCTTTCACGTTTTCTACTGAGTTCCTGGAGTTTTGTCTGAACAGGATGTGCAAGGTCGATAAACAATGCCCCTGGTTATTCTGTTCTGGTCAGTCCCTAGCACCTAGACATAACATGCTAAACACAGCTGCACTGCTGGAGACTCGTGCTTTGATATTACAGAGATGCATTTTGTTTTAACACACACTTTGAGAGAGACTTTCCATGGAGAAGATCTCGGTTGTTCCTATGATGTAAACCTTCCATCCAGGCTTTAAGGTATGTGGTCTGCTGTCAAAGCCCAGAGATCTTCCTTTATATAAATACACTTCTTCCAGTCCTGAGGATGGTGGTTAGGCCTTATGGTCCCTTTTCCACTGTCTTTATATAATGATGTCTCCCTTTGCACTCTATGGAATTGTAACAACGCTAATTGTTATAGGTTTAGTATTTTGCTGCTGGTAGTGGCTCGTATACTGTACTGTAGAGCACGAAAGTTAAAATAAACATTTTGAACTATTTCAGTGACTCTGCCAAATTCTTATTGTGGACAAGTACGAGTGAGCGAGCGAAAGAGTACGTCTTGTTACACCGATTCCTGAGAGAGTCGGGAGTGTTGTGTTCTGAATTGTCTAATCATTTGTAGCTCTGTGATATTTGGAGGAGAACGAATGAGACACTCTAGCTAGGAGGTTTGGGGATTTTGGGCACTAAGGTGATATGTTGGTGCACCCCTATACTCTGAGGTTCTGTTTTCCTGCGCATAGTTCTGTGTAGGCGCAGAATCCCTGCAACAGTTGAAATTGGCAGAATCTCATTGTTATATTAAACTTTTTTTAAATTTGCTTTTCCATATTATAGGAAATTCGGATATTTCTTTTTATGTAGCCCTGGATTATCTTTCTGCCAACTCCCCTGGTCTCCCTCACAATCCCATAATAATAATGCTTACTCTGTCCTGATTTTAGAATTTGCTCTCTGACAATTGTAGTTCTGTTTTTATCTCTATAAATGCATGACTACACGTCCCAGAATGCAAAGATTAAAAGAAGGAATGGACGAGCATCGATGGCCAGTCTTAAAAGGGTATCTTCAAATACGAAGCTCTGCTTTGGACAAAACCAACTTAAAACAAGGGGTCCAGAATGGCTTCGCCTCTCCCCAGCCCCGTTTAATGTATATCTTGAACCTCTTGGTGAGGTCTTGAGAAAATCTGGAATTGTTTATTGTCTGTATGCAGATGATATGTAGATCTATCGGAAGATGTCATCTACGAAGACATCTGCCTTCTCTTCTCCTCCCTCGGCGAGGTTCAGAAATGGAAGCCCAACCACCTCTTAAAACTCAATCCAAATAAAACAGAATTTCTGCTAATCTCTCCAAAAAACTTAAACCTCCCGATCCCAGTGTATCTGGAATCCTTCTCTCCCCTGAACTGCAACCCGGCCATTGAGGAGACGGTCAGACCACTGGACTTTATCCTTGATGACCGTCTAGATCTAACGGTGCAAATCTCAGCCATTGTGGAGACGGCCGGACCACTGGGCTTTATCCTTGATGACCGTCTAGATCTAACGGGGCAAATCTCAGCCATTGTGGAGACGGCCGGACCACTGGGCTTTATCCTTGATGACCGTCTAGATCTAACGGGGCAAATCTCAGCCATTGTGGAGACTGCCGTCTAGAAGTCTCAGCCATGGCCAAAAGTGCACACCACCAGCTAAGATAAAATCATTGCAATCGAGGCATATTTAAAACATTATAAAGTGCATAAATTCCAAAGTTATAAAAAAAGAACGTGTGAAGGTTTGTCACCCTGTTGTTCTGGAGATTGAAAAAGTTTAGGCACCATTTAGGTGACTATAGACAAGAGGATTTGAAACAATTGGCACAGCATTGTGGATTATAGTTCTATATGATTGTCGGAGTCCAGGACGGCTTTTACTGCAGACAGGTATTCATGAAGCGTGCCAACAGCGCAGCGGGTTCACCTTTCATGCACTCGACCAGGGCAGCTCGTCATGTTCATACATTTAAAATATGCCAGATGGGGCGAAGCCAGGAAACTCTCAAAGTGCGTAGTTTCTCACAAGTGCACAATATGTGACTTAGGGATTCTTCTACTCCCCCGCATGCTCGGCACCGAGTGGCTGCAGCCTCTTTATACCCTCGTCCATACTTGGAGCCAACAATTGAGTCGGGCTGAACCGTAATTTCATTAGTTGGTGCTTCATCATTGGTTTTAAGGGGGAAGACAGGTACTGTGTCAAGCCCGCTGTTTTAGAGTTTTGATGCCCAGTTTCGTTGACTTTAGTTTCTCAGACTTTGTGCATCACTATCGGCCGACATTATCTGCGCTTGTTTTGTTAAGAGTCTTGCGGCTGCCGATGTTGGTCTAGGAGCGGACCATGGGGCATATTATCAAGGGGGTTTATCTCCGCTTTTTTGGCTTTAAAAGCCAAGAAAGCGGAGATTAAATTATCTCCCTATTACCTAGCTGTTGCTAACACCAGTTAGCGACAGCTAGTAGGAGATAGCGACCATCTTGGGCCCCACTTTGCATGTCAGCGATAATTATCGCTAATGACATGCAAAGTGGGCGTGCCAAGATGTTAGCGACTGGAAACAGTCGCTAACATCGCTATCTCCTATTACCAACTTTTGGAGATATTCGCGCTAAGCGCGAATATCTCCAAAAGCTAACACCTGCCCTGAGCAGTTCTTAGCCATGTTATCCAATGGGAGGTGGATAACATGGCTAGAGCATTAGCTCGCTAATGCATGAATATTGCTGGCTTTTCAGCGATATTCATGCATTTTGGCCGATTTTTATCGCTTAGGAGATATACGTTGATAATGACAAAGTCCCTAAGCGATAAAAATCGCCGCAGCTCGGCGATAAAAATATCGCCGCTAAACCAACATAGCGATAATTATCGCTAGTTGTTGGTAATATGCCCCATATTTCCTGAGCTTCCAATACTTCAACACAGTGTGCTAAAAATTCACACCAAGTAGAACCTCGGCAGCTTATCATTGTCCAGATGTTTTTCTTTAGCCTGTTGTCCCCCGCTTGTTTGGCTATAAACCTGGCTTTTAGGATCCACTTTTGTGATGACAGGTTGAATTCCCCACGTATTTGGCATTTGGAGGTAGAAGGCGGTAAAAAGAGATCTCTATGAAAACAGGCGGGCTGCGCTCTATCCAACCACGATATCATTTTACCTTTGAGGGCTAGTGCACCATGGGCTACTGATGGTAGGATTGTGGCCCCATTACTCAGATTAGGGGGTGAAATCTGGTGAGCGCATGGCTTTCCTTGCTCCACAGAAAGCCCCCTCTAAAGATTGTGCCATTCCTTGCGTTGATGTGAGCGGACTGCCGTCCTTTGCGGTCAATCCACACTCCTAAATACTTGTAAGCAGTGACCATCTCGATAGGTTTGCCTTCGATGTACCATGAACCTTTCCTCTTTAATTGTCTGGAAATTATCATTGCCTTTGTTTTTGCTGTGTTTATTTTTAGATTATTTACTCTGCAATATAGGGACAATGCCGCTAGTAGCCGCTGTAATCCGATTGGAGTTTGGTCGAGCAGTATTGTATCATCCGCATATTGAAGCGATTGGATTTTAGTCCCCGCTAGTTTTGGGGGGGAGCTCGGGCTTCAGCCAAACAGCCTGGTAGGTCAGCCAGGTACAGATTAAAAAGCATCCTTGCTTCAAACCTTTGAAGGTTTGTATTTGTTTGGTAGTAGACCAGGCAGAAGTGACGCTAATCTTAACCCTGCTTTCCGAGTATAGTTCTTGTAGCAGTGTGCTGGCGTAGCACTTCCCATCTAGGTCTAGAGCGCAATCATTCGATAGTTTTCGGGGATGAATCTGCAGCCTTTTTATGTATTGGGACTAGAAGGGATCCCCTCCATGACTCGGGGATGTTTCTTCCCAACCTATACTCCCAAAATAAAGGCGCACGTCACCAGCTAAGACTGCTCTGGGGCCTAAAGGAGTTCATTCCTGAGCAAGACCCAAAACCTGTGGTCCGGGCACTGTCTCTTTCCAGACTAGAGGAGGGCAACTCCCTCCTCTCTGGTGACTCCTCTCTTATTGAATTCCACAAGAAGCCGAAGACCTGGCTCTTCAATTAACAAACTTACCATTGGTCGGGCTAGACACGCACAGGTGCTCAGCACCAGGATACCCTCGCGGGTGACACTGCGCCGTACAAGGCTAGACACGCACAGCTGCTCAGCGCCAGGATACCCTCGCGGGTGACAGTGCGCCGTACAAGGCTAGACACGCACAGGTGCTCAGCACCAGGATACCCTCGCGGGTGACACTGCGCCGTACAAGGCTAGACACGCACAGCTGCTCAGCGCCAGGATACCCTCGCGGGTGACAGTGCGCCGTACAAGGCTAGACACGCACAGCTGCTCAGCGCCAGGATACCCTCGCGGGTGACACTGCGCCGTACAAGGCTAGACACGCACAGCTGCTCAGCGCCAGGATACCCTCGCGGGTGACAGTGCGCCGTACAAGGCTAGGCACGCACAGCTGCTCAGGGCCAGGATACCCTCACGAGTGACAGTGCGCCGTACAAGGCTAGGCACGCACAGCTGCTCAGCGCCAGGATACCCTCGCGGGTGACAGTGCGCGTACAAGGCTAGACACGCACAGGTGCTCAGCACCAGGATACCCTCGCGAGTGACAGTGCGCCGTACAAGGCTAGGCACGCACAGCTGCTCAGCGCCAGGATACCCTCGCGGGTGACCGTGCGCCGTACAAATAGACAGAACATAAGATATCGGTGCTACCCTCGGCAGGGCTAGGCACGCACTGCTGCTCAGCGCGACAATACCCTTGCGGGTGACAGTGCGCCGTACAAATAGACAGAACATAAGATATCGGTGCTACCCTCGGCAGGGCTAGGCACGCACTGCTGCTCAGCGCGACAATACCCTTGCGGGTGACAGTGCGCCGTACAACGCTAGACACGCGCAGCTGCTCAGCGCCAGGATACCCTCGCAGGTGACAGTACGCCGTACAACGCTAGACTCGCACAGCTGCTCAGCGCCAGAATACCCTCGCGGGTGACAGTGCTCCGTGCTACCATAGGCAGGGCTAGACACGCACAGCTGCTCAGCACCAGGGTACCCTCGCGGGTGACACTGCGCCATACAAGGCTAGACACGCACAGCTGCTCAGCACCAGGGTACCCTCGCGGGTGACACTGCGCCATACAAGGCTAGACACGCACAGCTGCTCAGCGCCAGGGTACCCTCGCGGGTGACAGTGCGCCGTACAAGGCTAGACTGGCACAGCTGCTCAGCACCAGGGTACCCTCGCGGGTGACAGTGCGCTGTACAAGGCTAGACACGCACAACTGCTCAGCGCCAGGGTACCCTCGAGGGTGACAGTGCGCCGTACAAATAGACAGAACATAAGATATCGGTGCTACCCTCGGCAGGGCTAGGCACGCACTGCTGCTCAGCGCCAGGATACCCTCGCGGGTGACACTGCGCCGTGCAAGGCTAGACACGCACAGCTGCTCAGCGCCAGGATACCCTCGCGGGTGACAGTGCGCCGTGCAAGGCTAGACACGCACAGCTGCTCAGCGCCAGGATACCCTCGGGGGTGACAGTGCGCCGTACAAGACTAGACACGCACAGCTGCTCAGCACCAGGGTACCCTCGCGGGTGACAGTGCGCCGTACAAGACTAGACACGCACAGCTGCTCAGCACCAGGGTACCCTCGCGGGTGACAGTGCGCCGTACAAGGCTAGACACGCACAACTGCTCAGCGCCAGGGTACCCTCGAGGGTGACAGTGCGCCGTACAAATAGACAGAACATAAGATATCGGTGCTACCCTCGGCAGGGCTAGGCACGCACTGCTGCTCAGCGCCAGGATACCCTCGCGGGTGACACTGCGCCGTGCAAGGCTAGACACGCACAGCTGCTCAGCGCCAGGATACCCTCGCGGGTGACAGTGCGCCGTACAAGGCTAGACACGCACAGCTGCTCAGCGCCAGGATACCCTCGCGGGTGACAGTGCGCCGTACAAATAGACAGAACATAAGATATCGGTGCTACCCTCGGCAGGGCTAGGCACGCACTGCTGCTCAGCGCGACAATACCCTTGCGGGTGACAGTGCGCCGTACAACGCTAGACACGCACAGCTGCTCAGCGCCAGGATACCCTCGCAGGTGACAGTACGCCGTACAACGCTAGACTCGCACAGCTGCTCAGCGCCAGAATACCCTCGCGGGTGACAGTGCTCCGTGCTACCATAGGCAGGGCTAGACACGCACAGCTGCTCAGCACCAGGGTACCCTCGCGGGTGACACTGCGCCATACAAGGCTAGACACGCACAGCTGCTCAGCACCAGGGTACCCTCGCGGGTGACACTGCGCCATACAAGGCTAGACACGCACAGCTGCTCAGCGCCAGGGTACCCTCGCGGGTGACAGTGCGCCGTACAAGGCTAGACTGGCACAGCTGCTCAGCACCAGGGTACCCTCGCGGGTGACAGTGCGCTGTACAAGGCTAGACACGCACAACTGCTCAGCGCCAGGGTACCCTCGAGGGTGACAGTGCGCCGTACAAATAGACAGAACATAAGATATCGGTGCTACCCTCGGCAGGGCTAGGCACGCACTGCTGCTCAGCGCCAGGATACCCTCGCGGGTGACACTGCGCCGTGCAAGGCTAGACACGCACAGCTGCTCAGCTCCAGGATACCCTCGCGGGTGACAGTGCGCCGTGCAAGGCTAGACACGCACAGCTGCTCAGCGCCAGGATACCCTCGGGGGTGACAGTGCGCCGTACAAGACTAGACACGCACAGCAGCTCAGCACCAGGGTACCCTCGCGGGTGACAGTGCGCCGTACAAGACTAGACACGCACAGCTGCTCAGCACCAGGGTACCCTCGCGGGTGACAGTGCGCTGTACAAGGCTAGACACGCACAACTGCTCAGCGCCAGGGTACCCTCGAGGGTGACAGTGCGCCGTACAAATAGACAGAACATAAGATATCGGTGCTACCCTCGGCAGGGCTAGGCACGCACTGCTGCTCAGCGCCAGGATACCCTCGCGGGTGACAGTGCGCCGTGCAAGGCTAGACACGCACAGCTGCTCAGCGCCAGGGTACCCTCGCGGGTGACAGTGCGCCGTGCAAGGCTAGACACGCACAGCTGCTCAGCGCCAGGATACCCTCGCGGGTGACAGTGCGCCGTGCAAGGCTAGACACGCACAGCTGCTCAGCGCCAGGGTACCCTCGCGGGTGACAGTGCGCCGTGCAAGGCTAGACACGCACAGCTGCTCAGCGCCAGGGTACCCTCGCGGGTGACAGTGTGCCGTGCAAGGCTAGACACGCACAGCTGCTCAGCGCCAGGATACCCTCGCGGGTGACAGTGCGCCGTGCAAGGCTAGACACGCACAACTGCTCAGCGCCAGGGTACCCTCGCGGGTGACAGTGCGCCGTGCAAGGCTAGACACGCACAGCTGCTCAGCGCCAGGGTACCCTCGCGGGTGACAGTGCGCCGTGCAAGGCTAGACAGGCACAGCTGCTCGGGACCAGGATACCCTCGCGGGTGACAGTGCGCCGTGCAAGGCTAGACACGCACAGCTGCTCAGCGCCAGGGTACCCTCGCGGGTGACAGTGCGCCGTGCAAGGCTAGACAGGCACAGCTGCTCGGCTCCAGGATACCCTCGCGGGTGACAGTGCGCCGTGCAAGGCTAGACACGCACAGCTGCTCAGCGCCAGGGTACCCTCGCGGGTGACAGTGCGCCGTGCAAGGCTAGACACGCACAGCTGCTCAGCGCCAGGGTACCCTCGCGGGTGACAGTGCGCCGTGCAAGGCTAGACACGCACAGCTGCTCAGCGCCAGGGTACCCTCGCGGGTGACAGTGCGCCGTACAAGGCTAGGCATGCACAGCTGCTCAGCGCTAGGGTACCCTCGCGGGTGACAGTGCGCCGTGCAAGGCTAGACAGGCACAGCTGCTCAGCGCCAGGGTACCCTCGCGGGTGACAGTGCGCCGTGCAAGGCTAGACACGCACAGCTGCTCAGCGCCAGGGTACCCTCGCGGGTGACAGTGCGCCGTGCAAGGCTAGACACGCACAGCTGCTCAGCGCCAGGGTACCCTCGCGGGTGACAGTGCGCCGTACAAGGCTAGGCACGCACAGCTGCTCGGCACCAGGATACCCTCGCGGGTGACAGTGCGCCGTACAAGGCTAGGCACGCACAGCTGCTCAGCGCCAGGATACCCTCGCGGGTGACAGTGCGCCGTACAAGGCTAGGCACGCACAGCTGCTCAGCGCCAGGATACCCTCGCGGGTGACAGTGCGCCGTACAAGGCTAGGCACGCACAGCTGCTCAGCGCCAGGGTACCCTCGCGGGTGACAGTGCGCCGTACAAGGCTAGGCACGCACAGCTGCTCAGCGCCAGGATACCCTCGCGGGTGGCAGTGCGTCGTACAAATGCACAGAACGTAACATACCATAAAAGGGCTGGTGCCACGTTCAGCAGGTGCAAGGTCTGTGATAAGCTTGTTTCACGGCGCTGACACAAACCTATCCGTGACAGTGCCTCCAGCAGACGGATGGGCACGGTGCCACCTCACCTATCACTGGCAGACACTGCGCTGGTCTGCTTTGCAATCAAAGGTTAGAACCCCACCTGGAACATTTTCACAGCAAAATTAAGAAGCAGAAAATCAATCATCAGAGTGAAAGGGACCAGGTGGTGAGAGGGACCGACATGCCAGAAAAAAAGATGGTGGAGAAAGAACCCTGGGGGCAGATTTACAAGCCCCTTGCGCCACTTTTGCGTCACTTTTAACATGGGAAAAGTGACGCAAAAGTGGCGCAAGCGGCTTGTAAATCTGCCCCTGAATTCCCAGCACCTTAGATCGATCCATGAAGGGGAGCTTCGCCAGCTTGGACGCTGCAAGATGACTCCTCTGAACCCCTACGCGGCGGAAGACATTTTTTTCCACCCAAACAGAGACCTTTGTCCTTATATTTAGTCACAGGTGCTATTTCAAAACATAATGTTTTCTTTTAATAAGGACACTTCGTGTTTCCTATCTTCGCGGACTTAAAAACATTGTGCAATCCCGAACTCTCCAAGGCTCACAAAAGGCCTCACATTTCCACAGAGCAGGGCTCGCCTGTGACGTCAGCGCTTGCAACACTTGTCACCGCCTGCCCCTTCCTCCACGCTGGCGCGCATTTCATCAGGTGTGGTGAAAGGAGGAGCCGGCAGGAGTATGTCCCGTTCCTAATCTTGTGCTCTTCAGTCCGTCCAGCCAGAGAAGCCTTAATAATGGATTGTAGGGGGGGGGGCGACGATTGTGTGCGTGTGTGGTAGGGAGGGGGGGACTTTTAGGGGGCGGGAGTGCTTTTTCACCCAAAGAGGGCCCTTAGAATTTAGAATTATGACAGTTTCTCTTTTTCTCTTACTAAGTTGTGAAAAATAGGTGTTTTTTTCAGTGAGTGTGTTACCAAACTTGGAGCCAGATGTAGGTGTCTAAATACCGGTCGGTAACTGTGAAATTCGGTACATTTCACCATTACCGCCCGGTATTTAGCCATTCCTAATATAGGTAAGGAATCGGTAAATTACCGATTCATTAATACCGATTCCTTCTTGCTCTTGCATTTAAGGAATCCGTAATACCGATTCCTTAAATGCAATGTAGGAAGCACATTAAAGAGTGCTTATGAGCCTTAAGAAATCGGTAATTACCACCAACTTCAAGTTGGTGCAAATTACTGATTTCCTTTAAAAAAACACTTTTTTGCTTTTTTCAAAGTGCCATGTGGCACACACCCATGCCCTTAGGGCATGTATATGCACCACATGTGCACACATGCACATTTCAGGGGTGCTACAGGGTGGACACCCTGACACCCTTGAAATACCTCCCGGTAATACCGAATCGCCTCTTAGCCCATAGGAATGAATGGGTAGGTATTCCTTATTATTATTGTTATTATTGCATTTATTGAGCGCACAGCTACCCGGAGGTTTCCCCGGCGCTTGCCTTGGGAACCCGTCCTGGCTTTTCCCTGCGAGATAGCCCCTACAGGGCATCCCCAAGGTGAAAGCCAGGCATCCCGCCCCGGGGGGGCCGTTGTGGAGATTAAGCAAGCTTAATGCCCAGAGTTGCAGAGTGTGAACCCATGATTAGGTCAGGCACCGAAGCGAGAATTATCGAGTCCATGGACATTTGAGCTCAAGACCCTGCCGCGTCGGGAATTGAACCCTGGTCCCGGGTCTGACCTCTGCTTCAGGGTCTGCCTGCTCTAACCCCTGAGCCACACTTCTCCACATTAGTGAATCTCAATTACCGATTTGGTAATAAGGAATATTAAGGATTCGGTATTTTTTACCGAATCTTTACCTACATAGGAAATACCGATTTCTTAATAGCAAATCGGTAAAATTAGCTATTAAGAAATCAGTATTTCACATTTACCTACATCTGGCCCAAACTCTCTTAAATGGCAGGTGACGTTAAAAACAAAATATTGTATTTACCAGTTTTGAGGAAAGTTTTCTCGTTCTAACTGCTGGTTTGCCTTAAATAGACTTAATAAGCCTGTACAGAGTCATTAAAAAGGGAAATAAAAATGTGCGAACTAAGACTTAACTCAATAAAAACCTAAGAATGGTCATGTGTCCCCCTCCTTTAAAATAACCCCCCCCCCCTGGTCACAATGGAAAAAAATAAAAATAAACATAGTGTAGCTGTAATGTAAACATGTTGGCATCTTTACCTCAGGCTCAAACACTTGTATCTAAACACGCATTTGTAATGAAATAGGTCTTGCTTTGTTAAAAGTTTGAGCTATTGGAGTTGCTTATTATAATCCAACGCCAATAGCTTAAACTTTTAGTAATGCAAGAGCTATTGCATTGCAAAGCAATCGTGGCACCCACGCCTTAGCTGTATGCATCTTAAGATAAAGCACGGGTGCCGCAATCGCTTCAAAAGTAAAAAAAAGTAGAAACATTTTTTTTTCTATTTTTTTGCTTTTAAAGCAATTGCGACACCCTCACTTTAGCTTAAGATGTGTAAAGCTAAAGCGTGGGTGCTGCTATTGTAACACAAGTTAATAAATAGAAGGAAAAAAACCATGCCGCCGTGTTCTGCACCATAAAAAACAAACCAAAGGCGCAGCTGCCTTTATACCAGCTGAGGCTGCTGTACTTTGAAAAATAAAAAAGAAAGCTTTACGAGAGAGCAAGTCCTGCAGGCAGGAGAAAGACATTTAACAAAATAGTGCAGAGAGACTGTAATTAAACCGTACAGAGTAACAACACATGTATAGTCGGGTGTCCTCATGGGAGGTTACAAGAAGAGAAAAGACAGTACTAAGGAGGGAATACTAAGCTTAGTGACCAATGAAAAGCCACCATTTACAAAGGACAGTGACAGGAGCCAATTAAAAAGATGGGCGTAAAGTGGGGGGAGCTTCATGTTCATAACATGAATACAGCATGTCTCGAAGAGAAAGCACAAGTGCTGCCTAGACGAGACCTAAAAACTGAACTGGGACGATGTCCCTCTAGCTTGTCCAGTCACGAGGACATGGGACTTTCAGACCTGGTCTGTGGAAGGCGGGATCCCAGCGGCTAGAGTTGTATCTGACCCCGGTTAGGTTTCAATGTCCTTTCACCCTTGTTTGGGTGTCAAACACAAATGTGACTGTGAAATAAAGGTCTAAATTTATAATAAACTGAGATATCAACAAGTTGGAGAAAAGGTCACTTTTACCTCTCAAGAAGTTGGAAAGTCAATAATCTATACTACTATTATAAAGCAAGAACTTTGAACCTTTGAGGCGGGTAAACTCAGGAACCACAGCGCCAATCCACACACCTGATACATCATTGTAATCGTCAGGGTGTACACATGGACATATAAGTTATTTATAAAATGTATCTTAAAAAAAAAAGTAGTCCATTCGAAGTAGCGCCGGCCGCGACCTGCGTGCTGACGTCAGGAGTGCAGGGAGGAGGGGCGTCCAGGAGCGTGAGGAGGAGCGGCGGACATGTCGCGGGGGAGGAGCGGTGACCAGCGGCGGACAGGCGGTGAGGACCGGCAGTCAGGCGGGAGGAGCGGTGACAAGCAGCAAGGAGAGGCGGAACAGTGAACTGAGGAGCGCGGGGGAGGAGCGGCGGCTGAGGTAAGGCTCCGGGGGACCCACGGACAATGTCGGGCAGGCGGGGGTCGGGGCAGGCGGGAGTCGGGGCAGGCGGGGGATGGGGCAGGCGGGGGACGGGGCGGACGGGGGCCCGGGCTGCTGGACAATGTCGGGGCGGGCGGGGTCCTGGGCTGCTGGACAATGTCGGGGCGGGCGGGGTCGGGGAAGCCTGATTGCTTCCGGACAAGGTCGGGATGGGCTGCTAGTATGAAGATATAGGTAATATAGAACACTTTTCACTAACCTTATCATAAATGTTATGTTATGTTACATGTTAATCGTATTAATTAAGTATACGATCACCCGGAGGCTTCTTGGTGCTCAAACATGCTCAATCAGACAGGCAGAAGTAAGTGGCTGAGAGGTGGTCCAGGGGTGCTAGTTTACAGGTTTTTACAGAATCGAATCCCAATAAATTCCAGATAAATATTCAGAGGGGGTGAATTCCAGATCGCAGGAGCTTGCGCCGCACAGCTTCTACCACCAGAATTGCATTAAAAAACTTTAGGAAAATTCACATTTGCATAAACAGCCATGTCGAGCACCACTGAGAGAAGGGAAACCAATGTGTATGGGCACCCTACCGCCAGCAACGAGCACTGGCAAAGCCAATAGGTCAGGCACGTCTTTTGAGTCGTGACATTAAAGAAGGCGGCTGCATTAAAAAATATAGATAAGGAATGCTTTAGTATAAAATTAATCTATGAGGTAAATAATTAAATGTGGGATGGTGCTGGGTACTTTTGAGACGCACCTGATGCATTGCAATTAGCACAGTTCATGGGACGCCAGTACTTGTCTAAGCGCAGCCAGAGCCAACTCTCTGTGTATTTTAAAGAACTAGTTACAACAGGTCTATTGGCAGCAGTGCTATCAAGCCAGACCTAAAAATTGTTTCAGAAATGTGGAGGCTTACACATGCTGTGAGTTATGGGATGTAGGAATGTTAAGCATGCAACAGCAATATAGAGGTCTGATACATAAACAGCATTTTGTAGTACATAAAGTAGTCCTACAGTAGAACTAATCACTGTAGGAAAGTGCCTCTTTGTACATGGTTAGCCCCCACTTTTTGCATGGTGCATGATGTGATTTCGAATTGATAGTGCACTGGGTTCCTGCTAACCAAATACCTGGTGCCAGAACTCTTTCCTAAAACTGTACCAAGAGTGGCACAACTTCAGCCACCCCTGTAAGTCTCTAGAAAATGCATGAGCAGATATGACCCTATCATACCCAAGTCTATTCTTGGATAGTATAAATGCACACAGAAGCTATGGAGCGCACATGGGGAGGGTACTTACCATCATGAGTGTCCTAGCTCCATGGTGGCGTCACTGTACCCTAAGATGTTTGGTGCCAAACATCTCATCTTAATAAATCCTCACTGATGCCAGTGCTGGATTTATTAATAAATGCACATAGGAGACACCTTGGAGGTGCCCCCTCAACACCTACCAGGCACCGGTGTGGTCTCTGACTCGCCTTAGCCAATCTGCCCCCACCAGTCATGTTTCTGACGTCATGGAGTGGGAGCCCGTGCTCTCAGAGGCCGGGAACAAAGCCTGCTCTGGTTGGAGGTGCTCCACACCTCCCTCAAGCCGGCTGGCCTTCCAAGGTGGGAAGCTTCAGAGGTGATGCGGCCTTTGAAATGCATCCCAGGCGTCTCCAGCTAGTGGCGGATGCTGACCTCCCTGTCCCGCTCCACATTTGGCAGGACAGAAGACAGGAAAATTAGTTAAATTAGGAGGTGGGTCCCCATTCAGCCAGCACCACCCCTAAGGTGGGGCAGGTGATGTGGAGACCACTTTTCATATCCCTCCATCTTGGTTGGAAAGGGAATTAGCCAATTAGGGTCAGGGCAGTGCCCGTTCCCACAGGAAGTGGCCACTTAATGGGTGTAGACGTCCTAAAGGTAGGTAGCCCACTGGCAACTACCTATCACCCACTTTAACGCCTCTATAGTTTGTATTTAGGTGGCATTGCTGGAACCTGAACTTTGGATTTGACAGACATAAAGAAGATAAGGACAAAGAAAAGCTGCTGAGCCAAGAACAGAAGACCTGCTGCAGAGCTTTTGGGCCCAGGGGGACCCTCTAGGTAAGATATGCGTCAGGGGCAGAGAACCTGTCCCACTCTTTAAAGCCTGAGGCAGCAAGATGCTGATCAGGAAAAGGGAAGTGTCAGTGGTTCTCACAGGACCCACTGGGAGGAGGGACTCCTATACACGGAGGCCAGAGGCCCCAAACCTGGTGCCACCAGGAGATTAGTAGTGCCTTGGCAGTTTAGAAAGGGTCTCCTAACTTTGACCTATGACATTCCCCTCGCAGGGCATCTTGCCAGACTAAACCTTGGAGTCGGTTGGTGAACCACTTCTACTGGCCAGGAATGTCCCAGAATTTGAAGGAGTTTTGCAAGTCATGTGCAACTTGTCAAGCCAGTGGCAAGGCAAGTAGCTACCTATTGGCCCCCTTAATTCAGCTTCCAGTAGTTGGGGTACCCTTTGAGAGGGTTGGGATTGACATTGTTGGTCCCCTTGACCCTCAGACAGCATCCAGAAACTGATTTATACTGGTGGTAATGGATTATGTGACCAGGTATCCTGAGGCAATTTCCCTGAGGGCTACCACTGCTCCTGCAGTGGCTAAGGCCCTCCTTGGTATTTTTACCAGGGTTGGGTTTCCAAAGGAGGTAGTATCAGATAGAGATACAAACTTCATTTCTGCAAACTTAAAACACATGTGGACTCAGTGTGGAGTGGCTTATCAGTCACTACCCCATACCACCCACAGACCAAGGGGCTCATTGAAAGATTTAACAAGATCCTAAAAGGTATGATTAGTGGACTCCCTGAGAAGCCCAGAAGGAGATGGGATGTCCTGCTACCATGCCTGCTTTTTACAGTTAACTAGTCCAAAATGCAACTCACAAACTTACAAGTGTAAATCCCCACCTCTATCTCTCCTATTATTCTATTAGGAGATCGTCACCCATGCGCGTTTACTACTTAGAATAAACGTGGGAAGGGCGAGGGGAAGTGACAGGAAAAAGGGGCACAATTACTACTAAAGGGAGAGGTTTAAGTAAGAATAAGGAGGGGTGTTGGGAGGAACAGACATCCACCCACAAAAGAGTAAGCCCATTGCACAAACTGCAATTCTAAAATTACTTCAGCAAAAAAGGACCCTAACCAGTAGTAAATGCACTCCAGCTGTAGGAAACAATTTTAAAATAGATTTGTTTTGACTGATACAGAACTGGTCCCTAAAGAGAACGTAATCTGGGCCTCCTGGGTTTGTGTTTACCCTGGTCCCTACAGAGAGGAGAGGCTCGGCCATGGGGTTGGTCTCATTACTGGTAAGCGAAGAGAGCGCAGGCCAGGGCCCTGGAGTTTGCTCAAGCACAGGTCCCTAAAGAGAGTGAAAGCCAGGCCCGTTGGGTCTGTCTCAGCATTGGTCCTTAAAAAGGATGTAGTCTGGGCCTCCGGGATCTATTCCTGCCCTAGTGTTTATAGAGAGTGTAGGGCGGCATGCCAACTCTCCTGATACAAGTGGGAGACTACCATTATCATGGCTACTCAGCCGCCTCCCGCTTGCAAAAACCTGATTCCTCAGCGGGTTTCAGCCGACAGAACCTGGTATTTGGTGACTCAGAGTACATACATTACAAGAGACCTGATTCAAGGGGGAGACTCCTGATTTTTGAAGCAAAAATAGTTTAATTTTGTCTGTCTCCTGCCTGAAATTACCTCCTACAAAGGGTGTAGACAGCCCACCTTGGGTATATTCCTTCCCTGGTCCCTCCAGAGGGTGTAGACTGTCCCCTTGGGTCCCTTCCTGCCCTCAACCCTACAGCGGGTGTAGACTGCCCCCTTGGGTCTGTTCCTGCCTCATCCTTACAGAGGGTGTAGACTGCCCCCTCGGGTCTGTTCCTGCCATCAACCCTACAGAGGGTGTAGACTGCCCCCTCGGGTCTGTTCCTGCCCTCGTCCCTCCAGAGGGTGTAGACTGCCCCCTTGGGTCCGTTCCTGCCCTCAACCCTACAGCGGGTGTAGACTGCCCCCTTGGGTCTGTTCCTGCCTCATCCTTACAGAGGGTGTAGACTGCCCCCTCGGGTCTGTTCCTGCCCTCGTCCCTCCAGAGGGTGTAGACTGCCCCCTCAGGTCTGTTCCTGCCCTCGTCCCTACAGCGGGTGTAGACTGCCCCCTTGGGTCTGTTCCTGCCTCATCCTTACAGAGGGTGTAGACTGCCCCCTCGGGTCTGTTCCTGTCCTCGTTCCTACAGAGGGTGTAGACTGCCCCCTCGGGTCTGTTCCTGCCCTCGTCCCTACAGAGGGTGTAAACTGCCCCGTTAGGTCTGTTCCTGCCCTCGTCCCTACAGAGGGTGTAGACTGCCCCCTTGGGTCCGTTCCTGCCCTCGTCCCTACAGAGGGTGTAGACTGCCCCCTCGGGCCTGTTCCTGCCCAGCCTCGCGCTGCATTTATTTAATTAATTCAGCCTCGCGCTGTGTCTGTTTAATTAATTCCGCCTCGCGCTGCATTTATTTATTTAATTCAGCCTCGCGCTGTGTTTGTTTAATAAATTTAGCCTTTAGCCCCCGGTGCCCTGTGACCCTCCATCTTGTTGTGTGTCCCCTGGCCCGCCCCTCCTCCCTGCTACCGCCTCCCAGCTGCTGACCCTCCCACCCACGAACAGAGTGCTCCCTACCTGCATTTATTTAATTAATTCCGCCTCGCGCTGCATTTATTTATTTAATTCAGCCTCGCGCTGTGTTTGTTTAACAAATTTAACCTTTAGCCCCCGGTGCCCTGTGACCCTCCATCTTGTTGTGTGTCCCCTGGCCCGCCCCTCCTCCCTGCTACCGCCTCCCAGCTGCTGACCCTCCCACCCACGAACAGAGTGCTCCCTACCTCCTCTGACGCGCTGTGATCACCTGGACCTCATCCAGCACGGTCGCTCCCCCCATGCTCCCTGATCCCAGCTCCTGTTGACGATCTGGCCGGCTGGTGGTACCGCTTCGAGACTACAGAGCAGTAACTGCTTATTTATTTAATTTTGCCTCGCGCTGTGTTAATTTATTTAATTCCGCCTCGCGCTGCATTTATTTAATTAATTCAGCCTCGCGCTGTGTCTGTTTAATTAATTCCGCCTCGCGCTGCATTTATTTATTTAATTCAGCCTCGCGCTGTGTTTGTTTAATAAATTTAGCCTTTAGCCCCCGGTGCCCTGTGACCCTCCATCTTGTTGTGTGTCCCCTGGCCCGCCCCTCCTCCCTGCTACCGCTTCCCAGCTGCTGACCCTCCCACCCACGAACAGAGTGCTCCCTACCTGCATTTATTTAATTAATTCCGCCTCGCGCTGCATTTATTTATTTAATTCAGCCTCGCGCTGTGTTTGTTTAACAAATTTAACCTTTAGCCCCCGGTGCCCTGTGACCCTCCATCTTGTTGTGTGTCCCCTGGCCCGCCCCTCCTCCCTGCTACCGCCTCCCAGCTGCTGACCCTCCCACGCTCCGCCCCCTCCACCATCCATTTATGGCCAATGCCTCCACGCGCAGCGTCCACGCGCTACGGCCTCGCCGAAGGTGCGCCAAAGGTAAGCCCGTCTACGCCCGTCCGCGCCTGGACCGCACCCAGCGCCAGACCCCCTGCCCCTCACGTCTCCCAGCCTTCCCGCATTACCTACGATGCCACCACCCTCCTAGCCCTTGACCCCGGTCGCGCCCCCAACTGCGTCCAAGCCGCTCCTGGACGCACCCATGGACCTTTCTCTTGCTACTCCTGCAAATTCAGCGGCACCGACAACATCTCCGCTACGACCACACCACAGATTCCCGACCCCAACCACCTACAATGCATCCTTCTCAACACCCGATCGGTCCACAGGCACGCCATTGACCTATGGAATCTACTAGACACCATATCTCCGGACATCGCCTTCCTTACGGAAACATGGATGAACGCTTCCTCCGCACCAGACATCACCATTGCCATCCCTGAAGACGATAAGATTACTCGCAAAGACCGTACCAGCCACACAGGAGGAGGACTCGCTATCGTCCATAAGAAATCAATCCGCATCTCAACCAGCTCTGACGCCAACCTCGTCAACTCCGAACACCTTCACTTCCAGATCCAAATCGACCCCAAAACCACACTCAGAGGCACTCTCCTCTACAGACCACCAGGACCCCGCGCAAAATTCAGTGAAGACATCACGGACTTCATCACTCCTCACGCGCTCCCCTCCAAAGAATACATCCTTCTGGGAGACCTCAACTTTCACCTTGAAAGGATCAATGACCGCAACACCGCCACCCTCGTGGACAACCTCGGCAACCTCGGACTTAAACAACTAGTCACTTCCCCCACCCACATCGCAGGTCACACACTCGACCCCATCTTCACATCCAGCAATCATGTCTCCTTCAGCCACACCACGGACCTCCTCTGGACTGACCACAGCTGCGTTCACTTCACCTACAACAAACCAAAACCCAACATCCACCTCCAACCTACCCTGCAAAGAAACTGGAACAAAATCACCACGGACCAAATCTCCGCATCGCTCCTTCGAAACTCCCCAGCCCTCTCTTCTAACGCCAACGAAGCCGCCGCCAACCTCACCCTATGGTTATCCAACACCGCCGACACCTTAGCACCACTGAAAAAACGTCAAAGCAAACCTGGCAGAAAGAAGGCCTCATGGTTCAACGATGATCTTAAGAAATCCAAGAAACTCTGCCGCTCCCTTGAAAAGGCCTGGAAAAAAGACCCATCCACCAGCACCAAGGACGCCTTCAAAAGCGCCACCCGCACTCACCACCAACTGATCCGAAAAGCCAAGAAAATAGCATTCAAGGATCGACTTGACAACAACGCCCACAACAGCAAGGAACTTTTCAACATCGTCAAGGAATTTTCCAACCCCTCGGCCAACTCCAACGACATCACCCCCTCTCAAACCCTCTGCGACTCCCTAGCCTCTTTTTTCCACAACAAGATTGCAGACATCCACAACAGCTTTGACAACCAACCCGGAAACCAACCCACCCTACCATCTGCTGACCATCTTCCCCCCGTAAACACCCTTAACGCCTGGAACCCAATCTCCACTGAGGAAACCATCCGCCTGATGAATTCCATCCATTCCGGATCCTCCACAGACCCATGCCCTCACCACATCTTTAACAAAGCAGACTCCGCCATAGCACCGCACCTCCGAGACGTCATCAACTGCTCCTTCAACTCCGCTACCTTCCCAGAAGACTGGAAACACGCTGAACTCACCGCCCTTCTGAAAAAACCAACAGCGGACCCCACCGAACTCAAAAACTACCGCCCCATCTCGCTTCTTCCTTTCCCGGCCAAAGTCATCGAGAAAGCCATCAACAACCAGCTCGCCGCCTTCCTCGAAGCCAACAAATCCCTCGACCCCTCACAATCTGGCTTCCGAGCAAAACACAGCACTGAGACCGCCCTCATCGCAGCAACAGACGACATTCGAACTCTACTGGACAATGGAGACACAGTCGCCCTCATCCTCCTCGACCTCTCTGCAGCATTCGACACAGTCTGCCACAGCACCCTTCTACAACGCCTCAATAACATCGGAATCCAAGGAAAAGCACTTGAATGGATCACCTCGTTCCTCACCGGAAGAACCCAGAGAGTCCGCCTTCCTCCATTCAAGTCCGAGGCCTCTGAAGTCATCTGCAGCGTACCTCAAGGATCCTCACTCAGTCCCACCCTCTTCAACGTATACATGAGCCCCCTCGCGGCCATCGCCCGCCAACACAACCTCAACATCATCTCTTACGCGGATGACACTCAACTGATCCTTTCTCTCACCAAGGACCCCAGCACCGCCAAAACTAACCTACACGAAGGAATGAAAGAAGTCGCCGAATGGATGAAACAAAGCCGTCTGAAACTGAACTCAGATAAAACAGAAGTCCTCATCTTAGGTACATCCCCCTCTGCCTGGGACGACTCCTGGTGGCCGGAAGCCCTCGGAAAAGCACCCATCCCGACAGACCACGCACGGAACCTTGGCGTCATCCTGTATTCTTCACTCTCAATGAACAGACAAGTCAGCGCCGTATCCTCTTCCTGCTTCAACATTCTTCGCATGCTCAGAAAAACATTTCGCTGGATCCCCTCCGAAACAAGGAAAACAGTCACCCACGCTCTGGTCACGAGCCGACTGGACTACGGAAACACCCTCTACGCAGGTACCACCGCTAAACTCCAAAAGAAACTCCAACGAATCCAAAACGCCTCAGCCAGGCTCATATTAGACATCCCACGCAACGAACACATCTCTGGTCACCTTAAAGACCTCCACTGGCTACCCGTCAATAAGAGGATCACTTTCCGACTGCTTACCCACGCACACAAATCACTCTACGACATCGGACCAGATTGCCTCAACTCTCGACTGTCCTTCTACACCCCCTCCCGCCAACTACGTTCTTCCAGCCAAGCCTTCGCCACTGTACCTCACATCAACAAGACCACCATGGGAGGCAGATCCTTTTCATACCTGGCTGCTAAAACATGGAACTCACTCCCCGCTTACCTTCGCCTCACCCAGAACCACCTAGCGTTCAGAAAGCAGCTTAAAACGTGGATATTTGACAAATAATCCTCCCCCCCTTCCTAAGCGCCTTGAAACCCTCTGGGTATGTAGTGCGCTATACAAATTTTATGACTTGACTTGACTTGACTTGTCCCTACAGAGGGTGTAGACTGCCCCCTCGGGTCTGTTCCTGCCCTCGTCCCTACAGAGGGTGTAGACTGCCCCCTCGGGTCTGTTCCTGCCCTTGTCCCTACAGAGGGTGTAGACTGCCCCCTTGGGTCTGTTCCTGCCCTCGTCCCTACAGGGGGTGTAGACTGCCCCCTTTGGGTCTGTTCCTGCCCTCGTCCCTACATAGGGTGTAGACTGCCCCCTCGGGTCTGTTCCTGCCCTCGTCCCTACAGAGGGTGTAGACTGCCCCCTCAGGTCTGTTCCTGCCCTCGTCCCTACAGAGGGTGTAGACTGCCCCCTTGGGTCTGTTCCTGCCCTCGTCCCTCCAGAGGGTGTAGACTGCCCCCTCGGGTCTGCTCCTGCCCTCTTCTCTACAGAGGGTGTAGACTGCCCCCTTGGGTCTGTTCCTGCCCTCAACCCTACAGCGGGTGTAGACTGCCCCCTTGGGTCTGTTCCTGCCTCATCCTTACAGAGGGTGTAGACTGCCCCCTCGGGTCTGTTCCTGCCCTCGTCCCTCCAGAGGGTGTAGACTGCCCCCTCAGGTCTGTTCCTGCCCTCGTCCCCACAGCGGGTGTAGACTGCCCCCTTGGGTCTGTTCCTGCCTCATCCTTACAGAGGGTGTAGACTGCCCCTTCGGGTCTGTTCCTGCCCTCGTTCCTACAGAGGGTGTAGACTGCCCCCTCGGGTCTGTTCCTGCCCTCGTCCCTACAGAGGGTGTAGTCTGCCCCGTTAGGTCTGTTCCTGCCCTCGTCCCTACAGAGGGTGTAGACTGCCCCCTTGGGTCCGTTCCTGCCCTCGTCCCTCCAGAGGGTGTAGACTGCCCCCTCGGGTCTGTTCCTGTCCTCGTCCCTACAGAGGGTGTAGACTGGCCCACCTTGGGTATATTCCTTCCCTCGTCCCTCCAGAGGGTGTAGACTGCCCCCTCGGGTCTGTTCCTGCCCTCGTTCCTACAGAGGGTGTAGACTGCCCCCTCGGGTCTGTTCCTGCCCTCGTCCCTACAGAGGGTGTAGACTGCCCCGTTAGGTCTGTTCCTGCCCTCGTCCCTACAGAGGGTGTAGACTGCCCCCTTGGGTCCGTTCCTGCCCTCATCCCTACAGAGGGTGTAGACTGCCCCCTCTGGCCTGTTCCTGCCCTCGTCCCTACAGAGGGTGTAGACTGCCCCCTCGGGTCTGTTCCTGCCCTCGTCCCTACAGAGGGTGTAGACTGCCCCCTCGGGTCTGTTCCTGCCCTTGTCCCTACAGAGGGTGTAGACTGCCCCCTTGGGTCTGTTCCTGCCCTCGTCCCTACAGAGGGTGTAGACTGCCCCCTTTGGGTCTGTTCCTGCCCTCGTCCCTACAGAGGGTGTAGACTGCCCCCTCGGGTCTGTTCCTGCCCTCGTACCTACAGAGGGTGTAGACTGCCCCCTCAGGTCTGTTCCTGCCCTCGTCCCTACAGAGGGTGTAGACTGCCCCCTTGGGTCTGTTCCTGCCCTCGTCCCTCCAGAGGGTGTAGACTGCCCCTCTGGTCTGTTCCTGTCCTCGTCCCTACAGAGGGTGTAGACTGCCCCCTTGGGTCTGTTCCTGCCCTCGTCCCTTCAGAGGGTGTAGACTGCCCCCTTGGGTCTGTTCCTGCCCTCGTCCCTTCAGAGGGTGTAGACTGCCCCCTTGGGTCTGTTCCTGCCCTCGTCCCTTCAGAGGGTGTAGACTGCCCCCTCAGGTCTGTTCCTGCCCTCGTCCCTACAGAGGGTGTAGACTGCCCCCTTGGGTCTGTTCCTGCCCTCGTCCCTCCAGAGGGTGTAGACTGCCCCCTCGGGTCTGTTCCTGTCCTCGTCCCTACAGAGGGTGTGGACTGCCCCCTTGGGTCTGTTCCTGCCCTCGTCCCTTCAGAGGGTGTAGACTGCCCCTGTTGGACAGGCCACATGAAGGACCCGCTCCCCCTCTGCCCGACCAGGCCCGAGCCCGGTCCCTCAAGTGTTACCCACCACCACTTCACGTTTTCCGTCCCCTCCGGGACCCCTGCCTTTGAACACCTCGACCCCTTGGGCCCGATCCACTACTGGGCCGCGCGCCCGACCTGGGCGCCATCTTGGACACTGCACCACGAGGCCGCGTGGCCTCCGACCGACCCTAACCCTGGGCCTGGCCAGGCCTCAGACATCCCGGCACCAACATCCACCCAGGAGGTGAGTGGACTACTCGGCAGGTCAATGGGAGAAAGAGGTGTCGATGGCTCTCCCCCGCCAGGTACCGCTCACCCCCAGCCTCCCCGGGCGCTGGCTCCACCCCCCTGCTGGGTGTCTGGACTCCCTCATCCTGGACCCACCGGTCTCCAAGTGCGAGGGTCCGGACATCAAAGGGCAACAGCCCTATAACTGAGGCAACTCCAGAGCAGGAAGGCAGTTGTATCTTGGAGTCGAGAGACGCAGAGAAGAACTCATCCTTGACGGACTACTGGCGCTGCCGTAGCCCTACCTTGCGAACTATCGTACTGCCTGCTGGCGCTGCCGCAACCTCCGTAAACCTTCATCGTCGTCGGGACCTGCTGGCGTGGCCGCGGACCGTTTGTACCTCCATCTTCATCGGGACCTGCTGGCTCCGCCGCGGACCGTCGCCACCTTCAACCATCTCGGGACCTGCTGGCTCCGCCGCGGCCCGGTCATCTAGAACGCCGAGCTCGAGGATTGAGAGCTATCCATCCACCCATTTGGTAACAAGACTGTCCCGCTACCCCTTTTCCCCACCAGAGACCCGAACCGAGGGGACCCCTGAGTCCAGACCTCCTTGTACCATTTGACCGTACTCAAAGAATTGCTGATAAAGTATCGTTTAACCTTACCCTTGTGTGGTGTCCGTCTGTGGGGGGGAAGTTACTTGTCTGTGCGATCGCTGGAGACGGCTCTCCCTGGAGACCTCTTCCCTTATACTCGGCCGACCCTCCCGGTCCGTCTAACATTGGTGGCCAGCGGCGCGATCCGAATCACCGCATAATCGTACAGAGAGTAACTCACCCCACGACGAAATCACGATGACTACCAAAGAAAGCGGATCCACCGAGAAATTTCAGATGGAGAAAGTGGAAGAATACAGCCATCGTGAATTAAAACAATTCTGCATCGAACTGGGTATCGCTACCACCGGTCTAAGTACCAAAGATGATTTCAAACAGGCCCTGGAGTCCTGGGCAGAAACCGGGGCCGTCAGACCCCCGGACCAAAATATCGCAGCAGTAGAAAAAGACACCGCGGCTCCCGAGGAGCGAAGAACGGGTCTCTCGCAAAACGAGATCCAGGAACGAGAAAGAACAAGACTACATGAACTAGAAATGGCCCGGCTCAAAATGGATGGTGAACTCAAGTTGGCCGAACAGAAACTGAACTTAGAACATCTGAGGCTCCGAGAAGAAAGAGAGGAAAAACAGAGACAAAGAGAGCTCGAGGAAAAAAGACTGGCATATGAACATGAGCGCAAATTAGCTGAGATAGACTTACGCAAGCAGAACAAGGAATCAGGGGCGACCGAGCAACCCCGCACTCCGGGAGCAACAGATAAGAAGGTACACATCCCCAAGGATGTCGTCCGAGAATACTTCCGAGAGGACGACATCCAACAATGGTTCAAGGCCTACGAAATAGCTATGACCTCCCACCGGATCGATCTAAGCGACTGGGGAGCCGGTCTATGGGGGAGATTCCTCAATGAGGGCCGCGATGCCCTGCTACAGCTCCCGGACCATCTGATGACCTCCTATGACCACATGAAAGCGGCCCTCCTCACCCGCTATGGGCTCACACCCGAGATGTACCGCCAGAGGTTCAGAGACTGCACCCGCATCCCGGGTACAACTTGGGTGGAGTACGTTAACTATTTCAGCAGAGCCTTCGAGGGTTGGATCAAAGGAAGCAATGTCACAACTTACGAACAACTCTTCAATCTAATGGTGTGGGAGCATCTGTCAAACAATTGCTTCATCGAGCTCCGGCAGCACCTCCTCGATAGCAAATTGACTGATCCACGGCAACTCGCAGCCGAAGCTGACCGGTGGGAAATCACCAGAGTGGGCCGAAATGGGTCCTATGAACAGAACCGAAACCACCACGGTCAGCACCGTCCCCGAGGAGGAGGAGGGGGGGGCCAAGGAAGAGGAAGAGACAGCACTCCGGCCGCCCCCGCTGCCAGCACCACTCCCCCGGCCACCCGGGGCAGCACCCCGGCACGACCGGGATATAGGGCCAATGTCACGTGTCACCGATGCCAGCGAGTCGGCCACTACGCAAACGACCCAAATTGCCCACAGAACCAGAGCCCGAGACCCCGCCAGGTGGCGGCCGCTGCCCTGGGGGAAGAACAGATCTCCGAGGAACAAGAAGAATATGAGCAAGAACATCAAGAATGGGAGCCAGCCGCCATGGCTCTAGCCTGCTTAGGGGGGAAAGACATGGTCCCGCGGGTCCCCCTACCCGCTAACACCCGGAAGTACAGCCAATGGGTGAGCATCAATGGACGCCGGGCCGAAGCCCTCCGTGACACCGGGGCCAGTGTAACAGCCGTCCGCTGTCACCTGGTGACCCCAGAACAGTTCCTACCAAATATTCTCTGCCCTGTCCGTTCAGCCGATAACTCGGAAAGTCTGTGTCGGATGGCCTGCGTCCCTTTCGAATGGGGAGGAGTCTCCGGCATGTTGAAGGTGACGGTCCGAGATGATGCCCCCGTAGACTGCCTCCTGGGGAATGACCTTGAAAGCTCCCCGTGGGCAGCCGTAGAACGAAGAGAACACCTGGGGATGTTAGGCATCCCGGACTGGGCGTGCGTCACCACCCGGT
This sequence comes from Lissotriton vulgaris, assembly GCF_964263255.1. Lineage (NCBI taxonomy): Eukaryota > Metazoa > Chordata > Amphibia > Caudata > Salamandridae > Lissotriton > Lissotriton vulgaris. Next base: position 805,641,139 of record NC_141700.1, read on the forward strand.
CCATGGCCGCCCGGACCAATCCCCGACCCGAGGAACCTGAATGGCCGGCGCCTCCTCCCCCGGTCGCTCCAGTCGAAGACGCCGACCGTGCCGTACCCCCAGAACCAGCTCAACCTCCGGACCTCTCTGGCCTCGACCAGTGGCATCAAGAGGGGGGGCCCACACAGGAGCAGTTTCGCCAAGAGCAGAAGACCTGTCCCTCCCTCGAGGGACTTCGCCAACAAGCCCTCGCCCAGAGCGCAGGGGATACCTCCGGAACACATTGGGTCTATTGGGACAATGAGCTGCTATACAGTGAACAAAGGATCGCGGAGTTGGGGGCCAGTCGAGTGCTAGTGGTGCCCCTCCGTTTTAGAGACTTCTTGCTAAATCTGGCCCACGATGTCCCCCTGGCTGGACACCTGGGCCAGGATAAAACTTACAGCCGCCTAGTGACCCACTTCTTCTGGCCTAAAATGAGGAATGATGTACTCCAGCATTGCCGATCTTGCCCCACGTGCCAAGCCAGTGGAAAGAGCGGCCGCAAACTAAAAGCCCCCCTGCAACCATTTCCAGTGGTTACCACCCCGTTCGAGAGGGTCGGGATAGACATTGTGGGGCCCCTGGACCCCCGTACAGCACAAGGACATCGGTTCATCCTGGTACTGGTGGACCACGCCACCCGCTACCCTGAGGCTGTTCCCCTGCGAACTGTGACAGCCCCGGTAGTCGGCCGGGCCCTGATGGGGATCTTCTCCCGTGTGGGCTTCCCCCGAGAAGTCGTCAGCGACAGAGGCACGAACTTTATTTCAAAATATATGAAGTCCCTCTGGCAACAGTGTGGGGTCACCTACCGATTCACGACCCCCTATCACCCTCAAGGAAACGGACTCGTTGAGCGGTTCAACCGCACGCTCAAAGGGATGATTGGGGGGTTGGAAGAGCCCCTCCGTCGCCAGTGGGATGTGCTACTGCCGTGCCTCCTCTTCGCATATCGAGAGGTCCCCCAGAAGTCCCTCGGCTTCAGCCCGTTTGAACTGTTGTATGGACACCCCGTACGGGGACCGCTCAGCCTGGTCAAGGAAGGCTGGGAAATGCCCCCGCTAAAGAACCCTCCAGATGTCTTCAAATACCTCCTAACCCTCCGCAACCAGACCCGACGGTTCAGAGAGCTGGCAAAAGCAAACTTGGAGGCCAGTCAAGAGGACATGAAAAAGTGGTATGACCAAAATGCCTCCTCCATCGAATTTGAACCCGGCCAACAAGTATGGGTGATGTCCCCCACCGAACCATGCGCCCTGCAAGACAAGTGGACGGGGCCCTTCAAAGTAGTCGAGCGCAAGGGCCCTGTCACCTATCTCATCGACCTGGAAACCTCACGGAACCCCCTCCGGGTCCTCCACGCTAATAGACTGAAACCCCATTTCGTGCGTTCAGAACTCAGCCTCCTAATGGCCACAGACAATGGAGCCGAAGAAGACTCCGAACCCCTCCCTGACCTCCTACGGACTCGGGAGAAAGACGGCTCCGTGGACGGGGTCCGACTCTCGGAGGCCCTCACCCTGGAACAACGCCAAGAATGCCGAGACCTTCTGTTGCAGTTCGCCAGCCTGTTCTCCCTCACCCCAGGTGTCACCTCCTGGTGTGTGCACGACGTGGACACGGGGGACAGCCCCCCTATCCGCCACCGGGCCTACCATGTACCAGATCGGGTACGGGCCTGCATCCAGGAAGAAGTAACCAAGATGCTCACGCTCGGGGTCATTGAGCCCTCAGACAGCCCCTGGGCCAGCCCAGTAGTACTGGTCCCCAAAGCAGCCACCCCCGGCACCACACCGGAACTCCGGTTCTGCGTCGACTACCGGGGCTTGAATGCAGTCACCAGAACAGACGCACATCCCATACCCCGGGCAGATGAACTAATCGACCGCATGGGAGCTGCCCGCTACCTCAGCATTTTCGACCTGACGGCGGGCTAATGGCAGATCGGCCTCACACCCCGGGCCCAAGAACGATCTGCGTTTTCCACTCCTGACGGCCATTATCATTTCAAGGTCATGCCCTTCGGCATGAAGAATGCCCCAGCAACGTTTCAGCGACTCGTTAATCAGGTCTTGGCCGGACTCGAAGGATTCAGTGCCGCCTACCTAGACGACATCGCTGTATACAGCCACCACTGGTCCGACCACCTCCACCACCTCCGAGAGGTGCTAAAAGCCCTTCAGCGAGCTGGCCTCACGATCAAGGCCAGCAAATGCCAGATTGGTCAGGGGTCCGTGACCTACCTCGGACACCAGGTGGGAAGCGGCCTGGTGGCCCCTCTGCAGCTCAAGATCGCCGCCATCCAGTCCTGGCAGCCCCCCCTCACCCAGACCGAGGTACGCGCCTTTCTGGGACTCACGGGCTATTACCGACGGTTCGTGAAGGACTATGGTAGCATAGTGGGGCCCCTCACAGAACTCACGTCCAAAAATCAACCAAAGAAGGTCAACTGGACCCCAGATTGTCAAACAGCCTTCGAACAACTGAAGGCCGCCATGTGCTCCGCCCCTGTGCTTCAGGCCCCCGACTACAGCCGGGAATTCGTCGTCCAGACGGATGCCTCTGACCACGGCATTGGGGCGGTCCTGTCTCAATTGAACCCCGAAGGCCTTGATCAGCCAGTGGCCTTCATCAGCAGGCGACTCCTGCCTCGAGAACAACGCTGGAGCACCATCGAGAGGGAGGCCTTCGCCGTGGTATGGGCCCTCAAAAAGCTCCGGCCCTATCTCTTTGGCACACACTTTCGGGTCCAGACCGATCATCGACCCCTGCAGTGGCTGATGCAGATGCGGGGGGAGAACCCAAAACTACTACGTTGGTCCATCTCCCTACAGGGGATGGACTTCACTGTGGAACATCGACCTGGGCAAGACCACGCCAACGCGGATGGCCTGTCACGCTTTTTCCGCCTCGACGAGGAGAGTCCCCAAGAGGATGGGTGACTCTCCCCGCCTTCAGCTGGGGGGACGCATGTTGGACAGGCCACATGAAGGACCCGCTCCCCCTCTGCCCGACCAGGCCCGAGCCCGGTCCCTCAAGTGTTACCCACCACCACTTCACGTTTTCCGTCCCCTCCGGGACCCCTGCCTCTGAACACCTCGACGCCTTGGGCCCGATCCACTACTGGGCCGCGCGCCCGACCTGGGCGCCATCTTGGACACTGCACCACGAGGCCGCGTGGCCTCCGACCGACCCTAACCCTGGGCCTGGCCAGGCCTCAGACATCCCGGCACCAACATCCACCCAGGAGGTGAGTGGACTACTTGGCAGGTCAATGGGAGAAAGAGGTGTCGATGGCTCTCCCCCGCCAGGTACCGCTCGCCCCCAGCCTCCCCGGGCGCTGGCTCCACCCCCCTGCTGGGTGTCTGGACTCCCTCATCCTGGACCCACCGGTCTCCAAGTGCGAGGGTCCGGACATCAAAGGGCAACAGCCCTATAACTGAGGCAACTCCAGAGCAGGAAGGCAGTTGTATCTTGGAGTCGAGAGACGCAGAGAAGAACTCATCCTTGACGGACTACTGGCGCTGCCGTAGCCCTACCTTGCGAACTATCGTACTGCCTGCTGGCGCTGCCGCAACCTCCGTAAACCTTCATCGTCGTCGGGACCTGCTGGCGTGGCCGCGGACCGTTTGTACCTCCATCTTCATCGGGACCTGCTGGCTCCGCCGCGGACCGTCGCCACCTTCAACCATCTCGGGACCTGCTGGCTCCGCCGCGGCCCGGTCATCTAGAACGCCGAGCTCGAGGATTGAGAGCTATCCATCCACCCATTTGGTAACAAGACTGTCCCGCTACCCCTTTTCCCCACCAGAGACCCGAACCGAGGGGACCCCTGAGTCCAGACCTCCTTGTACCATTTGACCGTACTCAAAGAATTGCTGATAAAGTATCGTTTAACCTTACCCTTGTGTGGTGTCCGTCTGTGGGGGGGAAGTTACTTGTCTGTGAGATCGCTGGAGACGGCTCTCCCTGGAGACCTCTCCCCTTATACTCGGCCGACCCTCCCGGTCCGTCTAACAGCCCCCTCGGGTCTGTACCTGCCTCATCCTTAGAGAGGGTGTAGACTGCCCCCTCGGGTCTGTTCCTGCCTCATCCTTACAGAGGGTGTAGACTGCCCCCTTGGGTCTGTTCCTGCCTCATCCTTACAGAGGGTGTAGACTGCCTCTCGGGTCTGTTCCTGCCCTCGTCCCTACAGAGGGTGTAGACTGCCCCCTTGGGTCTGTTCCTGCCCTCGTCCTTACAGAGGGTGTAGACTGCCCCCTCGGGTCTGTTCCTGCCCTCGTCCTTACAGAGGGTGTAGACTGCCCCCTTGGGTCTGTTCCTGCCTCAACCCTACAGAGGGTATAGACTGCCCCCTCGGGTCTGTTCCTGCCTTGTCCTTACAGAGGGTGTAGACTGCCCCCTCGGGTCTGTACCTGCCTCATCCTTAGAGAGGGTGTAGACTGCCCCCTCGGGTCTGTTCCTGCCCTGATCCCTAAAGAGGGTGTAGACTGCCCCCTCGGGTCTGTTCCTGCCCTGATCCCTAAAGAGGGTATAGACTGCCCCTTGGGTCTGTTCCTGCCCTCGTCCCTACAGAGGGTATAGACTGCCCCTCGGGTCTGTTCCTGCCCTCATCCCTACGGAGGGTGTAGACTGCCCCCTTGGGTCTGTTCCTGCCCTGATCCCTAAAGAGGGTATAGACTGCCCCTCGGGTCTGTTCCTGCCCTCGTCCCTACAGAGGGTGTAGACTGCCCCCTTGGGTCTGTTCCTGCCATCAACCCTACAGAGGGTGTAGACTGCCCCCTCGGGTCTGTTTCTGCCCTTGTCCTTACAGAGGGTGTAGACTGCCCCCTTGGGTCTGTTCCTGCCATCAACCCTCCAGAGGGTGTAGACTGCCCCCTTGGGTCTGTTCCTGCCATCAACCCTACAGAGGGTGTAGACTGCCCCCTCGGGTCTGTTTCTGCCCTTGTCCTTACAGAGGGTGTAGACTGCCCCCTCGGGTCTGTTCCTGCCCTCAACCCTACAGAGGGTATAGACTGCCCCCTCGGGTCTGTTCCTGCCCTGATCCCTACAGAGGGTATAGACTGCCCCCTCGGGTCTGTTCCTGCCTTGTCCTTACAGAGGGTGTAGACTGCCCCCTCGGGTCTGTTCCTGCCTTGTCCTTACAGAGGGTGTAGACTGCCCCCTTGGGTCTGTTCCTGCCTCATCCTTACAGAGGGTGTAGACTGCCCCCTCGGGTCTGTTCCTGCCCTCGTCCCTACAGAGGGTGTAGACTGCCCTCTTGGGTCTGTTCCTGCCTCATCCTTACAGAGGGTGTAGACTGCCCCCTCGGGTCTGTACCTGCCTCATCCTTAGAGAGGGTGTAGACTGCCCCCTTGGGTCTGTTCCTGCCTCATCCTTACAGAGGGTGTAGACTGCCCCCTCGGGTCTGTACCTGCCTCATCCTTAGAGAGGGTGTAGACTGCCCCCTTGGATCTTTTCCTGCCCTCGTCCCTTCAGAGGGTGTAGACTGCCCCCTTGGGTCTGTTCCTGCCCTCGTCCCTTCAGAGGGTGTAGACTGCCCCCTCAGGTCTGTTCCTGCCCTCGTCCCTACAGAGGGTGTAGACTGCCCCCTTGGGTCTGTTCCTGCCCTCATCCCTCCAGAGGGTGTAGACTGCCCCCTCGGGTCTGTTCCTGTCCTCGTCCCTACAGAGGGTGTAGACTGCCCCCTTGGGTCTGTTCCTGCCCTCGTCCCTTCAGAGGGTGTAGACTGCCCCCTCGGGTCTGTACCTGCCTCATCCTTAGAGAGGGTGTAGACTGCCCCCTCGGGTCTGTTCCTGCCTCATCCTTACAGAGGGTGTAGACTGCCCCCTTGGGTCTGTTCCTGCCTCATCCTTACAGAGGGTGTAGACTGCCTCTCGGGTCTGTTCCTGCCCTCGTCCCTACAGAGGGTGTAGACTGCCCCCTTGGGTCTGTTCCTGCCCTCGTCCTTACAGAGGGTGTAGACTGCCCCCTCGGGTCTGTTCCTGCCCTCGTCCTTACAGAGGGTGTAGACTGCCCCCTTGGGTCTGTTCCTGCCTCAACCCTACAGAGGGTATAGACTGCCCCCTCGGGTCTGTTCCTGCCTTGTCCTTACAGAGGGTGTACACTGCCCCCTCGGGTCTGTACCTGCCTCATCCTTAGAGAGGGTGTAGACTGCCCCCTCGGGTCTGTTCCTGCCCTGATCCCTAAAGAGGGTGTAGACTGCCCCCTCGGGTCTGTTCCTGCCCTGATCCCTAAAGAGGGTATAGACTGCCCCTTGGGTCTGTTCCTGCCCTCGTCCCTACAGAGGGTGTAGACTGCCCCTCGGGTCTGTTCCTGCCCTCATCCCTACAGAGGGTGTAGACTGCCCCCTTGGGTCTGTTCCTGCCCTGATCCCTAAAGAGGGTATAGACTGCCCCTCGGGTCTGTTCCTGCCCTCGTCCCTACAGAGGGTGTAGACTGCCCCCTTGGGTCTGTTCCTGCCATCAACCCTACAGAGGGTGTAGACTGCCCCCTCGGGTCTGTTTCTGCCCTTGTCCTTACAGAGGGTGTAGACTGCCCCCTTGGGTCTGTTCCTGCCATCAACCCTCCAGAGGGTGTAGACTGCCCCCTTGGGTCTGTTCCTGCCATCAACCCTACAGAGGGTGTAGACTGCCCCCTCGGGTCTGTTTCTGCCCTTGTCCTTACAGAGGGTGTAGACTGCCCCCTCGGGTCTGTTCCTGCCCTCAACCCTACAGAGGGTATAGACTGCCCCCTCGGGTCTGTTCCTGCCCTCAACCCTACAGAGGGTATAGACTGCCCCCTCGGGTCTGTTCCTGCCCTGATCCCTACAGAGGGTATAGACTGCCCCCTCGGGTCTGTTCCTGCCTTGTCCTTACAGAGGGTGTAGACTGCCCCCTCGGGTCTGTTCCTGCCTTGTCCTTACAGAGGGTGTAGACTGCCCCCTTGGGTCTGTTCCTGCCTCATCCTTACAGAGGGTGTAGACTGCCCCCTTGGGTCTGTTCCTGCCCTCGTCCCTACAGAGGGTGTAGACTGCCCTCTTGGGTCTGTTCCTGCCTCATCCTTACAGAGGGTGTAGACTGCCCCCTCGGGTCTGTACCTGCCTCGTCCTTACAGAGGGTGTAGACTGCCCCCTTGGGTCTGTTCCTGCCTCATCCTTACAGAGGGTGTAGACTGCCCCCTCGGGTCTGTACCTGCCTCATCCTTAGAGAGGGTGTAGACTGCCCCCTCGGGTCTGTACCTGCCTCATCCTTAGAGAGGGTGTAGACTGCCCCTCTGGTCTGTTCCTGCCCTCAACCATACAGAGGGTGTAGACTGGTTCCCTCAGGTCCACAGCAGCCCTTGTCCCTCATGATCTTAGCTCCCATAGGGCAGAGACGCTCCCTTGGGTCTGTTCCTGAAACGCCCCTACAGAGGGGGTACACCCCTCACTTGGATCCGTCAAGACCCAGAGGTGCAACTAGAGGCAAATTTTGGTGAGGGGAGGGGGGCTAAGAAAAGATTTGGGGGAGGGGCTGAATCGTCAAGCAACATGCAGAGCGGAGCTGCAGGGGCTCCTAGAAGGGGTGAAACAACCATGTAAGGGTAGTGCGACGTAATGACTGCTATTTAAGGGTAGTGTGATGTAATGACTGCGTTGTAATGACTGCTATGTAAGGGTAGTGCGATGTAATGACTGCGTTGTAATGACTGCTATGTAAGGGTAGTGCGATGTAATGACTGCTATGTAAGGGTAGTGCGATGTAATGACTGCGTTGTAATGACTGCTATGTAAGGGTAGTGCGATGTAATGACTAAGTTGTAATGACTGCTATGTAAGGGTAGTGCGATGTAATGACTGCGTTGTTATGACTGCTATGTAAGGGTAGTGCGATGTAATGACTGCTATGTAAGGGTAGTGCGATGTAATGACTGCGTTGTAATGACTGCTATGTAAGGGTAGTGCGATGTAATGACTGCTATGTAAGGGCAGTGCGATGTAATGACTGCTATGTAAGGGTAGTGTGATGTAATGACTGCTATGTAAGGGTAGTGCGATGTAATGACTGCGTTATAATGACTGCTATGTAAGGGTAGTGTGATGTAATGACTGCTATGTAAGGGTAGTGCGATGTAATGACTGCGTTGTAATGACTGCTATGTAAGGGTAGTGCGATGTAATGACTGCATTGTAATGACTGCTATGTAAGGGTAGTGCGATGTAATGACTGCGTTGTAATGACTGCTATGTAAGGGTAGTGCGATGTAATGACTGCTATGTAAGGGTAGTGCGATGTAATGACTGCTATGTAAGGGTAGTGCGACGTAATGACTGCGTTGTAATGACTGCTATGTAAGGGTAGTGCGATGTAATGACTGCTATGTAAGGGTAGTGCGATGTAATGACTGCATTGTAATGACTGCTATGTAAGGGTAGTGCGATGTAATGACTGCTATGTAAGGGTAGTGCGATGTAATGACTGCTATGTAAGTGTAGTGCGATGTAATGACTGCGTTGTAAAGGTTGTTTCCCGTCCAGACCTTGTACCTAAAGGCAGGGTTGGCTGGGCTACTGTCCTCCTCCCAATCACTGGGCCCCACCAGGAAGCAGCAGGCACCGGTCCACCCCTGTACTCTACACGTCAGTGCTGGCCTGAAGTGCAGGATGTTTGCATCACAGAAAGTGCTGGCACAGAGCGTGTGAAAGGAACGAGAGCACATCACATTCCATGACACATGCATCCCAGCACCATGCCAAGGTACCTCAGGGAGGGAGCACCGGCACAATTCATGGCTTCAAGAGGTGGAAGTGTCTGTGAAGGGGCATCCAGCGGAAGGGAAGCACACCCCTCCCCCTCACAAGCATGAGAGAAGCACGCACAACCCATCACAAGCATGAGGGAAGCACGCACAACCCCTCACAAGCATGAGGGAAGCACGCACAACCCCTCACAAGCATGAGGGAAGCACGCACAACCCCTCACAAGCATGAGAGAAGCACGCACAACGCCTCACAAGCATGAGAAAAGCACGCACAACCCCTCACAAGCATGAGGAAAGCACGCACAACCCCTCACAAGCATGAGAGAAGCACGCACAACCCCTCACAAGCATGAGGGAAGCACGCACAACCCCTCACAAGCATGAGGGAAGCACGCACAATCCCTCACAAGCATGAGAAAAGCACGCACAACCCCTCACAAGCATGAGAGAAGCACGCACAACCCCTCACAAGCATGAGAGAAGCACGCACAACCCCTCACAAGCATGAGGGAAGCACGCACAACCCCTCACAAGCATGAGGGAAGCACGCACAACCCCTCACAAGCATGAGGGAAGCACGCCCCACACCTCACAAGCACGAGGGAAGTACACCCAACCCCTCACAAGCATAAGGGAAGCACACCCTTCTCCCTCACAAGCATGAGGGAAGCACGCACAACCCCTCACAAGCATGAGGGAAGCACACCCAACCCCTCAAAGCTTAAGGGAAGCACACCCAACCCCTCACAAGCATAAGGGCAGTACACCCAACCCCTCACAAGCATAAGAGAAGCACACCCAACCCCTCACAAGCATAAGGGAAGCACGCCCAACCCCTCACAAGCATGAGGGAAGCACGCACAACCCCTCACAAGCATGAGGGAAGCACGCACAACCCCTCACAAGCATGAGGGAAGCACGCACAACCCCTCACAAGCATAAGGGAAGTATGCCCCACACCTCACAAGCACGAGGGAAGCACATCCAACTCCTCACAAGCATAAGGGAAGCACGCCCAACCCCTCAGAAGCATAAGGGCAGTACACCCAACCCCTCACAAGCATAGGGGAAGCACACCCAACCCCTCACAAGCATCAGGGAAGCCCACCAACCCCTCACAAGCATAAGGGAAGTACACCCAACCCCTCACAAGCATAAGGGAAGCATACCCAACCCCTCACAAGCATAGTATAGAGGTAAAAATTACTATTCCTACTCCAGTGAATGCAACAGTAGGGAAAGTGTTGGATAGCGTAGGGGTAAAAATTACTATTCCCACTCCAGAGAGTGCAACAGTAGGGAAAGTGTTGGATAGCGTAGGGGTAAAAATTACTATTCCCACTCCAGAGAGTGCAACAGTAGGGAAAGTGTTGGATAGCGTAGGGGTAACAATTACTATTCCCAACTACCCCAAAACCTATACCCACCCTAAAACTTAAAAATCTCCATTACTAACCTCATAATGCGTTGTGATGGCATGCGTTGTGATGGCATGCGTTGTAACGACATGCGTTGTAATGGCATGCGCTGTAATGACATGCGTTGTAGCGATATGCAATGTAATGACTGCGTTGTAAAGGTTGTTTCCCCTCACAAGCACAAGGGAAGCATGCCCAATCCCTCACAAGGACACAGCCCATTGTGAAAGGATTGCTCACACCAGGCTGTGAGGAGGCGGAGGTGTGTTGTATTGTGGTGTAAAATTCACCTCGCTGCATTTCGCCACATCCACTCATACTCACGGAGTGGCAGGAACGGGCTGACCTTTGCCCCTTGCAGTGCGCCATCAAGAGAAAAGCAGAATGTGATTGACACTTGAACCAGCGGGAGAGGACAGACCACAAGAAGCTCTGCCTATGCCTATGTCCAGACACCTGCACCTGCCGGGCTCTTCAGTACCGCCTAGCAGGGATTAGAACAGGGCGCATCTATCTCCTACTCCAGGGTTTGCCCAGGGAAGTAACAGCACCAACACCCTTGCTTACTGCAGTAATCTGTCACGTAATGAAAATCCTGCCAGAGGCATTAACACAGTGTAATACCAATTCACCCATATCGGCCTATTGGCTTTATCATAGGATTTTTACTATAAATAAGTCAGGCATACAGCCTTTGAAATACCTTTGCATGCTAAACAGATCCGACCAATGGCCTCTGACATAAGGTTTCCTAATGTTAGGCCTATACCCTTCCTCATTGGTCCAATACCATAAATATCTCTGCTCGGCTGTATACGCCTCCCTACAGATAACCATCAAGTATAGAGTCATAAAATTAGAAGTACTGAATTAGACTTGGCTAAACAACAATCAACCAAACAACCCCCTCCGAAGAGGGACTGACAAGGACCCTCCCAGTGCACACGCGCTTCTACCCCGGCCTTTGTCAGAGTAGTACCAGCACCAGACCCCTTGCCTCATATTGTATTAAATTGTACTGAAATTGCTTTTATATAGCGCTTACTATCCCCGATGTGGCATCAAAGCGCTTTTTGGCGATTAGTACGCTACTCTTGAACCCAAAAAGGAGTAGTGGTGGATTAGTATAGTGAAATTTGAATTAATTTGAGTGGTGAACATGTGAGCCTGTTAGTTGGATTCAAGAGGATATTGGGGGATAGAAGAAGGCAGAGTCTAGAAGTGGAGGTAGAGGGTATATTGGGAGAGGTATAGGGTGAAATATAGGGTAGTGCATTGGAGACAACATGACTAGAACATGTTCGCAAAGGCAATATCTCTTGCGTAGGGGAGAGCGATTGGCTCTTTACTCATCTCTGAGGGGTCTGTGGTCTTTCGTGTATTCTTTACTCATCCCTGAGCTCAGGGGCTTATAGCCTTTCAAGGACTCTTCACTCATCCCTGCTAGTTGCTGTGCTTCAGAAGGTTCTCTGCATCCAAGTGGACATTTCGGTTTCCTCCTTCATGCCTGGGCGCCCGCCATCCAGTGATAGCCAGCCAGTGGGCATGAACCTGCCTGGGGTGGGTGCCGCATCCTTGGCATTCACCCTCATGGCTGCAGTTCTGCCTGCTGCATCTGCCATCTACAGCCATGGTGTAGGCAGGCCACCTTCTCAGATGAACCGTTCCCCTGCGCCCCCCATCACTTCGGACACCTCTGCATCCATTACCCCTGACACCGCTCCCCGGGTTCGCAGAGTTCTTGGGGGCAGGGGAGCTGCAGGGATTGGTTCTACTTTGCTCAGAATGACATTGCATGCAGCCTTGTTTGCCCTTTAACCGGTTTCCCCTGTACAGGGAATCAGCCTTTGTTTCTCCCTATTTCCTTGTTCTGCAGGATTTACAGAGAAAATCATTGTTCACGGTGGTGTGCGCGCCAGGAGCCCGCCCTTTAGGCTTCAGATCTGCAGCTGCTGTGCCAGGGTCCGTTACTTCTCATACTCGCCAAAGTCTTTCTGAACACAAGCCCTCTCACCGGCCTTCACTCAGGCACCAGAGTGGGGTGCTGTGCAAACTCCCCGGGAGACTTAGAAATAACCTTTAATTTGGAGCTGAATAGAGGCCGGCTTCCATCTTTGGGACAGGCACGCCTGCTAAAGACAGATTAGGGGTTCTAAACTGAACTCAGGCTGGCTTCCATCTTTGGGACAGGCATGCCTGCTAAAGACAGATGGGGGAGGGGCGGGGGATTCTAGGAGGAACACATTCCGGCTTCCATCTTTAGGACAGGCATGCCTGCCATGTACAAATGGGGGGGGGATTGGAGCTAAACACAGAGAGCCGTCCATCTTTGGGACAGGCGTGCCTCCCAAGGACAGATAGTGTGAGGGGGATTCAGAGGTGCACATAGCCTTCCATCTTAGGGACAGGCATGCCTGCCAAAGATAGATGGGTGGGGGGGATTCGGAGCTAAATACACGCTGCCTTCCATCTTTGGGACAGGCATGCCTACCAAGACAATTGGGGGGAATCCTGCATTCCACTCAGATAATTTGCTGATTACAGCTACCTATCCGCTATGCTACTCCTGTAATACTCAGCCATCTGCCTCTTTACCCTAACCCACTGCGCAGTGGTGTAATGAAACTTGAGTGGACCCCCTGAAAAGTACATGTTGCCCCCTCTCCGCAACCCAGTCAAGAACTCTCAGGCCTGGGGGAATCCACACGTGCACAGTGCCAGAGGGATCCACACAGAGCTCGGGGGCCCCGTAAAGCGCAGACTGCAAGGGCTAATGTTACGCCACTGCCGCCGCATTGAGGCACTTACGCATGCAGATAGTCAGGAATGAATTGCTCCCTATACCATATTTGGATTTTTGTAGTTCTGCGGTTTGCCAAGACATCTTGGTTTTACTTACATTAATTGTGTAATATACTTTTAGAGACTTTCATCCAGCCCTCTTCAACCATTCCTCAGTGATTGTGTCAGTCACAATGTTTCTTCCACGCTCTACAGCAATGGGTCAGCCCCCTTCAGCTACTGGCTAACTTCACTGTGAGCGACAGCATTCAGCTCTTTCACAAGGATCACATTCACACACAAGCAGTTTCCTTCGGTGTTGTGAAGAACTACCCTGGCAATATGTCGTTTCTGTGGTCAGAAAATAAGTATTTTCGTTTTCATCCAATTTTTAGGGATTGAGGGGGTCTGGCAGCTTCCCCAACAATAACGTTTTGCAAAAACTATGACAAAACAATTTTTGACAAAGCCAAACGGGGAACAGCGTTTCCAACGCAACTTTTACCACGCACTACCTTTACCACGGAACTTTTACAATGCAAGTCGTTACAACGACTTGCGCTGGGGGGCGCTGGATAGGGAATGTTTTAATTTACTATCCAAAACCTTCTCTACTATCCACGGGGACTGGAGTTGGAATAGTAAATTAAACTATTCACTATCCAGCGCCCCTCAACGCAAGTCGTTGTAACGACTTGCGTAGTAAAAGTTGCGTGGTAAAGGCATGCGTTGTAAAAGCATGCGTAGTAACGACATACATCCAAGCCAAACGTTTGGCAGCCACTGTCAGGGATATTGCCTTTGCCAACGCTTGATACCTTTGCACTGAAAAATGGGTTTCTACGAACAATCTTTCCTTCCTCCAGAGGCCCTGAGAATATGGGAAATGCACTTTCAGAGGCAGCTGCACCATGTACACGAGGGTCATTTGGGTGCACGTTGGAAGTCAAAATATGTGTGAGAAATTCACAGCACATGTTTGTGAACATTGATAAAGTTGTACTTATCTTGGGGTCACGTGCCACTGTGTACGTTCGGCTTATGTACACAACACTTCCCCAGAGCAAGCAGGCGTCGGGCATTGCCAGTGAGGTCTGTGTGAAGAAGCCACACTTTCAAACCAAAAAAACAAAAATAATGATGAATCTGGCTCTCGAGATTGAATCCACACACTGGCTGCAAATAAAATGGCAAAACCCCCTGTAATTCACCGGACATGATGTAAATATTTAAAAGGCATGTGGACTCATTTATGGGGTCAGTCCACCCACTGAGTGGCGATGAAGGAGAGCGTAGACAAAGGCACCTTAAAAAATCTTAGGTTATCAGTGGCTTCAGAGAGTGACCTGCTGGATTGACTGTTTAGAGCGTGTCTATCCTCGTGGACTAAATGAACAGAGGAACTTGATGTGCTTCCTGTGAATCTCCTAGTGACTGTGCACATGATGGTGTTCACACAGACAAGGGGGTGGAGTCATGCAGAAGGCTTCCATTGAGTGCACCTAATCTGGGTACTCATCAGGAAGGATCAGTCAAGGCCTCGGGGACCCCCTGCGGACAACATTAAGGGCTGGATAGTCAGAGACCCCATCTCCCAGTGAGGTGCCCCCTTAAAGGAAGTCCAGGGCTGCCCATGAGGTGACAATGTGCAGTGGGGAAGGGGCACTGTCAGTATTTGTGAGTGGAGACCCTGAACACCAGCCCTTGAGGGGGACACTGAGGGGGTAGCAGATTTATTCTCTGCAGCCCTCTGAAAGATGCTGGTGTTAATGAAAACACAAAGGCCTGATTCACAAAGGGTCACCACACTCCTGGCGAAGGCCCTGCAGTCATGGTGGAGCCTCTGCACTCGTGGCGGTGGCCCCGCAGTCACGGGGGAGTCTCCACACTCATGGTGGAGGCCCTACAGGCATTAGGGAGTCTCCACACTCAAGGTGGAGGTCTCACAGTCATGGGGGAGTCTCCAGACTCTGGCGGAGGCCCCACAGTCGTGGAAGAGCCTCCACACTCCTGGTGGAGGCCCCACAGTCGTGGAAGAGCCTCCGCACTCCTGGTGGAGGCCCCACAGTCATGGGGAAGCCTCTGCACTCGTGGCGGAGGCCCCACAGTTATGGGGGAGTCTACACACTCGTGGCAGAGGCCCTGCTGTTATGGGGGAGTCTTCACACTCATGGTGGAGGCCCCCTGTTGTGGGGGAGGCTCTGCACTTGTGGTGGAGGGAGCCACCCTGAGCTGCGACTGTGACTCATGCACCTGAGCTGCAACTGCTACCCATGCTGAGCAGTGACTGCTGGTCAGCATGAGCTGCGACTGCAACCCATGCCGAACAGTGACTGCTGGTCAGACTGTCCTACAAAATCCTGTTGCCCACAGCCTTCAGAGCTGGTCACCTTGGCCGGACTGGGAACAGAAACCCGTCCTGGCAAACTGCTCACCCGCACCCCCCCACCCCCCACCCCCTCCCCGGGGTAATGGGGAGTGCAGCCGAGTAGTTTGCAAGGCCCGGGTTCGGACGATTTTGTTACAAGGTGACGATATTGCCGATCCCCAGCAACAAAATTGTCCCCCATGGGCCCAAAACCAGCCCCCACCCTAGCGGCCCACTGGGGAAAAACATCCAGGGCCCGCTACGGCCAGTCCGGCCCTCCTGGTCACCAAGTGCCACAAGCACTGGTCACTCTGAGCAGCGAGTGTCCTTCACGTTGTGCTGCTCTCGCTGTCCTGTGACTGCTGGTCACTGTGTGCTTGAGTACTGGACACAATGAACAACAGGTCCTGACCGCCCTGAGTAGGGCATGTTTCTCCCCATGCATGAGTGGTAGGAACCTTTCGCACCACTGCTCGCCTGCCTGTCTCAAGCCCCAAAAGCTAATAGCACTGGGATGATGTATGCGAATTAAAAGCAAAACGAAAACTAAGAATCGACATTGAAGGAAAGCAAATCATAGAAAACCAATGTTGAGGAA
This sequence comes from Lissotriton vulgaris, assembly GCF_964263255.1. Lineage (NCBI taxonomy): Eukaryota > Metazoa > Chordata > Amphibia > Caudata > Salamandridae > Lissotriton > Lissotriton vulgaris. The sequence continues at coordinate 805,657,046 of NC_141700.1, forward strand.
AGACAATCTTAAGAAAATACAAAAAATTGAAAAATAATGGACACATTTTACAAGAGATATTATTTAAAGGAAAAAAAAATACATTAAAATTGGGTGGAGTTTAGGGGTAGCGAGGGATTTTAGTTTTTTGGCAATGGGTGATGTTTAAGGGTGATGATAAGTTTACGGGGTCAAAAATGGGTGAGTTTTGTTGTAAAAATGGTGTTTAGGGTTCTGGGACAGGTGGAGTTTAGAGGTGGTGACAGTTATTAGGGTTCAGGAATGGGTGGAGTTTAAGAGTGGTGAGAGGTTTTTTCGGGTTCACGGATGAATGGAATTTAGGGATCATGAGGGGTTTTTAGGGTTCAGGGATGGGCGGAGTACAGGGGAGCTCAGCTGTTTTTAGGATTTATGGATGGTTGGAGTTTGGGGCTGTGAAGGTTTTCAAGGTTCAGTGATGGATAGAGTTCAGGGGTGATAAAGGATTTTTAGATTTCAGGAATGGGTGTAGTTTAGGAGTGGGTAGGAGGCTTAGGGGTCAAGGATAAGTGGAGTTTATGACCTGAAAGTGTCTTATAGTTCAGGAATGGGTGGAGAGTAGGGTGGTGTAAGATGCTACAGGGTCCAGGATGGATGTTGTTTATGGGTGTGAGGATTTTCAGGGGTCCGAGTTGAATTGTGGTTTTTAAGGTTTGGAGGGGGGATTGAAGCGTTCTGGGATGCGTTGTGTTTAACCATAGGAGATTTTAGGGTTCAGGAATGGGTGGAGTTTAGAAATAAAGGCAGGGCCGGACTGGGAACCATTACCGGCCCTGGCAAAGTGCTCGGCCGGCCCACCCTCCTCCCCACTAGTGGAGGGGAGGGGTGGGGAGGGTTGGAGGTGCCGCCAAGCTCTTTGCCGGGGCCGGTTTTCGGTCGATTTTGGTACAGGGCCGATTTTGCAGCTATGCTGCAAAAATGGCCCTGTAACAAAAACAGCCGTCAGGGGCCCAAAACCAGCCACCACCCGTGCGGCGCACCAGGGGATTGCCTGGTGCCCGCTATGGCCAGTCCGGCCCTGAATAAAGGGTGTTTAGAGTTCAAGGGCGGGTGCCGTTTAAAGGTTAGCAATAAGTTTAATCTAGGCATGTGAGGGATTTTTAGGGTTCAACAATGGGTTTAGTTCAGGGGTCGTGATAAGTTTAATTTAGGCATGGAGAGGCATTTTTAGGGTTCAATGATGGGTTTCGTTTAGGGGTAAAAAGGGTTTTTAGGGTCAGGAATGAGTGGAGTTTAGGCATGCTGAGGGATAGAAGGCAGCGCCTGATGGTGTTTAGGGGTGGCGAGGGGTCAGCGAATTAAAAACATATAAAGTAATTGCTTAGCAATGCTAAAGATATGAATCAGAAATAACTTCTTAAGTAAAGCACAGAAATAAATACTTCTGACAAAAAACGTTTCTGAAAGTAAGACTTGAAACCATTGCATTTACACCTTGAAAAAATATGCCCACAAAAGCCGATTTCGAGAAAAAAAAACTTTGTGTGCATTGGTTTGTATGAAATGACAAATGTCATTCATCCTGCAAATTTCCTTGAAATCGTTTAGGTGAAATGGTTTCTCAGTAATGGTCGTCCATCAAATTGTTTTTCTACGAAATCGCATACAGCCCACTGAGAGTTGGGGTGGGTGGAACAAAGAGACGCTGTTACTTTTCACTCCTTCAGTTTTCTAATAAACTTTCACCGATTTTTCCCCCAGAACACCTCGGCCACCTCCTCGTTTCCCATGTTATGTTAGAAGTGTGACTTTGTAAATTTCTCTTACTCTGAACAAACCAGTGTTAGAAAAGCCTCTAGGTCAGATGAATGGTTCACAGGTCATTTTTAGGTCTCGCCTAGACGAAAGCAAAAGCGAAGCTTTTGCTGTCTATGCGAGACAACTTATGTTGCCGCTTTTCTGGGAATATTGTGGACATCAGACTGTGACGAGCCTGTCCTCCTGGAGATTGCAGCTCGTGAGCGCGCACGTCGCGTCGCCCTGCCTGCTATTCGCATTCACACAAAGGCTCCCGCACGCATGCGCACATACACACACTGCATACACACACACGCACCCCCTTTAACAGACACACGCGCACACCCCACCCCCACTCACCCCTCCTCCTCCGCAACACACTCACCTGTTCGGGCGGACCGGGACTCGATCAGGAGCCCGAGGGCTCCTCGGACAGTGGCTTCTCTCTCGTCTCGCGCCGCGATGGGGGCGGGACTCCCGGTTGGGGCCGCGCTGCGATTGGCCGGCTGCCCAACCGCTTCCGGGTCGCCGCAGGCAGCGCGGCGGCCCGGCGGGAACTTGATGAAACTCCCTGGGCTGCAGTGGTGAATAGAAATTCAGCTGCGTGGCAGTGTCTATGGTGGTTTTGCGACTCCGCAAAGAATAGACTGCTGTAGAGCGATCTGGAAGACCTGGGCGTCAGAGAGCCCACAGACTCTCCTTTTGGTACCAGGAAGGAACCGAGACTCTGCAACAGTGCAAATGCCGAAGTCTGGTCGGGCTGTAATTGCAGGTACGGGGCTACAACTGCTTTAGCAGTGATCACTCGGTGCAGGACTGCAGCTACGAAAGTTGTGGCTGCTTGCAGGCTGATCACAACTGCCTAAGTTGCGACCGGCCTCTGTAGTAATACAACTGCTGAAGATGTGACGGGCACGTGTAGGGGTGCATCAGCGGAATTTCTGGTTAGGCACGAGGGGTTGCACCAGCCAAGTATCTCCAGGTCCTGTTGACGGCTTAGTCGTGAGCCTATTGTCAGACCAGCGCTTTGGGACAATACTGTTAACTAGCTGGGACAGCGTTGAATCAAGAAGCGCCACAAATGAGCAGCACCGGCTCACTCAGCTGCAAAGTCCTGTTCTTCAGTGGGGCACACAAACCCACAGCGCCTTTCGCCGCTTTCTGCGTGGTATATTACGTTCAAATGTTACCCTTACTTGGGAACGCAAAGCTCGTAAAATTTCCAAGTCCAAGCGTAAGTAGCATAATTAGTCCAGTTTTCTACACTTGCATTCTGGACCTGAAGTTCGGAGTTTATCATGTGATTAATGACTACATATCAAGGAATGCAGAGAGAAACCTGGACTGACTGAGCTTCTCAAGCACGAACATAGGAAACATGGGAATAGGCGGGCACTCTCACTAGAATGAGCTTTCTATCTTTACTGTTCTATGCTGGGAATAGGAGGGCACTCTCACTAGAATGAGCTTTCTATCTTTACCGTTCTATGCTGGGACAGGCAATGCCCTCTTCAGACCTCTCAAGTTGACCCATGTTCACCTGCTCCAGTTTATTTTTTTGTTGTCTGGGGATTGTAGTCATGCATTTGTTCAAATTGAGATTTTATACTGCAAGCATTAGAAATATAATGGCAAGGGAAGAATGGAAGATTACATAATAGGTTATGATGGGTTACGGTAGTAGCAAACTTGGTATAACAAGCATTTGCAACGCAATAGGTCTCGCATTTGCGAGAGTTTGAGCTGTGTTAGCATTGTAAATGACAGTGCCTTTTATTTAGGTTTTAAAAAACAAAACTTAAATAAAAGGCATTGTCATTTACAATGCTAATAGCTCAAACTTGTATAAATGCGAGACCTATTGCATTGCAAATGCTTGTTGTATTCCTGTTCCTGTTTCTCTGTTACCCCTGGCTTTACCAATGCCTGTTGTGTTTAGTCAGATGGGTCGTGTGCCCTTATGTGTGTGTTTGTGGGGTTCATCTATGCATCCAGGGGCAGATTTACGACTACTGGGGCATCTCTGCATTTACAATGCGGCGCACCGTGGCACTCGGATGGGCAAATGCGTGACGCATCCCCGGTGGAAATTTGGCGCATTGCTGGAGTTGCGTCGCAAGCGCGAGGCAGCTCCAGGAAGGCTCGGGGGTGCCCTATCTGTAACATGCTGCATCAATCCTTACGCCTGCTTCAAGCAGGGTGTGTTATAGGCAGGGGAAACCCAATAAACCCTTGTAGGCTTGGGCACTGTATGATTGAAGTCAGAATGTGCTACAAGGGACTTGCTTAGAAAATACTCAGTTTGATTAATGAGTTGTACAAAAGTAACACACTCAGCAGTATCCACAGGATAACAGTCTTATTGCACAATAGTAAATCAATTGGTGGAAGGGAAAAAGAGAACGCACAGAGCAAAATATTATATTTTAAACAAAGTTTTTACTGCAAAAGAATTTTATGGGGAGATAAATACAAACCAAGGGGCTACCAGATCATCAGCTCTAGGGAGCATCAGTTGCCATGCCATTCTAGTGAGCCAAGAGGCTACCAGCCCTGCATCTCTAGGGGCCAAGAGTTGCTTTGCCATTCTGGTCAGCCATGGGGCTACCAGCCCTGCAGCTCTAGGGAACCAACAGTTGCCTCGCCGCTTTAGTGAGCCAAGGCGCTACCAGATCAGCACCTCTAGGGGCCATCAGTTGCCATGCCATTCTAGTGAGGCAGGGGGCTACCAGTCCAGCAGCTCTAGGGGCCATCAGTTGCCTCGCCGCTTTAGTGAGCCAAGGCGCTACCAGATCAGCACCTCTAGGGGCCATCAGTTGCCATGCCATTCTAGTGAGGCAGGGGGCTACCAGTCCAGCAGCTCTAGGGGCCATCAGTTGCCTCGCCTCTTTAGTGAGCCTAGGGGCTACCAGCCCAGCAGCACTAGGGAGCATCAGTCGCCGTGCCACTCTTGTGAGGCAGGAGGCTACCAGTCCAGCAGCTCTAGGGGCCATCAGTTGCCTTGCTACTCCACTAAGCCAAGGGGCTTCCAGTCCAAAAGGAGAGTAGATACAGCCTCACCAAGGCTGGTCCGTCTCCTGGCACCCTGTGGCCTGGTTGAAGGATGCCACAGAAATGCCCACATACTGACCGATGGGCCCTATAAGGATGTGGGTGGAGTGTTGAGACAGAGACCACCAGGGCTACCTGTCCTCTATATGAGAAAGGGTCTGCAGTGCTGGGTACAGGGTCGCTGCTGAGCTAGGAGGGGGGTGCTCTGGATGGGGGCCAGCACAGAGCGCCAGCGGGTCACCTGCAAATCTGCTAGTCCTTCAGGCCTCTACAAGTCAGTCCTTGCCAGTGGAAAAGCCAGCAGGGAAGTAGACACAGGGTGGTAGAGACAGCCCCCTGGGGGCGTCTACCCTAGCTGCAGCCTGAAGGACCCCTCGAGGCGCATGATGTCATTGGTAAGGCGCTCAAACCACCATCACCAGCGAAGAAAGGGATGAAACCAAAATCTGAGCAAATGGAGGAGATTTGTGAGAAGTCCCTCGAAAGCCTGTGCCGAAAGGTACCCATGGTGGGCAGGGGTGGTCCCAGCCCCTTCAGTGGCACAGCAGTCGCCGCCCGCATGATGCAGCTCTGGGGGCCATCGGGCACCTTGCAACTCTATGTGAAATAACAATGCCGTTGTTGTAACGACTGCATTGTTATGGTATGCGTTGTTTTGCATGTGTACAAAATGCCGTTTACCGCCCCTCGGCTCACTAGAGTGCAATGCGACTGCTGGTCCCTGGAGCTGTTGGAATGGTAGCCCCATAGCTCACACTACGATCCCTAGAGCTGCTGCACTGGAGGCCCCTTGGCTCGCCAGACTGTCCTGGCGACTCTTGGCCGCTAGAGTTGCTGGACTGGTAGCCCTTGGCTCACCAGACTGTCCTGGCGACTGCTGGCCTCTACAGCTCTCTCCGGTTCTGGAGCTGGGCACTTGTTTAAGGCTCAGCTCCCCAGAGGGCGCGGTGTCCTCTCGTGTGACCCGTGGCACTAGTCATTGCGTGAGGGTCCTCAAACTGTGGCTGGGCTGGTAGACCCCACACTCTCACTGCACACACTCAGGGGTACACACTGACCGCCCTCACTCTCTGCAGTCCACCCAACCAACCATCCTGGCCCTGGTCCCAGCTGTGCCCTCACACTGACTCCGCCCCACCCCAAGCATCTATCCTCACAGCTGTCAGTAACTGTCCCTTTGCAGCCACCGTGCCTTCCTGCGAGGCTCAGCGGTGCGCGTCGGTTTGTTTGGATTAGACACACTCGGCCCCAGTCGTTAATGCCGTCTAGAGGTGCCGACAGGAGCTTTGTTCAAGATTGGCAGCAACCCCGATGCAGCAAGGCCACGTCACCAGCCCTGGAGCCGCGGTGCAGCGCCCTAGGAGGAGAACCAGACTCCCGAGGCAGCGCTACAAGGCCTTGTAAACCTAAATGGGCGCTGCGCAAATGCTGATGACAGAACAATGTAGTAATCAGGTCCAGGCTGATTGTGATATTTCAGGAGGATTTATTCAGGTTGGTTACAGCATTGAAGTACAGATGTAATTAGCCCCACCAGGAGCAGCCAGCAAGGCTCTCAGCCCTTCTCCAACTGTCTCACTCATACACTAACATTCTAAGTAACATCAAGACTAGAGTGTTCCACAGATGGAGGAGTGGAAAGCATGTAAAACATTGTAACCAGGATATTACAAACACTAATGTTGTTGTTCCTTGTTATTGATCAGGGAGGTTTAACAGATGTTTACTTGGCTGTCTGTAGTATTCTCATGTTATGCTGTAATGTTCCCTTTCACCTTGCCCCTAGCTGCTCAGCCAGTGGGAGTGTTCCATCTAGACTGTTCATGGAAAAAAAAAAACGAAAGAAAAACGAGTTGTGTATTTCGAGTGACATGTCATATGCTCATTGTTTATGCATATTCTCTTTTCAGATGTTGTATCCCTGCCTATGAGATGGGAGTGGATCTTAGACCCATGTCTCTTCTTCAAGTTATTGTCACTGATTAAGGGGTGTTTACCTTTGCTCCGTTCGGTGTGGGTGTCAGCCCATTTCCATGTCAGTAGTCTCCACAGCCTCGCTGGTAACCCTCTTGCTTTTGGGTTATAGGATGTGTTTCCCTGTTTATGTGTGTTGGACAATTTTTTGCTTTTTAGGTAAATGTATGTAAATGTAAATGTAAATGTATGTGTCTTGTAAAGCGCATTGCTGCCCTGAGGCGTCGTTGCGCTGTAGACCTCTGGGGAACCCGTCCAGGCTATCCCTGTGAGATGGTCCCTACTGGGTATCTCCAAGGTGAAACCAGGCATCCCCGGCGAATGTGGAGGGCCGTTGTAGAGATGAGGCACGCTAATGCCCAGAGTTGCCGAGTGTGATCCCTGGTTAGAGTAGGCACCGAGGCGAGAATTATCGAGTCCGCTGACCCTGGTCCACGACCCGGTCGCGTCAAGAATTGAACCCTGGTCCCGGGCCGTCCTCTGCTTCTCGGTCTGCCGCCTCTAACCAGTGAGCCACAACACTAGGTGTGTTTTGGGTGTCTGTCCCTCCACCTCCTTTTGTGTCCAGTGTGTAAGCCGCCTGCGCCTCACCTTGTCATGTTGTGTGTAAGTTGCCCTGTGCCTTACGTTATCATATTGTGTGTAAGCCGCCCACGCCTCACCTTGTCATGTTGTGTGTAAGCCGCCGCGCCTCACCGTGTCATGTTGTGTGTAAGCCGCCCCGCGCCTCACCTTGTCATGTTGTGTGTACGTCACCCCGCACCTCACTCTGTACTTTAACGTCGTCATGTTGTGTGTGTGAGTCCCCCTGTGCCTCACATCGATGTAATGTGTGTGTCTGCCACACTGTGCTGCCCCTGTGTTGTTTTCTCGTGCTGCAGATGTTCTTGGGTGCCAGTCCCATGCAACATTAGTCTTTCCACTGCTTAGCTTATGGGTTTGTCCCATCTTAGCATGGTCCCTTACATGATGGGTGGCGTTTTGGCCAGAGTCTCCTAGTTGAGGCGTACTTCTTTGGGTGTCGTCCATCCATTGTGTGGGGTCTTGGGGTACGCTTTTCCCTTTACTCTTTTCACAAGTGTCTTGCTCACTTGTTGTTTGTGAGTTCTTCTTAGCCTATTTATTTTTCTTTGTTCACTAATAAAGGAGGAGGATGGTGTTCGTGTGTGTTTCTATTCTTTCATCCTTCTTTCCTCCTTTCTTTGCCTCTTTTCCCTCTTGTGGTGTGGTTTTACCATTCATCCCAGGGTTTATGGACTGTTTTAATCATGTGTACATTGCTGTGTATAGTTGTTGTAGGAAGGTGGCTACCTGACTATGGTTACCCCAGATTTTTTGCCCTGTGTTTAGCTGGTTTTCGACTTAGTTGGCCTGGTTCCCTGCTAATCAGGGCCCCAGGCTATCTGCTCTCTCTGTAAAATGGATTCCATGTACCCTAGGTGCATAACTAGATTGGCTTGGGTCACCCTATCAGCCCCTGTACAGCGCACTATAGGTGCCCAGGGCATAGGTGCATCCAAGGCCTACCAGGGGCTGCAGCATATCTTTTGCCACCCCTGGCTGGCTATCTAAAATTGACACAACTGGCTGATCACTCAGCTGGGGCAAGGTGGTGTAATCACCCCTTGCTTAGATATAGTATGCCTATATCTAAACCAATCTGGACACATATAAACCTGTGAGCCACTCCTATGGCAGGCCTTAACAATCCTGGAGGCAGAGTGCGTGGTTTTATGTGAGATGGTGCTCTGGCATGAGCTGAGCCTGTCTGCAGCTGTCGGGAACAACTCCCTAAGCTGATCCGGGATAATGCCAAACCATATACTATTAAGTGCATTATAATCCTCGCGGTTATATGTTAACTTTGGTTTGGCTTTATCAAAACATGTCGTGTAAGGTGTCATACGAATTGGAATACTACCCCCTCGCCAGTCCTGGCGACGGGGGTAGCATTCCACCCCTCTAGAGGGGACGACATGTTACTTTTGCTAAAATGCGGTTGATTTTTAAAAGAGCCTCAGATCCACAAAATGGATGCTTCTGCCACAGACACATGTCTGACCTCCTGCTGCTGACCGAAACTCAGCAGAGGAGGCCTGGACAAAGGATATCCTGTCACAGGGAGGTGTGACACCACCCCAGACAGGAGATAGTGGATTGTAGCAGGGAGGTTTGAATGAAACCAGACAGTGCCTGGGGAGCACAAGGCTTCCCCTTGCATAATCCTGTCAAACCGGTTCTGGGGCAGCCCAGCCCCAGCTCCAGTGAGACCTGGACAAAGGAAAGGGGGTGTAACCACCCCCCTTCCTGGTCCCACCCATAGGGGAGGGACCTAGCAGGAGATCCACCCCTCAGATTGGAATAAGAGGGGGAGCAGTGCCAATGCAACTCAGATCATCCTGAAATCAACTTTAAACTAAGAAGACGACTGGACTTCGACATTCTGATGACAGAAGACTGAAGAGCATCTCCCTTGTGGCCTAGGAGGGGCCACCCTGTGAACACAGGCATCACCCAGCACCTCGACGTCTGCTTTGCCGCCGCCTCCCGCCGGAGTCCGAGTGCAGAGCCTGACAAGACCCAGCTTCCCAGACTTCTCCCAGCCCGATCCACAGTCCCTGCAAAGAAGGGACCCGTGGAGGCACCGAGAGACGTGGGAGCGGCCATCTTGAAAGACCCCCGAGACGCTGACTGCGCAGCACCCGAGGCACCCTCGACTCTGTGCTTTGGGGTTTGAGAAGCCCCACAACCGAGCAGCATTTGCACCAAAGACCAGCCCTCCAGCATCTCCACAATCTGCGTGGGGCCCTTTTGCTTTTTGCCACTCGACTCGCCATCCCGGCCGCTTGTCACGTGGTCAGCGGCCATCTTGGCAACAAATCCTACGATTTACACTGTGGGTCTGGTTGCATCCAGACCTGCCCTCGCTCCTGTAGAAAGGAGTACCCGCTCTGACCTTGCTGGTCCGAGTAATAAGCCTTTTTCACTTTCCCCGTGGCTTGCATTAGCCAAGGCTTGTTTGCTTCAATCGAGTTGCCGACACTGCCATCAGCTAGAGCCTTCAAGGGACAGCTCGTGATCGACTCCTGGACGTCCTTGACCTCTTCGTGTCCACGCAGCTGCAGAGAGAAGCAACCCCTGATCACCTGTTTGCACCCGACTTTGCCTGGTTCCAATCTGGTTCCACGGTGGTCACTGGTCAGTGACTTTGAACATTGTCCCCTCTGCTTTCAGGTCTTCACCACTTCAGATCCACCCTTGGATCCACCGGACACTTCTGCTTCACAGCACCTGCAGCTGCAACAGCTCCAAGCACCAAGAACCTGCGTGACAGAACCCGACGCCACTTCGACCCTGCGCACCCACGGCCTGTGGGTGAGGTAACTTTGCAACGCCGGTGTCTTTACACTGGTACACACCTCTAGGGTCTGTGTCTAAAGTTTTGTGTTCCTAGGTTCAGCGGAAGTATCTTTTTATTCACTTTAATTGACTTTTACGCACCATTGACAGTGCATTGGTGCGCGCCGCACTTTCCGTGCTGCACCCGTCTCCTGTGGGCTACTCCCGACTTCTTCATTGCTTGTCCTGACTGCTCCCAGCGAATCTCTAGGCCCTAGGCCTAACCATTGTTCGTAAAGTGTTACTTATACCACTTTTTTGATATATGGTCTGAGTGGCCACCCGCCCTCATCCATAAACGTGCAACTTTATATGTGTAACAGTGCTTTTGATTTAACGCTTGTGCCCCTTTCCTCATAAAGAGTACTGGGGAGTAATTTAGTAATAAATACATATATTTTTATAATATATACTTGTGTGGTGTCCTTTCATTTGATTACAGGATTGTATGTGGTAAAACAGCTCGCTTAACACGACCTCTTAAGTTAAGCCTTTAAGGCTGCTTAGTCCATGCTACCACTAGGATAGCTTGTCTACAAGGTTGACTTACAACCTGACATCTTTGGGGTTTGTTTGGACTGATAACCAGTGGTTCCAGAATTGGAAACACTACCTATCAGGCCAACTTCTCACATTGGTGTGCAGCGGTGCGGATTTGAGCTTGCTGTTTGTTTTACCATTGCAATCTTTACATCAAATTGAAAGATCACATCAAGTACCTTAGGTACATATAAATCAAAAGCTTAGCATATTAAGTTCTACTGAACTTAGTAGTTGTAGATTAAAGGAATTAGCACACCCTGACTACAACTCACTAGCAAGGTACAGTAGGAAAACACTTAGTGTAGGTAAGTGCATCACTTACACCTCACTAGCAGTCATGTCTGATACAGGTAGAGCCTCAGGCTCTGCTCCTGTAATAGTTGATCCTATAGGGACAACATCCAGATATGACAACCTTAGCCACAAAGACCTGAGTGCCTTGTGCACAGCCAGGGGGCTAAAAAGGGGCAGAGGCCCTACCATTCCTTCCCTAATAGCTATCCTAGAAAAGGATGACTTAGATAAGGTGAGTCAGGCTCCCTTAGATTCAGGTGAAGGGATACACTCCCCTGAGAATGAGAATCTTCCAGAAGATGAAGAAGAGGAGGAGGAAGAGGAAGAGGAAGGCTCTGATTTAGAAGAGCCTGAAGATCTGGATCAGAGGGGAAACCAGGTACAGGTTGCCAGGCTTAACCAGGCCAACTTGGACCTACATGAGAATGGAGAGGGCCAGCACCACTCCAGATCTCATAACCAAATTCTCCCAGGCAACAGGAGGGTGAGATCTCCATCAGGGGACTCTCATCTTTCTAGTGCCTCAAGAGAATCTCAAAGAGGGATGACTTCCTCCCAGAGAAAAGAGCATAGGGCCAGAATGAGGGCTGTCCAACTCCAGATAGAGAGGGAGGATGTAGCTCTGGCTCAAGCTAAACTTACCTTGGCTCAAGCTAAACTTACCATGGCTAGGGAACAGAAATTAACTGGCTTAGATGCCACTGGTGGCAGCAAAATTCCTAAAGAGAAACCCAGGTCCTATGATAGTAGAAACCTGACAAAGATTGTGCCCCCCTATCAGGAAGGGGATGACATCCACAAATGGATGACTGCTCTGGAGAGAGCCTGCATGGTACAGCAGGTTCCTGAGGAACAGTGGGCAGCAATCTTATGGTACTCCTTTTCAGAGAAAGGGAGGGATAGGCTCCTCACTGTCAGACATGAGGATGCCAGCAATTACAAAGTCCTGAAGAGTGTTCTGATAGATGGGTTTGGCTTAACCACTGAACAGTACAGGTTAAAGTTCAGAGATACCCAGAAGACACAGACTCAGGACTGGACTGATTTTGTTGATTGTGCAACTAAGGCTCTGGAGGGTTGGCTAAATGGCAGCAAAGTACATGACTTCACAGGATTGTATAATTTGATTATGAGGGAGCAGATCCTAAGTAATTGTCAGAACCAGCTCTTACACCAGCACCTGGTGGACTCAGATTTGACCTCTCCCCAAGAATTGGGAAAGAGGGCAGATAAGTGGGTCAGAACCAGGATTAGGCCTAAGAATCAGGACAATAACCAGAAGAAGGAGTCTACCAAGCCTCAAGATAAGGGTGGGGATAAAAGTAAAGAAAACACTTCCCCAGGGCCCCAAAACTCCAAGAATGGGGGTGGGTCCCAAGACACTTCATCAACTGACAAAAAGCCTTATTGTCATGCCTGTAAACAGGTTGGGCATTACAAAACAGACAGCTGTTGTCCCAAGAATGGCAATAAAGAAAACATACCTCCAAAGCCAGCTCCAACACCTCCTGTTACTGTCAGCAGTAATCCCCCAGGAAGTGGGAGCACACCCAGGAATCTGGGTGGGTTTACTTTTGGAGCCCAAGGGGACCCTGGCCTATCCAGGTCCCCATCCCCAAATAATCTTGTCTATGAGACTGGCATGGGGTTTGCCAACTTCTCTGTTTGCCCAAATACCTTGAGCAAATATAGACAAGAACCCATCATCAATGGTTTGAAAGTTGAAGCTTTTAGAGACACAGGGGCTAGCATCACCATGGTGGCTGACTGTATAGTCCCCTCTAAGCAACTTTTACCTGGTGCCACATACCAGGTAACAAACATTGATGGCATCCAAACAAATCATCCCATGGCAGTAGTAAGTCTCAGCTGGGGAGGTGTCATTGGCCCAAAGAGAGTGGCAGTGTCACCAAACTTGCCTGTAGACTGTCTACTGGGTAATGATTTGGAAATCTCAGCCTGGGCTGAGGTTGAACAGGAAATCCATTCTAGAATGGTAAATTCCAATGGAAAGGTTAGTGGGGCTGTACTGGCTATAGCCCCAATTCAAGATGTCCTTCCTGAAAAGGTTGGTAGGGCTGAGCAACTCTCTGCCCCATCTTTACCAGAAGCTCTTCCAAACCAGAATAGCAAAGCTGTTATGATAACAGCAGAAACCCAAACTGAGTCTCCTCCTGAAAAGGTTGGTGGGGCTGTGATGGCCACAGCCCAAACTCAAACAGATATGTGTGTTGTGAAGCCTGAAATGATGGATCACTCCACCCAAACTGAGAGCATGGAGGAGGAAGAGAAATCTTCCCCTCACCAGACAGTAGGACAGGATCAGCCTCCTCAGGGAACTGATCTTACCCCTGATGAAGGAACTGCCCCAGAGGTTGTTAGGCCTGGCCTGACAGAGCCTCTGATGGCCGTGGACCCTTCTCAGGTGGGATCCAGTCTGGAGCAGGTAACCTGCCCCTCTCTACCTTGCCTTAGTCAGCCCAGGGCTGCAGAGGACAAGAAGGACAGTGAGACCCAGAGGGCCCCCTGTCAAATAAAGCACCCCCATCAACAGATTAGGGGCACCAAAACTAGTAGCCCTAGTAAGGTGAAAACTTTAAAAACTCCTGAGGGAGCCCCCTTAAAAGTAGTTAGGGACCTCCCACAGATGGATTCTGTTGGGCACAGCCAAACCTGGGACCCAAAGGGCCCAAACCTGAACTGTCCCTCCAGCAAGCCAAACAGAGGGACCCAGCCTCCAGCTTTAGGTAGCCAGAGGTTGACCCTGAGAGCTCAGTGCAACTCAGTTGAAGAAAGAAAGGCCCACATGGTGGAAGATAATTGGAGGAAGTTGAGCCCAAAATTAGTTGAGCCTCACTTCAATACTCCATATCCAAACCAGCCTTTAACTTTGCATAAACACACCCAAGGTAGTGATTCCCTATGGTGGAGACCCTCTAATACCCCTAGGGTGAGGGACTGCTTAGTGGACCATGAGACAGGGGGTACCCATGCTAGTGCAGGTACTTCCTTATATGGCCACTCAGGCAATATAGGCTTACCTGGCCAAGGATAGCCTTATCTCCTTTCGTTTGGGGGGGGGTTATGTAGGAAGGTGGCTACCTGACTATGGTTACCCCAGATTTTTTGCCCTGTGTTTAGCTGGTTTTCGACTTAGTTGGCCTGGTTCCCTGCTAATCAGGGCCCCAGGCTATCTGCTCTCTCTGTAAAATGGATTCCATGTACCCTAGGTGCATAACTAGATTGGCTTGGGTCACCCTATCAGCCCCTGTACAGCGCACTATAGGTGCCCAGGGCATAGGTGCATCCAAGGCCTACCAGGGGCTGCAGCATATCTTTTGCCACCCCTGGCTGGCTATCTAAAATTGACACAACTGGCTGATCACTCAGCTGGGGCAAGGTGGTGTAATCACCCCTTGCTTAGATATAGTATGCCTATATCTAAACCAATCTGGACACATATAAACCTGTGAGCCACTCCTATGGCAGGCCTTAACAATCCTGGAGGCAGAGTGCGTGGTTTTATGTGAGATGGTGCTCTGGCATGAGCTGAGCCTGTCTGCAGCTGTCGGGAACAACTCCCTAAGCTGATCCGGTATAATGCCAAACCATATACTATTAAGTGCATTATAATCCTCGCGGTTATATGTTAACTTTGGTTTGGCTTTATCAAAACATGTCGTGTAAGGTGTCATACGAATTGGAATACTACCCCCTCGCCAGTCCTGGCGACGGGGGTAGCATTCCACCCCTCTAGAGGGGACGACATGTTACTTTTGCTAAAATGCGGTTGATTTTTAAAAGAGCCTCAGATCCACAAAATGGATGCTTCTGCCACAGACACATGTCTGACCTCCTGCTGCTGACCGAAACTCAGCAGAGGAGGCCTGGACAAAGGATTTCCTGTCACAGGGAGGTGTGACACCACCCCAGACAGGAGATAGTGGATTGTAGCAGGGAGGTTTGAATGAAACCAGACAGTGCCTGGGGAGCACAAGGCTTCCCCTTGCATAATCCTGTCAAACCGGTTCTGGGGCAGCCCAGCCCCAGCTCCAGTGAGACCTGGACAAAGGAAAGGGGGTGTAACCACCCCCCTTCCTGGTCCCACCCATAGGGGAGGGACCTAGCAGGAGATCCACCCCTCAGATTGGAATAAGAGGGGGAGCAGTGCCAATGCAACTCAGATCATCCTGAAATCAACTTTAAACTAAGAAGACGACTGGACTTCGACATTCTGATGACAGAAGACTGAAGAGCATCTCCCTTGTGGCCTAGGAGGGGCCACCCTGTGAACACAGGCATCACCCAGCACCTCGACGTCTGCTTTGCCGCCGCCTCCCGCCGGAGTCCGAGTGCAGAGCCTGACAAGACCCAGCTTCCCAGACTTCTCCCAGCCCGATCCACAGTCCCTGCAAAGAAGGGACCCGTGGAGGCACCGAGAGACGTGGGAGCGGCCATCTTGAAAGACCCCCGAGACGCTGACTGCGCAGCACCCGAGGCACCCTCGACTCTGTGCTTTGGGGTTTGAGAAGCCCCACAACCGAGCAGCATTTGCACCAAAGACCAGCCCTCCAGCATCTCCACAATCTGCATGGGGCCCTTTTGCTTTTTGCCACTCGACTCGCTATCCCGGCCGCTTGTCACGTGGTCAGCGGCCATCTTGGCAACAAATCCTACAATTTACACTGTGGGTCTGGTTGCTCCAGACCTGCCCTCGCTTCTGTAGAAAGGAGTACCCGCTCTGACCTTGCTGGTCCGAGTAATAAGCCTTTTTCACTTTCCCCGTGGCTTGCATTAGCCAAGGCTTGTTTGCTTCAATCGAGTTGCCGACACTGCCATCAGCTAGAGCCTTCAAGGGACAGCTCGTGATCGACTCCTGGACGTCCTTGACCTCTTCGTGTCCACGCAGCTGCAGAGAGAAGCAACCCCTGATCACCTGTTTGCACCCGACTTTGCCTGGTTCCAATCTGGTTCCACGGTGGTCACTGGTCAGTGACTTTGAACATTGTCCCCTCTGCTTTCAGGTCTTCACCACTTCAGATCCACCCTTGGATCCACCGGACACTTCTGCTTCACAGCACCTGCAGCTGCAACAGCTCCAAGCACCAAGAACCTGCGTGACAGAACCCGACGCCACTTCGACCCTGCGCACCCACGGCCTGTGGGTGAGGTAACTTTGCAACGCCGGTGTCTTTACACTGGTACACACCTCTAGGGTCTGTGTCTAAAGTTTTGTGTTCCTAGGTTCAGCGGAAGTATCTTTTTATTCACTTTAATTGACTTTTACGCACCATTGACAGTGCATTGGTGCGCGCCGCACTTTCCGTGCTGCACCCGTCTCCTGTGGGCTACTCCCGACTTCTTCATTGCTTGTCCTGACTGCTCCCAGCGAATCTCTAGGCCCTAGGCCTAACCATTGTTCGTAAAGTGTTACTTATACCACTTTTTTGATATATGGTCTGAGTGGCCACCCGCCCTCATCCATAAACGTGCAACTTTATATGTGTAACAGTGCTTTTGATTTAACGCTTGTGCCCCTTTCCTCATAAAGAGTACTGGGGAGTAATTTAGTAATAAATACATATATTTTTATAATATATACTTGTGTGGTGTCCTTTCATTTGATTACAGGATTGTATGTGGTAAAACAGCTCGCTTAACACGACCTCTTAAGTTAAGCCTTTAAGGCTGCTTAGTCCATGCTACCACTAGGATAGCTTGTCTACAAGGTTGACTTACAACCTGACATCTTTGGGGTTTGTTTGGACTGATAACCAGTGGTTCCAGAATTGGAAACACTACCTATCAGGCCAACTTCCCACAGTTGTTTTCATTTTAATATTTATTTTTCAATATGAAAGGGAGAGGATATGTAGTATTTTCATGTTATACTGTTATGTTCCCGTTCACCTTGTCCCTGGCTGCTCAGCCAGTGCGAGTGTTCCATGTGAAATGTTGGTGTGATTGACATGAGTGGAATGCTTGGGTGCAGGGGGGGGGGGGGTGAGTGTTCTGTATGGAATGTTAGTGTGATTGACATGAGTGGAATGCTTGGGTGCCGGGGGGGAGGGGGGGGGGAGAGTGTTCTGTATGGAATGTTGGTGTGATTGACATGAGTGGAATGCTTGGGTGCCGGGGGGAGGGGGGGGGGGAGAGTGTTCTGTATGGAATGTTGGTGTGATTGCCATGAGTGGAGTGCTTGGGTGCCGGGGGGGGGGGGGGGGTGAGTGTTCTGTATGGAATGTTGGTGTGATTGACATGAGTGGAATGCTTGGGTGCCGGGGGGGAGGGGGGGAGAGTGTTCTGTATGGAATGTTGGTGTGATTGACATGAGTGGAATGCTTGGGTGCCTGGTGTGAGTGTTGTCAGTTGGAAGATGGGCTGAGCAGCTAGGAGGCTGCTTCTGGTGGGGCTTGCTGTTACTACTTCTTATGGACTTAATAAACTACATCAAACTCAACTCGGCTACGTCTACTATGTCACCAGAACACGTGGGACCAGCCCACTACACTGCCTCTTCCAGCCCTCACCTACAACAGTGGTAGAGAGAGGACAAACTTCTGCCGTGCACCTCTGGGACGCGTTAAGTGACGTCACAGGCGGTGTATGTGGCTGTGAGGTTTGGTGCCCGGATGAACCCTGCTGCCTCTGGGAGCTGAGATTACCATCAGGTGTCTCACGCTGGGGAATGGACGAGGGGTGTCTGAGGGGACCCCTGTGGGTGACATCCGCACACTCCCCTGAGGCCTGGCGTGTATGTACCTTGTATGAGTGGGCACATGTAGAGAACTGCAGGGGGGACCTCAGTGGGTGACATCCGCACACACCCCTGAGGCCTGGCATGCATGTACCTTGTATGAGTGGGTACATTTAGGGAACTGCAACTGGCAGAGGGACATTTCAAAGATGGCACCTGCAGTTGCCCTGATCACCGCCAGCTGCTAAACTTGTCTGTGGATTGGATTGGATTGGATTGGGTGGAGGGGACTGGAGTGGGGTGGGGTGAATTGGAGAGGGATGGATTGAATTTGGCCAGACTAGGGTGGGAGGATTGGACTGGGGTAAGGTGGATTAAATGGGGTGAGGTGGACTGGCTTGGAGTGGGATGATTTGAAGTGGGCAGATTGGAGTGAGGCAAATTAGAGTGGGGCAGATAGTAATGGGGCAGATTGTTTTGGATTGGAGTGGGGCAGATTGGAGTGGGGCAGATTGGAGTGGGGTAGATTATTTTAGATTAGAGTGGGGCAGATTGTTTTCTTTTGGATTGGGGAAGATTGGAATGGGGCCGATTGTTTAGAATTGGGGTGGGGTAGATTTTTCTGTTTTGGAGTGGGGCTGATTGTTTTGGATTGGAGTAGAACAGACTGGAGGGGTTCAGATTGGAGTGGGGAAATTGTTTTGGATTGGAGTGGGGCAGATATCATTGGATTGAAGTGTGGTGGGTTGGGAGTATTGGAGTGTGGTGAATTGTTTTGGGGTGAGTGGGATGGATTGGATTGGTCTAGGTTGTTTTGGATTGAGAGGGTGGATTGGTCTGGGGTGCTGTGGGGTGGATTGCCGTGTTTTGGAGTGGAGCGGCCTTACCTTTTGAGAACAGTGCCCACAAGCAAAACATAAGAAAACATAAGTGCAAAGTGAGAAAGAAAGACTTAGAAAAATAAAAGATAGTTAACTATAGAAAATAAATCTTTGCAGTTTTGTTTGTCCTGCTCGGCATGTTTTGCCGTCACATGCCTTCTGTGTGCAGGGCACTAAACTGAACAAAATAGTGCCTTAATCACATTGGTAGCAGTGGAAGGCACCAATTAAGTTGAATGAATCAGTGCTTGGTCCCTGCTCCACTCCACAGAGAGGAACAGAAATAATGCTAGGCCTGCCTTGACGAAATATGAGGCTGTAAAGAAGAGTGCCATGCAAGCCAGCAAATGGTAAGCAATGGCCGGGCTCCAACCCCTTTATGGATACAAACGTGTCTCGCAAGTGAGACGCGTGCACTAGCGCAAGCTCTTGCAGGAAGGGTGTCTCAGTAGGGTAAACATCTATGCACCTTGTGAGCATAAAACAGTATTTCTGCAAAAACTCTGTGCATGAGAACAGGCAATAGTCTAGTCTAGTCTAGTCTGGAAATTTGTATTGCGCAGAACATATCACATCCCGTGAGGGAGTCTCATGGCGCATGCGGACAGTCCCAGAGAAAAAGAGGAGAGATCCTAAAAAAAGGCAAGACCTAGCAGAAAAGCCATGTTTTCAGCAATTTTCGGAACCTCATGTGCTCGCAGTGCGTGGGAGCAGGGCAACAGAAACACTGTGCATGGGAGCAGGGCAACAGAAACACTGTGCGTGGAAGCAGGGCAACAGAAACAGCATGGGTGGGAGCAGGGCAACAGAAACAGCATGGGTGGGAGCTGGGCAACAGAAACACTGTGAATGGGAGCAGAGCAATACACACACAGTGCCTGGGAACAGGGCAGCAGAAACACTGTGCATGGGAGCTGGGCAATAGAAACAGCATGGGTGGGAGCTGGGCAACAGAAACAGCATGGGTGGGAGCAGGGCAACAAACACTGTGCATGGGAGCTGGGCAATAGAAACAGCATGGGTGGGAGCTGGGCAACAGAAACAGCATGGGTGGGAGCAGGGCAACAAACACTGTGCATGGGAGCAGGGCAACAGAAACAGCATGGGTGGGAGCTGGGCAACAGAAACACTGTGAATGGGAGCAGAGCAATACACACACAGTGCCTGGGAACAGGGCAGCAGAAACACTGTGCATGGGAGCTGGGCAATAGAAACAGCATGGGTGGGAGCTGGGCAACAGAAACAGCATGGGTGGGAGCAGGGCAACAAACACTGTGCATGGGAGCAGGGCAACAGAAACAGCATGGGTGGGAGCTGGGCAACAGAAACACTGTGCATGGGAGCAGAGCAATACACACACAGTGCCTGGGAACAGGGCAGCAGAAACACTGTGCATGGGAGCTGGGCAATAGAAACACATCAGGGGCACTAAGTGTTTACCATAAGTTCTATTTGCGCCCTGAAACTTTACTAGTTTCTAAACTGCACACCACACAACTTCAACATGCTCAACCACACCATGTCTTATTCTAGGCCAGGTCACTGAGGGAAAGGAGCCCGGCAAGGCCTGCCTTGGGCATGGGCGAGCTCGGCCCAGGTCTGGGGCACAATATTCCGAGGGCTGCAGGAGGGAGCTGCCTGACTCACTGTCATGCAAACAGCAGCTCGTCCATTCCACTTGGTCTCAATCGGGTCCAGTTAAACTTAGCGATCCACCATTAATGTACCTTAGGGTAATTGTTAGCACCCTACCAATCCCCTGCCCTTCTCCTAATCTTCCTCACACCTCCTGCCGTCACTCTGCAATAACCGCCTGCCCCCACAACAAACTTTGCTTTCCGCCCAGGGCTCTGTTCCAGTCAATCCAATTTAGGCCGGCCGTGGCACCAGGGCACCACTGCCTCAGCTCCTCATGCCCACCACAGTGGAAGCAGCAACTGGTGTGGGAGTTCAGTCTCAGGGTACTGCTGTGGGCCTAGCAGATCCTGGCCTGCTTGGATCAGGTCACTGAGAGTGGCTTGCCATGCCAGGGCTACTGCTGTCTCATGTCCTTGTACCCAGCACATAGGGTGCACCAGCCTACTTCCTCATGTTGGTGTTCACGCTTCAGGGCACCGCTGTGGGCTTAGCAAACCATGGCCCGGTTGGGTGAGTTCGTTGAGGGTGAGTTGCCGCACCAGGGCTTTTGTTGTCTCAGCTCTTCGTGCCCGGCACAGTGGGTGCCCCGCACACTTCCTGATGAAGGTGTTTACTCTTCAGGGCACCGCTGTGGGCTTAGCAAACCATGGCCCGGTTGGGTGAGTTCGTTGAGGGTGCGTTGCCGCACCAGGGCTTTTGTTGTCTCAGCTCTTCGTGCCCGGCACAGTGGGTGCACGAGGACACTTCCTGATGAAGGTGTTTACTCTTCAGGGCACCGCTGTGGGCTTAGCAAACCATGGCCCGGTTGGGTGAGTTCGTTGAGGGTGAGTTGACGCACCAGGGCTTTTGTTGTCTCAGCTCCCCGTGCCCTGCACAGTGGGTGCACGAGGACACTTCCTGATGAAGGTGTTTACTCTTCAGGGCACCGCTGTGGGCTTAGCAGAACATGGTCGGGCGACTGAGGGTGAGGAACTGTGCCAGGGCTACTGTTGTCTCAGGTCCTCGTGCCTGGCAGTGGTGTAGCAAGGTCAGGTGGTACCCAGTGCGGAAAATTTCTTGTCACCCCCGGCTTGACAAAATGGCAAAAAGATGTGTTTAAAACGCCAGTGGTGCCTGGCACAGTGGGTGGAGCAGAATACTTCCTGGTGTGGGAATTCACTCATCAGGGCACCGCTGTGGGACTAGTAGAGCCTGGCCAGGTTGGGTCATGTCTTTGAGGGTGAGTTGCCGCGCCAGGGCTTTCGTTGTCTCAGCTCTTCGTGCCATGCACGCCAGTGTCTTTGTGAACGGTGAGGGCTGTGTCGATAGAAGGGCTCAGCTCTATTTGGATTTGTGTCCCTGTGTCACCAGGGAGGATAAGGGCAGTGTTGAAAGTGTCTCTCCCCTCCAGTCCTGCAAGCCCGGCTCAGGGCGCCAAGGCACGTGCCTTGCCAGTGACCTGCTCCTGAACCGCGGGGTGGGTTCTTTGAGTGAAAGGACGGGATGAACCCTCTGACACATGTAGCTTACAAAATCTGCCCTGAGATGGTGTCGACTGAGCCTAAAGGCAGAGTCATAAATGGTTGGTAGATCTGGAGTGTGCCTGACAGGTTCTGGCCCCGCCCTCACGCCAGAGGCAGTAGGATCTCTCAAGGCTCTGTCTACTCAGCCCCAAATTAATCCCTATGTCCACAACCTCCCCTCCCCTCCACCACACCTTGTCCTTCTTTGGTTTCTCCTGCCAGGCCTCTGCTGACTGCCCCAATGATATCCATCTCCATGCACCCTAGCTCCAAGGTGCCTGTGGGATTGGACTGAATGTCTGCCCCCTGCTGGACAAACCCAAAACCAAAATAACCCCTACCCAGCATCCACCACGCCTAAATAAATGACGTCTCCAGTTGTTTCCAACAGGAGGGCAGGCTATACGACTGCATTTTGCACTTTTGTGCACCCTCGTTGCTAAGTGGTCGTGTGACTGAAGGACAGTAGCGGCTGCTACTGCACGGAGGGTGGTGAGGCGGGGAATAAAAAAAAGAATAAGGCATACCTGGAACAGCCAGCCACTGCCTCTCCTCTGTCCTCCATCTCTTCATCTTCCTGTGCCCAGCTCCTCTGAGCCAATCACAATGCAGCAATGCAGCGCTGTGATTGGTCTGAGTGCTGTGGTTCGGCGCTCAGTCAGGGACAGGGAGTCTGTGCACGTTCCTCACCAGGCTGTGAGGACCCACTCTGCCCCTGCTCTGGCCAGCCCCGCCACTGACTGCAATAGATAAAATTAAATGATGAAAACTTTAGGTTATTATCTTTCTTTGTTTCCTTGTGAGCAGTGGGCGGAACTCGCCGCGCTCCTCCGCCTTAGCAGAGGAGCCGACACTGCTGAAGGAAGGCCATTTCATTCACTGACTGTGAACTATTTGTCCAATCGGGGGCGTGCTTGCATAAGCGGAGAGGCTCCCTCGAGCACATCCGGGGAGGAGTCACAGTGAGGCAGACGGACACCGACGCAGCGCGTGCTCACAATGCATGACCCGCCCACAACCCTGCCACCTGTCCAATCACGCCTTGACTTTACGCTTGTCTTTCACCCTGCACAGCGCTCCAAGGCCTTCTGGCTAGGTTTGCACTATAGAGATGCCATATATACAGATGCATAGATTCAGTAGACGCGGGATTAGCAGATTCATATTTATAAGTCTTCATTTTAATTTTATTGATTGACACTAATCCCTTTTTTGTATAGGATAAATACACTAGTGTAAAGGACAGGGACTCGAAATCTACAGATTCACAGTCCTGTATAACACACACACACGCACACGCACACACACTCGATGAGCACAAATCTGCAGCACTGTGGAACACGCGCACCTAGGAACAGAGCACAAATCCATAGAACTATGTACCACACACAGACATCGAACACAGACACTCAGCGGCAATCCATAGCAGTGGCATCGTTTGCCCAGCGCTCTATGTTCATAGTGAGCAGCGATCACTAGTGCTGGTGACCAGCGCTCGCCCCTATAGTGACCAGCTGTAGTGGCCGAGTGTGAGCAGCACTGGTGACACAGTATGACCAGTTTAACCCCTTGTATGCTCGCGACGGCTGGGAGCAGTCACGCGTCACGGTGGGCGTGTGCGGAGGATGGCCCCTGGCCATCCGAATCCCGCCCACTAATGAAAACTCCCGCACAGTGTGGAAATTTTGCTCGCACGGAAGGGATTAATGCTATTCACCCGCATACCAAACACAATGAATCCATCGCCTTTAACGGGGTCCCCCACTTTTTAAACCTTGAACACTCCACAAAAAAAGGCTTCTTACTCTTCATTTAATGGGATCACCCTCTTAAAACCTTCACATGGCCACAGTTTTACATCAAGAGGTTGTCAGGGGTGCTTTTGCCACTGATGATAAACCTTCTGATAGGCCCGATGGACAACCCGCCATAGTTTAGTAAAATACAGCACACGCTTTCCTCAGGTAAGTAGAATGAGATGCAACCTTACGGCCGTGCTTACAACCCCAGTGTGAGTTATAACCCCTCTAAGATGGTAACCCCTACATTCTGCGTCATTCAACAATCCGCAAGGCCGCAGACTCTTCACAGAAGTTTTGGAAATAAACACCCACACCGTATAAAGTCCACCCACACCGTATAAAGTCTTTGTTACATTGAATGCGTTTATGGTACTCTATCGCACCTACGTGACATGGGCACAATGCCAGGAATCCAGCGGGGCATAGTTTACTGTCAACAGAACTTTTGGCTTTTATCTCCTGTTTGTTGCCAAAGGCGTTGGCTTTAAGCCATAACCTACTTTGAAACGCGTCACTGTAAACCTCATCAGGTGCACTCCGTCTTTACCTTATTTAACATGGAGTCCTGCTTGCGCCCTGAACTTTACTGTCTTGTAAACAGCGCACCATATAACTTCCAACATGCACAACCAGATCATTTGTTTATTCTAGGCCCCCACACATGCACACACAGTAACTGTATATGACTATATGCCCTTTACTAAGAACTTTCTTTTTCTTTTTCTTTTTGATAAGTTAATTCATGTAGATTTCATATAAATGCAATACACCAACTCTTTTTTTTAAATTCATTTTATAGATCCGTGGATCTGTTCCCAACCAAAAGCACGCATTCAATACTAAAAGAACACAATTAATACAAACACATGCTATTACAATTTCTATAAGTGTATTACTGCCTGTGCATGGGTGTGTGAGTGCCTGTGTGAATGACGGTGTGGATATGTGAGTGGCTATATGGGTGTGTGAGTGAGTTACTTTGTTCATGTGTAAATGGATGTGGGAGTGGCTGTGTGGGTGTGTGAATAGATGTGTGAGTGGCTGTAGAGGTGTGTGAGTGGTTTTGTTGGTTTGTGAGTGTATGTGTGAGTGGCTGTATGGGTGTGTGAGTGGGTGTGTAAGAGGTTGTGTGGGTGTGTAAGTGGGTCTTTGTGTGTGTTAGTAGGTGTGTGAGTGGGTATGTGAGTGGCTGTGTGGGTCTGTTAGTGGGCGTTTGAGTGGTTTGTAGGTTTGTGAGTGGCAGCATGGGTGTGTGAGTGGTTGTGTGGGTGTGCAAGCAAGTGTGTGAGTGGGTGCATCTGTGATTGGCTGCTTGGGTGTGTACATGGTTTTGTGGGTCTGTGACTGGGTGTGTAAGTGACCGTCTGGGTGTGTGAGTCATTGTGTGGTATGTAAGTGGGTGTGTGAGTGCATGTATGAGTGGCTGTGTGGATCTGTGAGTGGGTGTGTGTGTGGTTTTGTAGGTTTGTGAGTGTGTGAGTGGTTGTATGGATGTGTGAGAGGGTGTGTGAATGGTTGTGTGGGTGTATAAGTGGGTGTGTGAGTGAGTTTGCGAGAAGATGTGTAGGTCTGTGAGTGGGTAAATGCATTTTTTTATTGGGGTCTAGATCCACGATCATCCGCAGAGCCCACACGGGGTTGTGCTGAGAACCGCAGTTGATCCACAGACCCTTGTGCGCTAAACAAAAATTGTGGACAATTTCTTGTCTATGAGGGGACACTCACAGATCCCTCTATCCCATGGGGTCAGGGTACCTCTACCCTGACCCCTTCAATCACTTTTACATTTAAGTTCCCCCTGGGAACTGAATCCCGATGCACAAAATGGCAGCTGTAACTATACTCTCTGGTCGCGGTTAGCCAATCACTGCATTGCTGTTGGAGCGTGGCTCTGCGAATCCGCTGCAATGGATCCACTTCTCTAGATATATATAAATCTGTTTACTTTAATAACTCTAAAACTATTGAACAAATTTACATCAAATTACACCAAAAAAACACAGTTTCTGGACCAAGAATTCGCTTTCTGCCATGCGTGTGTGTGTGTGTGTGCGCGCGTGCTTGTGTGTGTGGGGGCAGGGGAAGAGGAAAATGGGCACCAAGGTCAAGTCCTATCAAGGAGCCCTCCTGGGTATTACTGGGGTGGTTTCATGCAACCTGTGAGGCAATAAACGGCGTGTTTCTCCTGTCAGTTTTACTGTCCTGCGGTAATAAACTCACATTTAACCTTTGCACTGTGATAATCAATGTGTCAATGTGCTTTTATTAGTAGATTATTTTATTAGTATTAGTGCGAGTGTCCACCTTCTATGTCATTCTACAAGGACCACGCGCCCTGGGAGGAGCCCGCAGTGCCCAGAACCCACTGCGCGCGGCCTTTGTACGCCCTCACAGAGGTTGAGTGCACCATAAGATCAAAAAAAAGAACTTCACTGAAAACTCACTCAGGCTGTGTTTATCAGCTCCCCTTGATGTGAGAGAGGCAATTAGAAAAGTTGTAAATAATCTTACATATGAGATTACATATCACTTGACTCGCAGCACGGCTGTGATTGGAGGGTTAGCGGCAGGGCCTGGCCGTTGGCAAAAAAAATTCTTTTCATAGGAAGCTCTGTCCTAACCATGACTGCAGAGTCACTATTGTGGACTCTGATCAAATAAATAGATATTTATTCAAAATGGCCTCACTTCTGTGAGTTTTTGAATATATGAATGTATGCACTTAGGCTCAATCAAGATGACGAGATTCATGGTGACTCGGTGGACGGGGGTCTTTCATCTGGACACGTCAGCTGCTCGGTGGGAAAACGAGGAACTGCCAGAGGAACTGGGTGAGGTATTGCTGATTCCGCCAGTAATTCCCCATTTCTGAAGATACATTCAGGAGACACCAGAGGGAAGAAGAACCAGTGCTTGAAATGGAAAAATAGAAGTGCCGACACTCTGTACCAGAGTACCTGCTTGTTTCTGAGAAGTGCTGGTACTCCGTACCGGACAGTACCGGCCCAGTCAAAGCACTGAGCAGAACACAAGCTATATGACAACAGTTCCAGAGCTCTCCGGAAGCATGCAGGCTGCACATCCACGCCCAGAGCGCTGGGAACATGTGACAGGCATGTAGAGACAAGATACAGTCTCAATGCACACATGCAGGACCATCTATGGACAGCATACACACTCAAAACCAATGCAGACAAAAGAGAAGCACACAGCACTGTGATACAAACGAATCCACAGAGCATCAGAGGAAGACAGCACAACTGATGCTAAAGAAAAACCAACAAATGTGTTTCTGTTCAAAAATGGCGCTCATTGGAACGACACATAGGGGCATTTGTACAAGCCCCTATCGCCATGGGAACGGCACTTTTTTTGACGTTCCTGTGGCGATAGGAGCTTTGCCTTATTTACAAGGCGGCGTGAAGCCACTTAACATGGATTAACGCTGCCTTGTAAATGAGACCCCTTTCACACTGTACTTAGCATGAAAGGGGTGGGGGGTGGGTGTGCGGTGGGCGTTGCGCCGCTCACCCATTGATTTTGAGGCTGCCTCCTATTTACAAGGGAGGCGAAACAAGAGGCAGCGCCAAAATTAAGACCATGGAAAACCTGGTTTTAAACAGGTGAAACAAGGAAAAATGTTTTATTTCTCCTTGTTTTTGCTGTGTTCGTGTGTACTGCACTGCCCAGCACACACAGAAACAGCAAAATGTCACTGTTTGACGTGGTGTGGCTCACTGGTCAGAGGCGGTAGACCCAGGAGCAGAAGTCGGCCGGGACCAGGGTTCAATTCCCGGCGCGGCAGGGTCGTGGACTTTGGTCAGCGGACTCGATAATTCTCGCCTCGGTGCCTTCTCTAATCAGAGGTCCCACTCAGCAACTCTGGGCATTAGCTTGCCTCATCTCCACAACGGCCCCTCCAACGCCGGGGATGCTTGGCTCCACCTTGGGACTCCTAGCAGGGACCATCCCACAGGGAAAGCCAGGACGGGTTCCCCAGCGTTACACAGCGCCAGGAAACCTCCGGGTAACAGTGCGCTTTACAAGCTCAAACATAATAATATTAATAATAATAATAATAATAATAATAATAAAAATAATAATAATAATAAAATGTGCAAAAGGCCCCCCTTCCTGCACATAAACAATCATTTTTTTTAAATGGCGATTTTCAACTTCTGCGTGTGCTGCATTAAGCAGCACACATAAAAGTTACAAAAGGGCATTTCAAGATTGTTTATGTGCAGGAAGGGAGACCTTTTGCACCTAAACAATCTTCCTTTGCACGCAGGCGCTCTTGCACTATGTCGCTCGTCACTTCCGGCCGGGGCGGGGGGGGCGGGGAGATGTATAAATGCATCCCACGCCCACCTGGCGGCCTCTTTGTCCCCTCACCCTGACGCAGTTTCCCTCCCTACTGCTTACCCGGCGTTTTCAGGGTGGGAGGAAAATATGTTCTAGTCTTTTTATTTGTGTTGCAGGCGGAGTTACAGGGCGATCCAGAGGCGGAAAGGTACTCAGGGGTACCCTCTTCAGGAGCGCAAAGGGTGCTGAGGCCTAATATCCCCAGGAAGTCTGTGCGGTGGACCCTGGGGTGCGACGACGCCCCGTCTGTCCTACGGGCGGTTGGAAACCTGTACAACCGGGGGTCGCTTAAAAGCTCTGCCCCTCGTGGGGGGGGGGGGGCGTGAGCAAGAGTGTGGACCACACTCACCACAAGCACCGATTGGCTAAGGCCACGATGCAAGTTGGCCCATCAGGCGGTAGGCCGCGTGGGGCGGCTTGCCTTTGGATCGCCCGTAAGATAACCCGCCATGTTGGCATATTTGTAAGCTACTAAACCTGCAGCAATTTTCTCCATCAAAAAGTTGTCTTGTCTGCTTATTTATGCTACATATATGCTGCTGCGGGAGGGCTGGTGAGTGTGGCCGATGTTGGCACTATGCCCTGAGGACTTCCGGAGGTCGGTGCAAGACCCTTGGACCAGCAAGACTTGTGCAACGCAAGGCTGAGCAGACATCTGGCGCCTGGTGTGACCAGCTGTGCAGACTACACAGTGCAGGGCCGCTGGTGATCACACGTCGTGTGCTGATGGTGTCATTGGCAACACTCGCGCCATTGCCCAAGTGACTGTTAATCCTTTAATGTGTCTCATTTAGAGGCAATGACATGTATCCCTTGGCTGTGACATACATCCTTGTGTGTGTTGAAGCTGCTTGACGCTGTTCTGGGGGCCACGAGGTGCTGTTTGGCGTCACGTGAGTGCCTGTGCCAAACATTAGGCAATCCGGGCCCCTACGCTTCGTTGAGTACCGTCACCATGTTTCTCTGTTTCAATTAAATGTATGGATCAATACATGCAAACAATGCACCTTTCACACTCGACTAGCAGCCACTTTCGTAGCTCAGCATGGTACACGCCTCCTGCCTCTCAGTATGAGACACCCCCTCACCTGATCTCAATATGGTACACGCCCCCTGTTGCTCGGTATGAGACACCCCCTCACCTGCTCTCAATATGGTACATGCCTCCTGCTGCTCAGTATGAGACACCCCCTCACCTGTTCTCAATATGGTACACACCTCCTGCTGCTCAGTATGAGACACCCCCTCACCTGCTCTCAATATGGTACACACCTCCTGCTGCTCAGTATGAGACACCCCCTCACCTGTTCTCAATATGGTACATGCCTCCTGCTGCTCAGCGTGGGAGACCCCCTCACCTGGCCTTAGTATGGTACACGCCTCCTGCTGTTCAGTATGAGACACCCCTTCACCTGACCCCAACATGGTACACACCTCCTGCTGCTCGGTATGAGACACCCCCTCACCTGGCCTCAATATGGTACACGCCTCCTCCTGCTCAATATTAGACACCCCTTCACCTGGCCTCAAAATGGTACACCCCTCCTGTTGCTCAGTGTGGGACAACCCTTCACCTGGCCTTAACATGGTACACGCCTCCTGCTGCTCAGTATTAGACACCCCTCACCTGATCTCAATATGGTACAGGCCTCCTGCTGCTCAGTATGAGACACCCCCTCTCCTGGCCTTAGGATGGTACATGCCTGCAGATGCTCAGTATGAGACACCCCCTCTCCTGGCCTTAGTATGGTACATGCCTGCAGCAGATGGTACATGCCTGCAGCTGCTCAGTATGAGACACCCCCTCACCTGTTCTCAATATGGTACACGCCTCCTGCTGCTCAGTGTGGGACACCCCCTCACCTGGCCTTAGTATGATACACGCCTTCTGCTGCTCAGTATGAGACACCCCCTCACCTGGCCTCAATATGGTACATGCCTCCTGCTGCTCAGTGTGGGACACTCCCTCACCTGGCCTTAGTATGGTACACGCCTTCTGCTGCTCAGTATGAGACACCCCCTCACCTGGCCTCAATATGGTACACACCTCCTCCTGCTCAGTATTTCACCTGGCCTCAACATGGTACACGCCTCCTGCTGCTCAGTATTAGACACCCCCTCACCTGATCTCAATATGGTACAGGCCTCCTGCTGCTCAGTATTAGACACCCCCTCACCTGATCTCAATATGGTACACGCCTCCTGCTGCTCAGTATGAGACACACCCTCCCCTGGCCTTAGTATGGTACATGCCTTCAGCTGCTCGGCATGAGACACCCCCTCCCCTGGCCTTAGTATGGTACATGCCTTCAGCTGCTCGGCATGAGACACCCCCTCCCCTGGCCTTAGTATGGTACATGCCTTCAGCTGCTCGGTATGAGACACCCTCTCCCCTGGCTTCAGTATAGTACATGCCTAAGTTGTTCAGTATGAGACACACCTTTACCTGCTCTGAATATATTACATGCCTTCAGCTGATCCGTATGGGGCATACCTTCACATGTTCTCAGTATATTACATGCCTCCGGCAGGCCACTTTGGGACACCCCTTCACCTGCTCCATGCATAGTACATCCCTTCAGCTGCTTAGCATAGGACACCCCTTCACTTCCTCCATGCATAGTACATCCCTTCAGCTGCTTAGCACAGGACACTCCTTCAACCCCTCACTATGGTACATGTCTTTACAAGCTCACTCTGTACGATGCACCCTTCCTCCATCTGCTCAACAGGTTCTTGCATCTACCCGCTCACTGTAATACACCTGTGCACCTGCTCAGTATGGTACATTCCATTCACAGGCACAGTGTGGTAGACCACTACCACTTTGAGTATGGCACGTTCCATTCACAGACACAGTTAGCTAGGCCCCTGCCACTTTGGGTAAAGTACATTCCATTCACAGACACAATATGGTAGACCCGAGCCACCCCCTCGGCATGGCACATTCCATTCACAGACCCGGTAAGGTAGGCTCCTACCACCTCTTAGGTATGGTAGATTCCACTCACAAACACAGTGTGGTAGACCACACCCTCCTCCTCAGTATGGTACATTCCATTCACAGACACAATGTGGTAGACCCCAGCCTCCTCCTCAGTATGGTACATTCCATTCACAGACACGGTAAGTTAGGCCCCTACCGCATCCTCGGAATGGTACATTCCATTCACAGAACCGTAAGGTAGGCCCCTACCACCTCCTCGGTATGGTACATTCCATTCAGACACGGTAAGGTAGGCCCCAACCGCCTCCTCGGTATGGTACATTCCATTCAGACACGGTAAGGTAGGCCCCATACCACCTCCTCGGTATGGTACATTCCATTCAGACACAGTAAGGTAGGCCCCAACTGCCTCCTCGGTATGGTACATTCCATTCGCAGACACGGTAGGGTGCACCCCTTCAAGTGTTCACTATGGTACAAGCCCACCCTAGCTCGCCTCGAGTCACCCCTCCACCTGTCCTCAGTATGGTAGGTGCCTTTACCAGGTACATCCAGCGCTAACTTTGTAAAAACATCAGTGCCAGGAGCCCTCTCTGGAGTCCACTGGAGCCTGGCAGCGCTGCCAGTGTCAGTGCCAGCAGGCACTACCTCTCACCAGCCTCACCATTCAGGCCAGTCCTGGCCGCACAGAGGTAAAAGGGCCCCCGCGGAGTGAACTCCGCGCGCTCCGCTCACCCCCGGGGCTCATAAAACACTCATTCCAACGGGGCACATTCAGATGAAGAACGCGCTGCCCTGCTTTCAGGGGGACAGGAAGATGCCCTGTTTGTAATTTCACCGAAGCGCAGGAGAAAGAGCGCCTCGAAGCTGCAGCAAACCCTAAGGCCACAGTGGCAAAAGGCACAAGTGATGAGGTGGCCAGAGGGGTTGAGAGTACCTGAGGCGCCAGAGGGGCTGTGAGTACCTGGGGCGCCAGAGGGGCTGAGAGTACCTGAGGCGCCAGAGGGGCTGAGAGTACCTGGGGCGCCAGAGGGGCTGAGAGTACCTGAGGCGCCAGAGGGGCTGAGAGTACCTGAGGCACCAGAGGGGCTGTGAGTACCTGGGGCACCAGAGGGGCTGAGAGTACCTGAGGCACCAGAGGGGCTGAGAGTACCTGAGGCGCCAGAGGGGCTGAGAGTACCTGAGGCACCAGAGGGGCTGAGAGTACCTGAGGCGCCAGAGGGGCTGGGAGTACCTGAGGCGCCAGAGGGGCTGAGAGTACCTGAGGCGCCAGAGGGGCTGAGAGTACCTGGGGCGCCAGAGGGGCTGAGAGTACCTGAGGCGCCAGAGGGGCTGAGAGTACCTGAGGCACCAGAGGGGCTGAGAGTACCTGGGGCGCCAGAGGGGCTGTGAGTGCCTGGGGCGCCAGAGGGGCTGAGAGTACCTGAGGCGCCAGAGGGGCTGAGAGTACCTGAGGCGCCAGAGGGGCTGTGAGTACCTGAGGCGCCAGAGGGGCTGAGAGTACCTGAGGCACCAGAGGGGCTGAGAGTACCTGAGGCGCCAGAGGGGCTGAGAGTACCTGAGGCGCCAGAGGGGCTGAGAGTACCTGGGGCGCCAGAGGGGCTGTGAGTACCTGGGGCACCAGAGGGGCTGTGAGTACCTGGGGCACCAGAGGGGCTGAAAGTACCTGAGGCGCCAGAGGGGCTGTGAGTACCTGGGGCGCCAGAGGGGCTGAGAGTACCTGAGGCGCCAGAGGGGCTGAGAGTACCTGAGGCGCCAGAGGGGCTGTGAGTACCTGAGGCGCCAGAGGGGCTGAGAGTACCTGAGGCACCAGAGGGGCTGAGAGTACCTGAGGCGCCAGAGGGGCTGAGAGTACCTGAGGCGCCAGAGGGGCTGAGAGTACCTGGGGCGCCAGAGGGGCTGTGAGTACCTGGGGCACCAGAGGGGCTGTGAGTACCTGGGGCACCAGAGGGGCTGAGAGTACCTGAGGCGCCAGAGGGGCTGAGAGTACCTGAGGCGCCAGAGGGGCTGAGAGTACCTGGGGCACCAGAGGGGCTGAGAGTACCTGAGGCGCCAGAGGGGCTGAGAGTACCTGGGGCGCCAGAGGGGCTGAGAGTACCTGGGGCACCAGAGGGGCTGTGAGTACCTGGGGCGCCAGAGGGGCTGTGAGTACCTGAGGCACCAGAGGGGCTGAGAGTACCTGAGGCGCCAGAGGGGCTGTGAGTACCTGAGGCGCCAGAGGGGCTGAGAGTACCTGAGGCACCAGAGGGGCTGTGAGTACCTGGGGCGCCAGAGGGGCTGAGAGTACCTGAGGCACCAGAGGGGCTGAGAGTACCTGGGGCACCAGAGGGGCTGAGAGTACCTGAGGCACCAGAGGGGCTGAGAGTACCTGGGGCGCCAGAGGGGCTGAGAGTACCTGAGGCACCAGAGGGGCTGAGAGTACCTGAGGCGCCAGAGGGGCTGTGAGTACCTGAGGCGCCAGAGGGGCTGAGAGTACCTGGGGCGCCAGAGGGGCTGAGAGTACCTGGGGCGCCAGAGGGGCTGAGAGTACCTGGGGCACCAGAGGGGCTGAGAGTACCTGGGGCGCCAGAGGGGCTGAGAGTACCTGAGGCGCCCGAGGGGCTGTGAGTACCTGAGGCGCCAGAGGGGCTGAGAGTACCTGAGGCGCCAGAGGGGCTGTGAGTACCTGAGGCGCCCGAGGGGCTGTGAGTACCTGGGGCGCCAGAGGGGCTGGGAGTACCTGAGGCGGCCAGAGGGGCTGCGAGTACCTGGGGCGCCAGAGGGGCTGAGAGTACCTGAGGCGCCAGAGGGGCTGTGAGTACCTGAGGCGGCCAGAGGGACTGAGAGTACCTGAGGCGCCCGAGGGGCTGTGAGTACCTGAGGCGCCAGAGGGGCTGAGAGTACCTGAGGCGCCAGAGGGGCTGAGAGTACCTGAGGCACCAGAGGGGCTGAGAGTACCTGAGGCGCCAGAGGGGCTGAGAGTACCTGAGGCGCCAGAGGGGCTGAGAGTACCTGGGGCGCCAGAGGGGCTGAGAGTACCTGAGGCACCAGAGGGGCTGTGAGTACCTGAGGCGCCAGAGGGGCTGAGAGTACCTGAGGCGCCAGAGGGGCTGAGAGTACCTGAGGCGCCAGAGGGGCTGAGAGTACCTGGGGCGCCAGAGGGGCTGAGAGTACCTGAGGCGCCAGAGGGGCTGAGAGTACCTGGGGCGCCAGAGGGGCTGTGAGTACCTGGGGCACCAGAGGGGCTGAGAGTACCTGAGGCGCCAGAGGGGCTGTGAGTACCTGAGGCGCCAGAGGGGCTGAGAGTACCTGAGGCACCAGAGGGGCTGAGAGTACCTGGGGCGCCAGAGGGGCTGAGAGTACCTGAGGCACCAGAGGGGCTGAGAGTACCTGAGGCGCCAGAGGGGCTGAGAGTACCTGGGGCGCCAGAGGGGCTGTGAGTACCTGGGGCACCAGAGGGGCTGTGAGTACCTGGGGCGCCAGAGGGGCTGTGAGTACCTGGGGCACCAGAGGGGCTGTGAGTACCTGGGGCGCCAGAGGGGCTGTGAGTACCTGAGGCGCCAGAGGGGCTGAGAGTACCTGAGGCACCAGAGGGGCTGAGAGTACCTGAGGCGCCAGAGGGGCTGAGAGTACCTGAGGCGCCAGAGGGGCTGAGAGTACCTGAGGCGCCAGAGGGGCTGAGAGTACCTGAGGCGCCAGAGGGGCTGTGAGTACCTGAGGCGCCAGAGGGGCTGAGAGTACCTGAGGCGCCAGAGGGGCTGAGAGTACCTGAGGCACCAGAGGGGCTGAGAGTACCTGGGACGCCAGAGGGGCTGTGAGTACCTGAGGCGCCAGAGGGGCTGTGAGTACCTAGGGCGCCAGAGGGGCTGTGAGTACCTGGGGCGCCAGAGGGGCTGAGAGTACCTGAGGCACCAGAGGGGCTGAGAGTACCTGGGGCGCCAGAGGGGCTGTGAGTACCTGAGGCACCAGAGGGGCTGAGAGTACCTGAGGCGCCAGAGGGGCTGAGAGTACCTGAGGCGCCAGAGGGGCTGAGAGTACCTGAGGCGCCAGAGGGGCTGAGAGTACCTGGGGCGCCAGAGGGGCTGTGAGTACCTGAGGCGCCAGAGGGGCTGAGAGTACCTGGGGCGCCAGAGGGGCTGAGAGTACCTGAGGCACCAGAGGGGCTGAGAGTACCTGAGGCACCAGAGGGGCTGAGAGTACCTGAGGCGCCAGAGGGGCTGAGAGTACCTGAGGCGCCAGAGGGGCTGAGAGTACCTGAGGCACCAGAGGGGCTGTGAGTACCTGAGGCGCCAGAGGGGCTGTGAGTACCTGGGGCGCCAGAGGGGCTGTGAGTACCTGGGGCGCCAGAGGGGCTGAGAGTACCTGAGGCACCAGAGGGGCTGAGAGTACCTGGGGCGCCAGAGGGGCTGTGAGTACCTGAGGCACCAGAGGGGCTGAGAGTACCTGAGGCGCCAGAGGGGCTGAGAGTACCTGAGGCGCCAGAGGGGCTGAGAGTACCTGAGGCGCCAGAGGGGCTGAGAGTACCTGGGGCGCCAGAGGGGCTGTGAGTACCTGAGGCGCCAGAGGGGCTGAGAGTACCTGGGGCGCCAGAGGGGCTGAGAGTACCTGAGGCACCAGAGGGGCTGAGAGTACCTGAGGCACCAGAGGGGCTGAGAGTACCTGAGGCGCCAGAGGGGCTGAGAGTACCTGAGGCGCCAGAGGGGCTGAGAGTACCTGAGGCACCAGAGGGGCTGTGAGTACCTGCGGCGCCAGAGGGGCTGTGAGTACCTGAGGCGCCAGAGGGGCTGAGAGTACCTGAGGGGCCAGAGGGGCTGAGAGTACCTGGGGCGCCAGAGGGGCTGAGAGTACCTGAGGCACCAGAGGGGCTGAGAGTACCTGAGGCGCCAGAGGGGCTGACAGTACCTGAGGCACCAGAGGGGCTGAGAGTACCTGAGGCACCAGAGGGGCTGAGAGTACCTGAGGCACCAGAGGGGCTGAGAGTACCTGAGGCGCCAGAGGGGCTGAGAGTACCTGAGGCACCAGAGGGGCTGAGAGTACCTGGGGCACCAGAGGGGCTGAGAGTACCTGAGGCACCAGAGGGGCTGAGAGTACCTGGGGCGCCAGAGGGGCTGTGAGTACCTGAGGCACCAGAGGGGCTGTGAGTACCTGAGGCGCCAGAGGGGCTGAGAGTACCTGAGGCGCCAGAGGGGCTGAGAGTACCTGAGGCACCAGAGGGGCTGAGAGTACCTGAGGCGCCAGAGGGGCTGAGAGTACCTGAGGCGCCAGAGGGGCTGAGAGTACCTGGGGCGCCAGAGGGGCTGAGAGTACCTGAGGCGCCAGAGGGGCTGTGAGTACCTGAGGCGCCAGAGGGGCTGAGAGTACCTGAGGCGCCAGAGGTGCTGAGAGTACCTGAGGCGCCAGAGGGGCTGAGAGTACCTGAGGCGCCAGAGGGGCTGAGAGTACCTGAGGCGCCAGAGGGGCTGAGAGTACCTGGGGCGCCAGAGGGGCTGAGAGTACCTGAGGCGCCAGAGGGGCTGAGAGTACCTGGGGCGCCAGAGGGGCTGTGAGTACCTGGGGCACCAGAGGGGCTGAGAGTACCTGAGGCGCCAGAGGGGCTGTGAGTACCTGAGGCGCCAGAGGGGCTGAGAGTACCTGAGGCACCAGAGGGGCTGAGAGTACCTGGGGCGCCAGAGGGGCTGAGAGTACCTGAGGCACCAGAGGGGCTGAGAGTACCTGAGGCGCCAGAGGGGCTGAGAGTACCTGGGGCGCCAGAGGGGCTGTGAGTACCTGGGGCACCAGAGGGGCTGTGAGTACCTGGGGCGCCAGAGGGGCTGTGAGTACCTGGGGCGCCAGAGGGGCTGTGAGTACCTGAGGCGCCAGAGGGGCTGAGAGTACCTGAGGCGCCAGAGGGGCTGAGAGTACCTGAGGCGCCAGAGGGGCTGAGAGTACCTGAGGCGCCAGAGGGGCTGAGAGTACCTGAGGCGCCAGAGGGGCTGTGAGTACCTGAGGCGCCAGAGGGGCTGAGAGTACCTGAGGCGCCAGAGGGGCTGTGAGTACCTGAGGCGCCAGAGGGGCTGAGAGTACCTGAGGCGCCAGAGGGGCTGAGAGTACCTGAGGCACCAGAGGGGCTGAGAGTACCTGGGGCGCCAGAGGGGCTGTGAGTACCTGAGGCGCCAGAGGGGCTGTGAGTACCTGGGGCGCCAGAGGGGCTGTGAGTACCTGGGGCGCCAGAGGGGCTGAGAGTACCTGAGGCACCAGAGGGGCTGAGAGTACCTGGGGCGCCAGAGGGGCTGTGAGTACCTGAGGCACCAGAGGGGCTGAGAGTACCTGAGGCGCCAGAGGGGCTGAGAGTACCTGAGGCGCCAGAGGGGCTGAGAGTACCTGAGGCGCCAGAGGGGCTGAGAGTACCTGGGGCGCCAGAGGGGCTGTGAGTACCTGAGGCGCCAGAGGGGCTGAGAGTACCTGGGGCGCCAGAGGGGCTGAGAGTACCTGAGGCACCAGAGGGGCTGAGAGTACCTGAGGCACCAGAGGGGCTGAGAGTACCTGAGGCGCCAGAGGGGCTGAGAGTACCTGAGGCGCCAGAGGGGCTGAGAGTACCTGAGGCACCAGAGGGGCTGTGAGTACCTGCGGCGCCAGAGGGGCTGTGAGTACCTGAGGCGCCAGAGGGGCTGAGAGTACCTGAGGCGCCAGAGGGGCTGAGAGTACCTGGGGCGCCAGAGGGGCTGAGAGTACCTGAGGCACCAGAGGGGCTGAGAGTACCTGAGGCGCCAGAGGGGCTGACAGTACCTGAGGCACCAGAGGGGCTGAGAGTACCTGAGGCACCAGAGGGGCTGAGAGTACCTGAGGCACCAGAGGGGCTGAGAGTACCTGAGGCGCCAGAGGGGCTGAGAGTACCTGGGGCGCCAGAGGGGCTGAGAGTACCTGAGGCACCAGAGGGGCTGAGAGTACCTGGGGCACCAGAGGGGCTGAGAGTACCTGAGGCACCAGAGGGGCTGAGAGTACCTGGGGCGCCAGAGGGGCTGTGAGTACCTGAGGCACCAGAGGGGCTGAGAGTACCTGGGGCGCCAGAGGGCTGAGAGTACCTGAGGCACCAGAGGGGCTGAGAGTACCTGGGGCACCAGAGGGGCTGAGAGTACCTGAGGCACCAGAGGGGCTGAGAGTACCTGGGGCGCCAGAGGGGCTGAGAGTACCTGAGGCACCAGAGGGGCTGAGAGTACCTGGGCACCAGAGGGGCTGAGAGTACCTGAGGCACCAGAGGGGCTGTGAGTACCTGAGGCACCAGAGGGGCTGAGAGTACCTGAGGCACCAGAGGGGCTGAGAGTACCTGGGGCACCAGAGGGGCTGAGAGTACCTGAGGCACCAGAGGGGCTGAGAGTACCTGAGGCGCCAGAGGGGCTGAGAGTACCTGGGGCGCCAGAGGGGCTGAGAGTACCTGAGGCACCAGAGGGGCTGAGAGTACCTGGGGCGCCAGAGGGGCTGTGAGTACCTGAGGCACCAGAGGGGCTGAGAGTACCTGGGGCACCAGAGGGGCTGAGAGTACCTGAGGCACCAGAGGGGCTGAGAGTACCTGGGGCGCCAGAGGGGCTGAGAGTACCTGAGGCACCAGAGGGGCTGAGAGTACCTGAGGCGCCAGAGGGGCTGTGAGTACCTGAGGCGCCAGAGGGGCTGAGAGTACCTGGGGCGCCAGAGGGGCTGAGAGTACCTGGGGCGCCAGAGGGGCTGAGAGTACCTGAGGCACCAGAGGGGCTGAGAGTACCTGAGGCGCCAGAGGGGCTGAGAGTACCTGGGGCGCCAGAGGGGCTGAGAGTACCTGAGGCACCAGAGGGGCTGAGAGTACCTGGGGCACCAGAGGGGCTGAGAGTACCTGAGGCGCCCGAGGGGCTGTGAGTACCTGGGGCGCCAGAGGGGCTGGGAGTACCTGAGGCGGCCAGAGGGGCTGCGAGTACCTGGGGCGCCAGAGGGGCTGAGAGTACCTGAGGCGCCAGAGGGGCTGTGAGTACCTGAGGCGGCCAGAGGGACTGAGAGTACCTGAGGCGCCCGAGGGGCTGTGAGTACCTGAGGCGCCAGAGGGGCTGAGAGTACCTGAGGCGCCAGAGGGGCTGAGAGTACCTGAGGCACCAGAGGGGCTGAGAGTACCTGAGGCGCCAGAGGGGCTGAGAGTACCTGAGGCGCCAGAGGGGCTGAGAGTACCTGGGGCGCCAGAGGGGCTGAGAGTACCTGAGGCACCAGAGGGGCTGTGAGTACCTGAGGCGCCAGAGGGGCTGAGAGTACCTGAGGCGCCAGAGGTGCTGAGAGTACCTGAGGCGCCAGAGGGGCTGAGAGTACCTGAGGCACCAGAGGGGCTGAGAGTACCTGAGGCGCCAGAGGGGCTGAGAGTACCTGGGGCGCCAGAGGGGCTGAGAGTACCTGAGGCGCCAGAGGGGCTGAGAGTACCTGAGGCGCCAGAGGGGCTGAGAGTACCTGGGGCGCCAGAGGGGCTGTGAGTACCTGAGGCGCCAGAGGGGGCCAGAGGGGCTGAGAGTACCTGAGGCACCAGAGGGACTGTGAGTACCTGAGGCGCCAGAGGGGCTGTGAGTACCTGAGGCGCCAGAGGGGCTGTGAGTACCTGGGGCGCCAGAGGGGCTGTGAGTACCTGGGGCGCCAGAGGGGCTGAGAGTACCTGAGGCACCAGAGGGGCTGAGAGTACCTGGGGCGCCAGAGGGGCTGTGAGTACCTGAGGCACCAGAGGGGCTGAGAGTACCTGAGGCGCCAGAGGGGCTGAGAGTACCTGAGGCGCCAGAGGGGCTGAGAGTACCTGGGGCGCCAGAGGGGCTGTGAGTACCTGAGGCGCCAGAGGGGCTGAGAGTACCTGGGGCGCCAGAGGGGCTGAGAGTACCTGAGGCGCCAGAGGGGCTGTGAGTACCTGGGGCGCCAGAGGGGCTGTGAGTACCTGGGGCGCCAGAGGGGCTGAGAGTACCTGAGGCACCAGAGGGGCTGAGAGTACCTGGGGCGCCAGAGGGGCTGTGAGTACCTGAGGCACCAGAGGGGCTGAGAGTACCTGAGGCGCCAGAGGGGCTGAGAGTACCTGAGGCGCCAGAGGGGCTGAGAGTACCTGGGGCGCCAGAGGGGCTGTGAGTACCTGGGGCGCCAGAGGGGCTGTGAGTACCTGAGGCACCACAGGGGCTGTGAGTACCTGAGGCGCCAGAGGGGCTGTGAGTACCTGCGGCGCCAGAGGGGCTGTGAGTACCACACCGTGCCCATGGCAGCGAGGCTGTGGGTACTATCATGTGCCCAAACAGGATGCTATGGGTGCCTCACTATGCCCGTGCTAGGGAGTATGTATATCTGAATGTGCCCATGGAAGGGAGAACGTGGGTACCTGACTGTGCCAAGGCTAGGGAGGCTGGGTACCTGACGGTGCCCATAGCTGAAAGGATATGAGGACCTGACTGTGCCAAGGCTAGGGAGGCTGGGTACCTGACGGTGCCCATAGCTGAAAGGATATGAGGACCTGACTGTGCCCACGCCATGGAACCCACAGATTGTGGGCACCTGACGCTGCCACCCATGGTGCGTCCAATATACACTCCTGTAGTAGTGAAAAGGTAAACGAACGGTGCCAGCTGGAGGGTGTGGCCCTGGGTCGCCCTTCCCTGATAATGCCGGTATAGGGGAGCCCGAGGCAATGCCAGCGGGGAGAGGGCCCCTCCGTCCGTTTGCCTGGCATTGCCAATATGGAGGGCAAACCCTTGAGCGGTGACAGCATTGAGGGCACATCTTGTGGCGGCCTTAGCTTCCAGGTCCAGCCTGGCTGGCAGTGCCAGTATGGAGGACAGAGCCTCGGTCAGCACCATGAAGGAAGACAAGGACTCCGTGCCCTTTTCTTGCAGTGCAGTGGCAGAGGAGGGCACTGGTGTCTTTAGCTTTTAGTGCCGGTGTGTGTGAGGCGTGGAGGGGGGGGGGGAGACCTGCCGGCATGGAGGGCAGATGCCTCGGTGCCCTTTCCTGGCAGTGCTGGCTTGGAAGGGAGGGGCCTCGGTTCCTGCCCTTGTCTAGCAGTGCCGGTCTGGAGGGCAGAGTCCCCAGTGCCCTTACTTAACAGGGCCACTGTGGTGGACAGAGGCCTCTGTGCCCATACCTGGCAGTGCCAGCACGGAAGGCAGCTCCCCGAGCCCTTTTCTAACAGCACCAGTATGGAGGTTAGGGGCATCGGAGCCCTTACCTGACAGTGCCAGCAGGGAGTGCCCTTACCTGACAGTGCCAGTATGCAGGGTACCCCCTCCCCCGTGTGCCCTTACCTGAGAGTGCCCTGACAGTGCCAGTATGCAGGGTACCTCCTCCCCCGTGTGCCCTTACCTGAGAGTGCCCTGACAGTGCCAGTATGCAGGGTACCCCCTCCCCCGTGTGCCCTTACCTGAGAGTGCCCTGACAGTGCCAGTATGCAGGGTACCCCCTCCCCCGTGTGCCCTTACCTGAGAGTGCCCTGACAGTGCCAGTATGCAGGGTACCCCCTCCCCCGTGTGCCCTTACCTGACAGCGCCAGTATGCAGGGTACCCCCTCCCCCGTGTGCCCTTACCTGACAGCGCCAGTATGCAGGGTACCCTCTCCCCGTGTGCCCTTACCTGACAGTGCCAGCAGCGAGGGGAAGTCCCTGCAGTTGTAGACCCCCGTGGAGTCGGTGGCACAGTTCTGCCACAGGTTCTCGAAGAGGGTGGACGTGGTGATGACGTTGCCCTCCACGGTGGACACGCGCCAGTTGGCATTGTAGAGGGTGATGCCCAGGAGCCCGGAGCCGATCACCCCGAAGAAGAACCCGGCGGTCTCCAACATGACGGACATGGTGCCCGAGGCGAGGGGGCAGGAGGGGGCAGGAGGCAGGAACAGAGGCAGGAGGGGGCTAGGGCAGGAAGCAGGGGCAGCAGGCAGGGGCACTGGCTTGGAGATGGAGCACGGAGAGGGCAAGAAGCGGGGGCACCTCCGAGGAGCGGTAATTAGTGCAGGGGCACTTCTAGGGCGCGCGGGCAGGGGGGCATCTAGGGTGCAGGGACACGCCTATGGAGCATGGGCACCGGGAGGGGGCAGGGGCAGCTCCAAGGGACGGGCTCTGTCAGCGCGAGGGGTGCCAGCCGGGAGCAAGGACTCGGCCCAGCAGAGGGGGCATTAACGGGCAAGGGTCTGCCCTGGGCACTTCTTTGGGACAGGGAATCAAGCTAGGAGGTGGGCACGAGCGGGGCAATTAGCCTGGCTCTCGGCGGGCACTCCTCCGGAGCAGGGATGTGGCACTAGCAGGGCACGGGGCTGGACTCTCGGTGGGCACCGTACGGGCATAGATCTGCACTGGGCACTTCTCCGAGCAGGTGAAGGGGTACTAGCAGGGCACGGATCTGGGCTGTGCTGGGCACGTCGGGACAAGGATCTGCCCTGGGCACTGTGGGGCAAGTAGCTGGATTATCGGTGGGCACTTCACCGCAGCAGATAGAGGGGTATTACCAGGGCAGGGATCTGCCCTGGGCACTTCTCCGGAGCAGGGATGTGGCACTAGCAGGGCACGGAGCTGTAGCATATGGAGGGGTATCAGCAGGGCACGGAGCAGGTGGAGGGGTATCAGCAGGGCACGGAGCAGGTGGAGGGGTATTAGCAGGGCACGGAGCTGGTGGAGGGGTATTAGCAGGGCACGGAGCTGGAGCAGGTGGAGGGGTATTAGCAGGGCACGGAGCTGGTGGAGGGGTATTAGCAGGGCACGGAGCTGGAGCAGGTGGAGGGGTATTAGCAGGGCACGGAGCTGGGCTCAGGGGGCACCGTCCGGGGCACAGACTCTCTCCTTCTGCCCCGCAAGGATGAGGCGCGCAGACTGCCAGGCTCCCGGCGGGGGCTGATGGGGGCAGGTACAGGTGCGGCGTGACGTCAGCACCCAACCTGCAGACACCTCTGGACGGAAGGACCGCCCCTAAGTAACGGAGCCACCCCGGGGAGGCACTGGGAGGGGGCAGGAGCGCCCTCCCCACCACCTCTCCCTCCGGGCATCTCCCCGTCCCCCCCCCCCCCTCTCTCTCTCTCTGTCTCTCAAGACATCTCTTTCATTCACTCTCTGTCTCTGCCTCTCTCTCTCTCTCAAGACATCTCTTTCAGCCACTCTCTGTCTCTGTCTGAAGGCAAATCTCTCTCTCTCTCAAGACATCTCTTTCAGTCACTCTCTCTCTCTCTCTCTCTCTCTCTCTCTCTCTCTCAAGGCATCTCTTCCAGCCACTCTCTGTCCCTGCCTCTCTCTCAAGGCATCTCTCCCTCTCTCTCTCTCCCCCCCCCTCTCTCTCTCTTTCAAGACATCTCTTTCAGCCACTCTCTGTCTCTGTCTCAAGGCATCTCTCTCTTTCTCTCTCTCTCTCTCTCTCTCTCTCAAGACATCTCTTTCAGTCTCTCTCTCTCTCTCTCTCTCTCAAGGCATCTCTTTCAGCCACTCTCTGTCCCTGCCTCTCTCAAGGCATCTCTCTCTCTCTCTCAAGGCATTTCCTCCCATCTCTCTCTCTCTCTCTCTCTCTCTCCCTCTCTCCCTCTCTCTCTCTCTCTCTCTCTCTCTTTCTCTCTCTCTCTCTCTCTTTCTCTCTCTCTCTCTCTCTCTCTCTCTCTCTCTCTCTCTTTCTCTCTCTCTCTCTCTCTTTCTCTCTCTCTCTCTCTCGACATCTCTTTAAGTCACTCTCTGTCCCTGCTAGCCTATCAAGGCATCTCTCTCACTCGTCTGATTTAG
Organism: Lissotriton vulgaris; assembly: GCF_964263255.1. Lineage (NCBI taxonomy): Eukaryota > Metazoa > Chordata > Amphibia > Caudata > Salamandridae > Lissotriton > Lissotriton vulgaris. The sequence goes on from NC_141700.1 coordinate 805,700,574, forward strand.
TCTAACATGAGATGCGTGGCGGTTTTTTCCGTGTTCGCGAGGTGCGTGTAGCGCCTCACGCGCTTCTGCTCCATCGAGTAGAAACAAAACTTCTGTACTAGTGAACTGGAATTTACCCAGGTTGTAAATCTGTGTGCGCAGCCCTAACCTTCATCTTGTGTGGCAGGTGCTACCGACTTCACGAGTCTTCGGTGTGTATATTTTATCATCCTATCTGGACATTGTGTGAGGCGAAGGGAGGTGGGGGTACCCAAAGGGGGTGGGGGGGGGGAGGTATTTGTGTTTGCACCCCTTATGCAGTTGAGACCTCCTTTCTCACCAATGGCTTAGCAAAGTTGGCCTGGGCTCTAATGCAAGCAAAGATAATCGTCCTCACTCCGTGGTTTGGTAGTCTAAAAAAACACAGCTCTGTTTGGGGTGTATTGGGCTGGTCTTGGCGCTGACCCTGCACCCGCCATACTACAGGTTGCTACGTCACTGGCTCTCACAGGCGTAGGCAGTCTGCACTGAAACTCCTCCCCCTCTGTGTACATCACACAAGGGACAGGAGGGGCAGTTGACACAGACCCCTAGCTCTCTGCCAAGCATGTGTACCCAACTCTTAATCCTCTCTGCCTGCCCTCTGCCCCCCCCCCCCCCCCGTGGTCAATCCTCTCTGCCTGCCCTCTACCCCCCCCCCCCCCCCCCCCTGGTTAATCCTCTCCGCCTGCCCTCTGCCCCCCGTTGAGCAGAGTTCAGCATGGGCAGATAGTTCACTTCCGGACTCTCCTAGACAGTTTCACTGCTTTGTCATTTGTCTTTCAAAGCTCTTGTGCTTGGGGGGGGGGGGGGGGGGGGGTTGCCTGGGACGCTGTTGTTGGAGGAGGTCCTTCATAAAACTTCAGAAATCACCCCTTCCTCCAGAAAAGGGCCCGGGTTTGTGTAATGTGCATATGGAATGTGTGTCCATCGTGTACATGCACTCTCGAGTTGTCGAATCCCCTAGTGTTACTATATTCAGGGCTTTAAGTGGGGAAAAAAAACTGGGGGTGCTCTAAAAGGGGCGGGGCACACCTCTTAAAGGGGTGTGGCCTATCCCTGCAGGGGCGTGGTCTAAATCAAGAAAACTAGCATGGTGTGCCTATGAAAACCCCTCCAATTAGCCTACCTTTGGAAAACTTTTTCTTCAAAGGATTTCACTTCCTCCTAAAAGGCAGCTCACCTAGCATGACGTCTCCAATCTGACCCATGATTTCGCTGACCTCCATCTGGAGCACAGTGTAGGGCACTCTTTCCAGCCAGGCAGAAGGACACAGTGCGGGAAACTGAGCCCACAAACCCTGTTGTGTGAAACACTTAAGGGGATAGAAGCCTGGAAGGAAATTAAAGGCTGTGAATCTCCTTTTTTGTAGCACTAACGATTCCTGCCTGGAGGTCGCGCAAAAGCATTTTCATGTACATTAATGGATCTTTACACAAATTCTATTTAAATTCTATTTGAGCATAAAAGGTCCCGGAGCCGCACTCTGCGGGCAGCTTGTGTCATTAACAGGGAGAAAAGCCCCGTCGTCGAGGTGTGGCACAGCCGTGATTGATTATATGGGGGGTGGGCGGCGCTGCTAAATGATGTGCGAAATACCGGGCCTTTGTAGAGCCAGAGCGTGAAGGGTGGGACAGGGTTTGCTGTGCTGTTGGAGTCGGAGACACTGTACATAGCAGACACATTCTCCTGATTGCCCCTCGAGAGCACTGACTGCTGCACTAACATTCCCTGCACGTTTCTAGGCGCTATTCGATTTTCAGTAGTATAACATTGATTTATCCCTAAACATGCCATAACTATTATATTTACAGTCCTAAAATATATTTTAAAAAATGTATTCTGGCCCGAAAGTAGAGCCCGATAGAGACCCGTTTCGAGGCTCTCTAAAAATAACTGCCGGTGCTCAGACCCGGACAGACCCGGCCCACTTAAAGCCCTGACTATATTAACATGCATCCCGCGTGGAAAAGGTCAAGAGGGTCCTCCGAGGATGCACAGCTGTGAATCGCAAGCCAAGCCTCTCAGAATCTATCTGGGGCTGGACACGTCCGTGCTCCCTTGAACAGATCTCACTGGCACAGATCTCTGCAGCAGGTACATTAACCCGACACGCTATACAACTCCAGAGTATACGTGTCTGCAGCTGGTACATTAGCCAGACAAGCAATATAACTGATCTTGAAACATATGAAGAGTTGATTCAGATTTCCTCAGTGGGGTCCCAGTCCCACGCGGTATCCCTGTGAGATCTTTAAGTGGGTTTGAAACTTACAACCTGCATTTTAGCCCCCTTAAAACTACTTCTTAACCTTCATTTCTTAAACTTATAAGACTCAACGTGTGCAGCCCATTGAAAGCAGATTACAGTTGGGGCCCCGGAGATTGGAAACTGAGTGTGCAGGTGAAGCTCTCGGACGTGTTAACTGGACTAACTATGCGACCACAAAGAGGGGCTCCCCTGTACAATCTGTTATTCCATATACATGTAGGTGCACGGTGAACCTATCGGAACAGACCCTTGCGTAAGATCTTCAGTGCGGAAGGGTATTACGCGAATCAGGGTTAGATGGCTCTGTGGATGGCTCAGTTGCGTTGCAGAGACTCCTCCTTGAGCCGGAGTTGAGGCGCTTCCCAAGAGCACCGGGGGCTTTGGTTCTTGTCGAGTTGGATGAAATAATTAGCATGAGTGGTGGATCCCTGTTCCAGGCACATGTGACGCGCCCAGTCTCTGTGGTCACTGGTACCTTGATGACTACACCCTTTTAATAGATGTGATTTGTACCTATAGGACAGTACCAAAGAACTAGTGAATACACACAGCTAAGAAAATACTGAAATACAATACATATGAAACTGTACAACAATACTAATGAGCTATATGTCACATAATTGTGTATCATCACCTACGGAACTGGATGAGGAACTAGATGTAGCTACGGTAACTGTGGATATTAGCTGTGTAACTATACTGCCTATGTAGATTATAATTAACTGTATATTGATACAAACTATGCCACTATACTCCAACTCCTTATACTCTATGTAACTGTGTGACAACACAAACGATGTAACTATATTAGCGATGTAACAACAGTAAAAAAAAAGATCTCGACATTGCTAGAGTAACTGTGTAAGGTAAATTACAAAGTCCAAGCTGGCTTCTGTTATGGCAGCTGATGACCACTATCATGACTGAAGAGATCTGGAATATTGTTTGGGACTGCTGATGGGGCTTTTTGGATTTTTCTTTTATTCTCAGCTATAGAGTGAGCCTGGTTAGGTCTGACCAGGATCAAATGATGTTAGTGAGGGAGCGACAAACACTTGTTTTTGCATGAGTCCACTGAGGCACCTTGTTTGTCTCATTTCTTTCTCCTTGTAGTGCTTTGCAGGCCACAAGTCTTCTAGCCTGGATGACAGGGAAGAGAGTATTGGTAGTAAAAGGAAGGAGCGACATTTCTCAATTCTCGCCTAGGGCGGCAAAACACCTAGAAACGTCCCTGTCTCTTTCTTTCTCTCTCTCAAGACATCTCTTTCAGTCACTCTCTGTCTCTGCCTCTCTCTCTCTCAAAACATCTCTTTCAGTCACTCTCTGTCTCTGCCTCTCTCTCTCTCAAGACATCTCTTTCAGTCACTCTCTGTCTCCGCCTCTGTCTATGCCTCTCTCTCAGTCCTCTCTCTGTGTCTACCTGTCACTGAATCTCTTTCCTTCCCTCTCTCTGTCTGTCTTTGCCTCTCTCTCTCTCTCTCTCTCTCCATCTCTTTCAGTCACTCTCTGTCTCCGCCTCTCTGTCTATGCCTCTCTCTCAGTCCTCTCTCTGTGTCTACCTGTCACTGAATCTCTTTCCTTCCTTCCCTCTCTCTGTCTGTCTTTGCCTCTCTCCATTATCTCTCTAGTCTCTCTGTCTGCCGCTCTCTTAAGGCATCTCTTTACATTACTCTCTTTCTCTCTCTCTTTCTCCCTCTTTCTCGTTGTCTCTTTCTGTGCGTCGCTCTTTTCGCCTCGAGCTCCTTTGATTTTTGTGCTTATATCTCCGTTTTTACTCCTTCTCCTCTCACCCTTCCCCCTCCTGACTCTGTGCCATTCACTGACTTATGTCTCTTTTTTGCTCTCCTCTCTTTTCCTGTGCCCTGTTGCCATCTCTTTGATGCCTCCTTCCTGTGCTTCTTTTTTCACCTCTCACCTCCTGTATCCCTGAGTGTCCTTACCTGTTCCTTCCTGTACTTTCTGCACCTACCTGCTCTATTGCTAAGCCCCTCCCACCACATCCTGCACTCGACCCCCCCTCTCAGGACCTACTTAACGGTGGCCACAGCACGGACGAGCCCGTCTGCGTGTGGACCGTGCCAAACGCCGCAAACCCTGGTCCAACCGCTCCCCAAGCATGTCCTTCCTGGTCACCCAACCCAGGCTGCCCACCCTGCACCCCCGCTACCTCACCCCACAACACCAAGGAAGCCTTCCCTTGCACCCACTGCAGTCCCATGTGCAACAACTCACCCACCGAGCTAGCACGGTCGACATGCACCCAGCGTACACACAGCACACCTCCCACTCCCCTAGCAAATGCACACCCCACAACAAACTTTCATGCATGCTTCTCAACAGCAGCTCGCTCATCAAACACGCCACGGAAATCTGGGACATTCTGAACAATGACGCCCTGGACCTTCTCCTCCTTACGGAAACATGGCCGGCCACCGAGGCGGCACCCGACATCTCCCTGGTGGTCCCAGCAGGACACAAAATTGCACAACACAACTGTCAACACAAACCAGGAGAAGAACTCGTTATAAAAACCATCAGCTGCACCACAACCACAGAGACCACAGCCCCTTTTATGGAGTGCCTACGCTTCAAGCTGCGAGCTTCGGCAACCTTCACCCTGAACGGAACTCTCGTCTACCATCTGCCGGGACCACGAGCAAGCTTCACCAACAGCATCGCAGATTTCATCGCCCTTCACACCATCGATTCCAAAGCCGACATCTCCTAGAAGACCTCAACTTCCACCTGGAAGACCAGAGCAATCCAGCTCAACCACACTCCTGGAAACCTTAATTGGGTCTGCTCCTTCCTCACGAAGCCAGGAACCCCATTGGTGGAGTCTCCACAGATCATCTCTCAGCCCGACGTTATCTAACATCTACATGACCCCACTGGCCGACATCATCAGATCGTACGGCATCTTTATTGTTTCTCACCCGGATGAAACCCAACTGATACTCTCCCTGACGGACGAGGCTCGCGTGACAAAAAACAACTTCGCCACCTGCATGACCACGGCTGACACCTGGATAAGATCAACTGCCTCAAGCTCAACTCAGACGAGACCAAAGGTGTTATTTTTGGAAGAAGATCTCCGCTTGGGATTCTACTTGGTGGCCGTTAGACCTCAACTCCACACCAACCCCGGCGTCCACGCCATAAACGTGGATATCACCCTAGATGACAAACTTGACATAACCGCCCCAGTAAACGTGGTGACCTCCACCTGCTTCCACATCCTCAGGATGCTGCGACAAATCTTCAAGTGGCTACCAGAGAACGGCAGTAAAACAGTCACACAGTCCCAGACACCAGCTGACTTGACTACGGCAATGAACTCTACGTGGGAATCACCAAAAAGCTCCTGAACAGACTCCAAACCATCCAAAACGCTGCAGCTAGACTTGTCCTCAACCTACCACGCCTCACGCACATCACTCTACACCCCAAGGAACTTCACTGGGTCCCTATACACGAATGTGCTCAGCTCAAACTCCACACACGCACAAAGCACTGCGCAACACAGGCCCGTCTACCTCAAGAGCTGCATATATTTCCACCAACCTTCCAGGCACCTCCGCTCTGCCGGACTCTCACAAGCACATGTACCCCGCACACAGATAAACAGAGCCCAAGGCCTCCCCCCCAAAGCATGCAACGCCCTTTCACAACACATCGGAGCCTCACCGCCTCTTGAGTTACACAAGAGGATGAGGACTTGGCTTTTCGAATGAACTCTTCTTGGGAGACAGCCGCCCACCCACCTGCGATAGCGCCTGGATACACTCATGGGTGACTGGAGCGCTATACTAACATGCATTAACATAACATAACCGCTGGAATGTAGAGGAGTATCTTTGTCACCCTGTCACTGTCCTTGGAGGAGGGCATGGGTGTGTTGTCTTGTGAGGTGGAATGCACTTTTGTGTACTCATGCTTGTTTCTGTACCTCTGTCTGTCCCTTCTGGTGGACCCCAGTGTGTGTTCCAGGCCCCTGCAGTGCACTCTGAGCTTTGATCGCTGTTGTGCAGTTTGTAGCATTCCTGTAGAGCTTTTGTAAGCACAACAAATAATATCAGAATTTGTACAAAAATGTGTACAAAAGCAGCTTTAGGGAAGTCCTCTTCAGCCATTGGATGGTGGAAAGTGTCAGTCTCTTCCTGGCCCGCCCACAGGTGATCCATTTGTTGCGGAAAGCTTCTGTCAATGACGAAAGTTGCTTTGCCCGGTTACAGCAGCTGGGATTGGCTGGAAGTTGTCTCAGCTTGCCAAGAGAGGTTCTGCAGCCAAACTCTTTTTTCACTTCTTTGTTTTGCTCAAGGTTTACATTTAGGATCAGCGAAAAAGACAGTGTAGGAATAAACAAAGTGCAATGCTGTAGATGACGCAATCAGCACAGGCGTCAGCCGGGCAGGTGAGCTCTCCGGACTGCAAGCAATACACCTTGAAACAGACAGATGGAAGCCCCATCGGGACATTCACAGAACTCCTGTGCAAGGGCGGAGGAAAGGGACGTCATCCTCATGGGAGAGGAGGCCTCACACACACAGTTGTGTCATGCTTCATCATCGGCACCTCACCCCACCCTGGTAGGGAAGAGCCCCCAGGGCCGACTCAACCTCCTGTTGGACCCGGCAGGAGGGAGAACGTCCCAGACCCGTTTGGGCTTCCAATGTGGGCCGAAACATGTCGGCCTAGCTACTGAGATGGTGCGAGCCATGGCTCTCAGCAACACTCCCACTTGTTTATGACCTTACCTACAGTTTCCACTAATAAAGGGGTACTTCCGGGCAACCCCAAGGTATTTTTAGGTCTCTGATCTGGATCCTACTTTTATCCAGTAGTTTTTATCCAAGAACTCCCTCCTGCGCAGAGTCCAGCAGGAGGTCGAGTCCGCTCTGGTGGGACGGGGAGAGGCTGCCGATGATGATGCATGACACAATATGTGTGTGAGGCCGCCTCTTCCAGTGCAGTGCAGTGAACACTATAGAATTAGCTCTCAGCTGAGCCCAGAGCCTGCCCCTTGAGGAATGTTTTGATATTGGATACTATAATATTCACTGCACTCTAGAATATCGTCCCATAATGCTTTGCAGGGCCTTTGGTTGGGATTGTATTTTATGCCATAACTGTGCTTGGGTGGTGAGTGGCGGCAGTGGTGGCCGGCCGCCATGTGTCCTCCGGCACAATCTTCCCTGGTGGCCAAAAATCTTGGCGTTAAGCTTGACAACAAGCTTTCTCTCAGATCACACGTTCTTGGCCTGGCTGGCACCTGTTTCGGCGTTCTGAAAATGCTCCGCAAGTTACTTCCACTTCTTTCTGCGGAGCATAGACGGATTACGGTGCAGGCGCTTATCGGATCCAGGCTAGACTATGCCAATGCTCTTTTCCTGGGTCTTCCAGAGTACTTGGACCAGCGTCTGCAGGTGACACAGAACTCGGCAGCGCGCGCAATCTTTGGTCTGCATAGACGCGCACGGGCATCTAGTCTTCTGCGGACGCTGCATTGGCTCCCGATCCGTAAGCGGATCATGTTCAAATCCTTGACGCTGGTGCATAAAGCTCTGTTTGGCTCAGGCGCAGGATATCTACAGAAGAGATTGGCTTTCTATCGCCCTGCCCGCTCATTGCGTTCGGAATCCCTTTTCACGGCTGTGGTTCCACGCGTGAGGAAGGCCCGGATTGGGGGGCGCTCTTTCAGCCTCAAGGCCTCCCAGCTGTGGAACTCGCTCCCACTGGAACTTCGCAGCACTCCCACCCTGCTTCAATTCAGAAGGAATCTGAAGACTTGGCTTTTTAATCTTTCTGTTTAGGTGGGTTTTCTTCTTTGTTTTTTTCTTGGGTGTTTGTTTTTCTTGTTATGTTGTTATACACTGTAGCTTTATGTGGAAAGCGCCGGGACACTCTTTTAGAGTAGCCGAGCGCTATATAAACACATTTTAACATAACATAACATAACATAACATGGGACCACCCCCAATCGTTCTGCATGATGTGCTCTTTGCGTTCAAGGCGTCTGCTTGGTCCTCTCCCTAGGTTAGTGAGGACATCAAAATCATCACCTCTCTCTGCTTGCTGTATTTTCATTTTCACTTTTGTGAGATGATTATATGTATTTTAGCACATAATATTTACCAAGGGTATGTGAAGTTTCTGTTTTATTAATTGTGGTGAGACGGAATAGAGTTGCAGAGTGGAATTCACTGAGTTTTGGATCAATTCAGGAGAATTCCATGTAGTGGTACTTTGCCAACTACGCCCACCCTTAGGGGCCTATTAGGATGACGGGCGGACTTTGTCCGCCCGTCATCCTAGCAAGGAATGGGACCGCCCGCCATAAGGGCGGGGGTCCCGTGGGGGGTATTAGGATGTGCCCACCACAGTGGCGGGCACATCCTGCATTTTTAGCATTGTGGCGGGCGGTGCTCTCAGCACCGCCCGCCACAATGCTAAAAATGCATTACAGCATTTGCATAAACAAAGCGTCAGGCACCGCGCAGTGCCTGCCGCTTTGTTTATGCAAATGAAGCGGGGTATCCCCCCGTGTCCCCCCCACCTCTCCTTCACTCTGGGGGCCCCCAGAGTGAAGACCGCATCGCCGAAACGGAAAGGCATCCCATTTGGGCCATCCTATGTCTTTCCGTCTGCCGCGGTCCCCCGCCATTCTAATATGACAGGGGGGGAATTCAGGACAGGATGTCGGGTGGATTGCCCCCGCCAGGCCGGCGGTGGCTACCGCCAGACTGGCGGGGGCAATCCGCCCAATATCCTAATGGGCCCCTTGGTATTTATGGTATTTATTGCACACCATGCAAGAAGGTGCAGTGTGCGCTCCGACAGAGGCAGTCTGCATGTTAGGTTCTTCTATGAGCCTAACAGCAGCTGCTGTAAGACCGCCGCAGCACCGCCTGCCAGACAGGATTGAAGTCCTAATCTGGCAGGCGGGGTCACACAGCGGCTGTGGCGGTCCTACAGCGCGCGACATGTTGGCATCGCTACTGTAGGACCGCCAAAGTCGACTCAGGCCCTCAATCTTAGAAGCACTAAATAGTTTGTAAAACTGAACTGTCTCTGGGTTTATAGTAATGACTTTCAGTTGCCTTTTGTGTCGTGACTCGTGCTGGGGAAGACTTTCATTGCTTGCTAGTGCGCTTATACAACCCCCATCACAGATGTGCCCTTCGTTGAGAGCGGTTGCTCGCAGAGGTGTGCAGGCAGACTTGCTGCTCAGTCCTCCCTCGTCTGTTAGGTTTGAGGCTTCACTTCCAGCAGTACTGGGGGCTGCTTCTGCCTGTCACCCAGGGACGTGACTGCTGCCGACAGCCACCTTCTGTGCCTTCTCCGCAGCCGCTGTAAGAAGCATTTGCTGTTTACTGACGCTGTGCAGGGAAATTCGAGGCAATGCAACAATACTATAGAATGCAATGCTGTGCACCTATACTCTGCAGGGCAGTGCAACACTAGACAATGTAACAATGCTATAAAATGCAATACAGTGCAGTAGCAAGCAATACTGGGCATTGTTGCGATACTGTGCAATTGAACAGTACTATATACAACTATACTCTATAGCGGAGTTCTTCAAACTGTGGGGCGCGCCCCCCTGGGTGGCGTGACACCATCCTAGAGGGGGCGCAACACCATCCTAGGGGGGCACGACACCATCCTAGGGGGGCGCTACACCATCCTAGGGGGGCACGACATCATCCTGGGGGGGGGCGCGACACCATCCTAGGGGGGGCGCGACACCATCCTAGGGGGGGCGCTACACCATCCTAGGGGGGGCACGACACCATCCTAGGGGGGGCGCTACACCATCCTAGGGGGGGGGCACGCACTACACTCTAATTCTGCCTTTGTTCCCTGTCACAAGTCGAGGGAGGAGGGAGGGGAAAACAACGGGCACGAAGTGCCCATGCTTTTATTATGTTTACCCTCCCAGGAGGGGGTTAACTCATTCCGCTTCAGCTGCAGTGAGGAGGCCGGAAGTCTCCTCTGCTAAAATGGAAGGTAAAGGAAGGAGCAGACAGGCCTGTTCCTTCTCATTCCATATTATAGTCGAGGAGACTCCTAGCCTCGCACTGCAGCTGACATGCCTGTTTGTTTGCTTTCAGTTTAAGCAGTGGAGACATCCTGCCTCTCACTGCCTCTATGAATTAACCCCCTCCTGAGAGGATTAGCGCTTCCCAGAAAGGAGACAATGTTTCATTTAAAACTACACAGGCAGGCGCACAAAATGCCAGCCAGCCATGTGTTCTTTTAAACAGACTGCAAATTGCTTGTCTATAAATAAAGAAGCATGCTACCTTTTATTATCAGCCATAGATTATTCAGGCAGCCCTAGAACACAAGCAAAGGTTATTTCAATTTATATTTGCTGTTCAAAGTATGCATGGACAAGTACTGACAAAACAACTTTAGGTGACTGCTTATTTTTGTACCAACTGGGACATCAAAAGAATGAGCTGGCAACCAGGGCACAAGTCCTAAATAAAGAAGTGGGGGGACGCTCAGACAAGAAGTGATGTCACAAAAGGAAGTGACGTCACAAAAGGTAAAAAGCATAGACATATAGCAATATATTTACGTTTCAGTGGGCCCCCGGTGCCACTGCACCAGTAGCAGCTACGCCCCTGGGTGTATGAGGGGTGAATGAAGTCACGCGAAGAGAGAAGTGAGGGGATGAGAAATGGGGAAAGGATGCGCGCCTCGTAGTTAAGAAAGTGTGAAGGCTTCAAGGGGCGGGGCGGGGGCGTGAGCAGACGACGAACAGAGCGCGAAGAGGGGGGGCGGGAGGAGCATCTGTGAGAGGGGAGCGCGGAGAAAGGGGTGAGAGGGGGGCACAGACTTCAGGAGAGGGAACAGGAGATGGGTAGCTGAGTGAGTGGGCAGGGGAGAGTGACGGGAGGGGTTTAGAGAGAAGGAAGCAGGATCGATGAGTACGTCAAGGTTGGTAGATTGGCGGGGCAACCGGTCTGGTAAGTAACGCCATCATTGTCCAGTCCAGCTTTTGGGCGGGGGGGACGGCGTCCACCCGGTAAAATAAGTGGGGGGACGCCGTCCACCCGCACGGTACCCTGACTCGAGCCCTGCTGGCAACCCTAATCACAAGACTGGGAGTTTGTTGCAGGATCACCACATTATTTATTTGCTACACCCTGATCCCTGGTTACTGCCATATTTGCAATAGTTTAACACATTTGAAACCCTACGCTGCCGTCAATAACATTCTGAGTTACTTCAAGTGTCTGGGAATGCACCTTGCATTCAGACAACTCGCTCCTCATTCTCGCCCATCACTTTTACGCTCACCGTGCACTCACACTGATCCCCATGCACTCACACCATTCACCCACTCACCCTGCACTCACACTGATCCCCATGCACTCACACCATTCACCCACTCACCCTGCACTCACACTGATCACTCTACACTCATAATGCACTTGCGTTGTTCACCCTGTACCTCACCCTGCAGTCATACAAGCACACTACTCACACTGCACTCATGTGACACTTCATTCACCTGTCCCCCTCACTGCTCATTCTGCAATCTCACTCAAATAAGCCCACCACTAACCATGCATTAATTCGCCCCACTCTGCGCTTATATCTGCACCCAAATTCATATGGTCACCTCGCTCACCCTGCAGGTACTCCTCTTACCCTACTCGCAAACTGTCACATGGCTCACTGTGCACTCACATGAGCATTCCAGCCACCCACACAGCACAGAGGGTTAATGTGCCTGCTCCATAGGATGTGTACCATGCAGATCACAGAACTGAGTGTGAGTAAACAATGAATATCGCTATAACAAAATAAAGAGAGTTGAGGTGCATCCAAGCGGGTCCTCACATATGAGAAATTGGAGATATCACAAATATTATTCGCTGTAAAATTGGCGGGCTGCTGCTTCGTTACAACAGTGAAAACACACATCACAGATTTACAAGCGCCCTGCGCCACCAGTATGTCACTTTTCGTGACGTACTGGTGACGCAGGGGGTTCCTCCATATTTAGAAGGACAGGAAAAGCCACCCTGCGTGACTTTTCCTTTCCTTGTAAATACGGCCCCTTCACACACAGCACTTAGTGTTGAAGGGTTGTTCCATGGGTATTGCTGTGGGTGTTCCCACGCAACACCCATGGAACAAGACACATCTCCAGATTTACGAGGAGTCGTAAATCCGGAAATGTGTCTGAATGCTACGCCACCCTAGAGGTGGCTTAGCGTGGCACAACGAGGAGAAATGTTTTCATTTTTCCCAGTTTTTCCCTATTTCAATGCGTGCTGTACGCATTGAAAGAGGGAAATGCCTGTGGTGATTGTTTATGTGCAGGAAGATGCCGCTTCCTGCTAAAAAACAATCTCCCCACGACGCAGGCATCCTTGCACCATGGTGCAAGGATGCCTACGCCAGGGCATGGCTGCAGTTTGTGCACCAGCCCAGGGGGAAGCACAGAGATGCGTCATATTCTTGTAAATATGTTGCATCCCTGTGCTTCGGAAGTGCTGCAGCGTGGCGCAGTCAAAGGGCCTGCGGTGCCACGCTGCGGCACTTCCTTGTAAATCTGCCCCTGGATGTGGAGCATAACCTGAGGATGGCAGTGGCAAAATCCATCCACAGATTGACCGTCTCTGTGGCGAAAAACAGGCACTCCCGGCACATTTATGTTGGTGGTGTTATAAATCAGCGTCATGTGTAAAACAAAGCATCCTAGTAAAAAGAATTTGCGCACATTTTATCTAGGAAAATGGTGGTTTGAGCTCTGCAATAATCTGACATTTCAGCACCCCCACTCACAAACCTGCACTCAACTAAACACTCTTATTATGTTGAACATTATCTGCTGGATATGGCCCAGGATATGTGCGCCGCGGTCAATTATGTAGTGTTCCAGATTCCAGAAATTTCTGTCAGGTGTTGGGGGGCCCAACAGCAAAAAAAATTGAGCTGGGGGGCTCAACCTACAAAAGTTTGAAGACCGCTGCTCTATAGTGCAATGGTGTGCAACAATACAGTGCAGTGCAGGGCAATACTCAGCAAAGCAACAAAACCACAGAATGCAATGATGTGCAACAAGATGGTGCAGCGGAGCACAATACTGGTCCTTGACGCAATAATCTGCAATGAAACAATACTATACAGTGCAATGCAACGATTGAATGCGGGTTAATGAAATGCCGTGCCTTACTACAATATTCTGCAAAGCAACAGCACTATACTATACACCAATAATGTACTACACAATGCAAGATGCTACACAATGTAATACCATGCAGTGCTTTGTGATTACACTGCACAACAGACTCCTGTCCAGTACAATATACGAGTCAACACAACGATAGAATGCAATACGGTGTGAAGGAATACACTGCAATGCACTACAATGTGATGCAAACTGGGGTCACTGACATAAACATTGTGATACCAAAATATCGTATCAAAAATATCCATCACAAAAATATTGTTTTCCATACATATAATGGTAAGTAGAAAAATATCGGAAAAAAGATTGCTTTACACTAATATCGAAAGCATGTATAAAGAATGTATAAAAAAGTATCGTTTTTTATTTATATATATATATAGTTTAAATAAGTCAATCTAAAATATTTTAACATATAACATGAATATAATGTAAATTAAATATGCTAAAATTATATTTAAAAATATATATAAATATTCTCTAATTTAAAAAAGAAATACATATATATGAAAGTGTGTATGTTTATATACCTATATGTAATGTAAAACTATAAATAAAAAATACAAATTTTAACTAATATTATAATTTTCAATTTTCTTTAAATTTACCAATATAACGAGCATATATGTATATACATATACTAGCTGTACTCGGCCACGCTTTGCTGCGGCTCAGTCTGGTTAAATGGAAAAGAAAGAAAAGTGGAAGCGCACGTTTCTAATATGTTTAATTTCACAATGCTTGTGGGTATACAATAAGTTTTTGTCCAACTCATCCCCCCTCCCTCCACCCACTTCCCGGTCTGGCGCGCTAATGTTGCAAAGTGAACCAACTCCTCCCCTCTCCCTCCACCCACTTCCCGGTCTGCCATCCTGACACCAACTGTCCATCCTAATCTATTTGGACTATTGTCTCTATGCGTCCTTTCTTAATGTTGCAAAGTGAACCAACTCTTCCCCCCTCCCTCCACCCACTTCCCCCTCTGCCATCCTGAAAACAACTGTCTATCCTAATATATGTAGACTATTGTTTCTATGCGTTCTTTCTTAATGTTGCAAAGTGAACCAACTCCTCCCTCCTCCCTCCACCCACTTCCCGGTCTGCCATCCTGACACCAACTGCCCATCCTAATATATGTAGGGTATTGTCTATATGCGTCCCTTGTATTTGTTGAGAAGCAACCAAATCAATAGGGTCTGTTTGGCCTTTCGATTAAAAGCACGCACGTATTGGACACACGCGTATTTGAATCCAACATTATGTATATATAAACACGCGCTAATGTTGCAAAGTGAACCAACTCCTCCCTCCACCCACTTCCCGGTCTGCCATCCTGACACCAACTGTCCATCTTAATATATGTAGACTATTGTCTCTATGCGTCTATTGTAGTTGTTGCGCAGCAACCCAATCAATAGGGTCTGGTTGTCCTTTAGATTGAAAGCACGCGCGTATTTGACCCGCGCGTATTCGAATCCAGCGTTTTGTATATATAAACACGCGCTTATTCGAATTCAACGTTGTGTCAAGATTTCAAATCAATCATTGAAGAACTTTCTTTGATTTAAGATTTTTTTCAAACGCACATTGACATTTTTCTGTGTCTGTTTGTGCTTTCGATTAAAAACACTCGCGTATTCGAATGCAACGTTGTGTCAAAATTTCAAAGCAATCGGTGAAGAACTTTCGGAGATTTGAGATTTTGAACAAACGAACAGTTAAATTATTATTTATATAGATATATGCATATTCGTTTCCCGCAGTGATCCTCCTTCACCTTATTCCTCATACGTCGTAGTTATGGGAAGACTGCACTACTCTAGGTAAGAGAAGTATATATATATATAGAGTGCTACAATCATCGCAGAGGGATATCAAGGCGCTAGTAACGAAAAAGACTGGTTAGGCTGATGGAAGGGGTAGACATAGATGATTCTTAATATTTAGGGAACAGATGAGTCTTAAGTTTTTTCTGGAATGATAGATAGTTGGAGGTGAGCCATAGATCCAAAGGCAGTTCGTTCTACTTCTTAGCCACCAAATATGAAAAGGATCGCCCTCCGGACCTAGCTTTCTTCATACGCTTTGTTCTTGCCAGCGCTAGATGTAGTGACCGCAGGCTCCTTGAGGGAATATAAAATTCAATTTTATCCTGGAGTATTTTTGGGCCGCTTTGGTACAGTGCTTTATGTGCATGGCTGAACAATGTAAATGCTGCTCATTGACGCATGGGTAGCCAGTGCAGTTTCTTCATGCACGTTGAGGCTGAGCTCAGCCTACTTTGGTTGCAGACAAGTTTGGCAGCGGCGTTTTGGAGTACCTGTAGCCTTGTGAACATAATGCATCGAGCTGACTTATCAACAGGGCAATGCATGACTGATCTTCGGCAGTCCAGCGGTATCCAAGGAAACAGTCTCGCTAGTAATTTCAACATTGCAAAACCCTTGCCACAAAGGATCCGCACATGGTCCTTTATGGATAAGGTGTCATCGATAATGAAGCCCAAGTTTCTTGCACATTGTTTGGGAATTGGGGCAGTGCCCAGTGTTTGTGGCCACAACGTGACGTCCCACAAAAGCCTGGCACCTCCGAAAAGCAGAATCTCGAATTTCCCCACATTCAGTTTTAAGCAATGTTCGTGCATCCATTGAGGCATCTCTGTCAGGCAGTTATGTCGTTTTTGTTTGGAGACTTTAGGCCTTTCTTCCAATGCTACCATCAGCTGCGTGTCGTCTGCATAAGAACATATGCCGATTCCCCACGTCCTACTGATTTTGGCCAAAGATGAGACATAGGCATTGAATAGAGTGGGGCTTAGTGATGTCCCCTGCGGGACACTGCAGCTGGTAGTGCTGGATTTAGATTGAAATTGGCCCAGACAAACTGATTGAGTTCGATTACTTAAGAATGAGCGGAGCCATCTCAGAGCGTTGGAATGAATTCCTTTGTCACAAAGGATTTCCAGCATTCTGTTGTGTGAGACCGTGTCAACCGCTGCCGACAGGTCCAACAAAATCAAAGCAACTGCTCCTCCTTGATCAGTGCATGGTCTGATGTTGTTTAGCACTGCCAGCAGCGTGGCCTCCATGCTGTTGGTAGCCCTAAAACCCGTCTGTGATGGATCCAATAGGTTATTTGTTTCCAGATAGTGTGAAAGTTGTCTATTTACCAGTCTCTCCAAAATTTTGGATAGATAAGGAAGTTGGGAGATTGGACGATAGTTCTCGGGGTTGAGAACATCTGATCCAGCCTTTTTTAGGAGAGGGATTACTATGGCCTGTTTCCAGTTATCAGGGAAGGTGGCAGTTTTGATGGAGTTGTTAAACAGCTGGGTAACATATGGGCAGAGGTTGGAGACCATCTGAGCAAAGATAAAGTGGGGGCAGGGGTCCAAGAGGGAGTCAGATTTCACTTCGCTCATTGCCTTTGAAACCTCACTTTCTGTCAGGGGGTGAAGTTGCTCATTCCTGATGGGGCTTCTGGATGCGGGGCCTTAAAGCCCCAGCTAGTTATGTCCGTTTTTGTAGTGGGACTAAAGGTGGAGTAGATTTTATTATTTTTTCCCGAAAAGAAATTGTTTATCTTTTCGCAGGCTTTCATTGATGGAGGTAAAGATTGAGACATGCCAGCTGGTTTGCTAAGTTCTTTCACTGTTTTATATAGCTCTTTTGCTGTATTACCACTGTCGTTAATTCATTATGCATAGTAGTTTTTTTTGCATTTTTTATAGCATGGTTGTAGGACTTAAGTTCGGACTTATACTTCAGTCTATCTAAATCCTTTTTTGACAGTCTCCCTTGATGTTCCAGACTTTGACACTTTCTTTTAAGCACTTCGAGTTGTGGTGTATACCACTTCTCCGTGGCTGGTCTTTGTAGTTTCTTATGTTTCTGTTTGGGGGCCAGTAGGTCCAACGTTGCACTAATTTCCATCTCGAGAATGACTGCTTCCGAGTTCACGGGGAGATCATCTAGGGCCTGTATATGTTGATTGGAGAAATATGATTGGAATGATGTTTCAGTGACTAGTCTCTATATATATAAATTTAAAAGTTAAGTTCCGCGGAGAAGCCGCACGCCTGCTGCTACGTGCCGGTGCCTGCCGTGGTAGCTAAGCCACAATCTATAACCGGTAGGCTGTCAAAATATCGAATTGTTAATATTGAAGTACAATAATATCGAAGTAGTAATATCGAAGGTAAGTAATATCGAATGTAAGTAATATCGAAGGTAAGTAACATCGATTTTGTTAATATCTATGTAAGTAATATCGATGTTACTAATATATATGTTAGTAATATCGATGTTACTAATATCTATGTTAGTAATATCGATGATACAAATATCCATTTTTATATGATTTTTATGTATATTATTATGTATTTATTATGTATTCTTTTTTTTAAATGTAATTTAAGTAAATTTTCTATTTTAGTACCGTAGCGGGTTGTGGGTTTATAGGGAAATAGGGTGGGAAGTAATTTAATTATAGTAAAATAATTAGTTATTTATTAGGAATTATAAATTAATTATTAATTAATAGGTAATTAATTTGTATTAATTAGTAATTTATTTTAATTATTTGATTAATTGATAATTATGTTCTGTAGCGGGTTATGGGTTTATAGGGGAACAGGGTGGGAAGTAATTTAAATGTAATTAAGTAATACTTTTTTTATTAATTGTTTTTGGTAATTATATTATTTTTAATTAATAATTAATTGGTAATTAATATGTATTAATTGGTAATTAATTTTTATGAATGTATTAATTGATAATTATGTTAAGTGTATTATTTTATTATTGGTGTTTGTTGTGCGCTCATAGGGGAATAGTGTGTAAAGTAATTGATATGTAATTAAGTAGTTATTAAATTTATATTTGTGTATTGGTAATTAATTTATTGGATATTAATTATTAATTGGTAATTATTTTTTAATAATTATTTATTGGTATTTGTAAATAGTTTAGATTTATTTAATAAACAATATTTTTTATATTTTAAAATATACATTTATTTATAAGTATGTTATTTTTAATGTCTACGCTATCCAACACTTTCCCTACTGTTGCGCTCTCTGGAGTTGGAATTGTAATTTTTACCCCTACGCTATCCAATGTTTTCCGTACTGTTGCACTCTCTGGAGTGGAAATAGTAATTTTTACCCCTACGCTATCCAACATTTTCCTTACTGTTTTTTTTTTGGAGTTGGAATAGTATTTTATTTCCGCTGTTATTTAATATTTTTGGTTTTGTTTTACTTAGGGGCCGATTCTGATCCTGGAAAAAAAACGTCCATACAATTTCATCCGGAGCCATCGCCGTACGAATCGTACCCGTCCGTCCGAGTCGCGTAGTACGATCCGTATTCCGTCAATCCGTCCGAATCGTCGCAATCCGTACGTATTGCAAGGCTGAAGCAGTGAACCGTATGATTCGTACACATGCCGTTCGACCCGACGAGTACGATCCGGACCGGGGTATGAGGACGCGATTCGTACGGTCCACGTCAGGTAAGGGCGATTCGTACGGAAAAGCACACAATCACTTGTGTACGGTGCGTACACCCCAAGATCGCAGGGTACGGTGCGTACACCCCGTGATCGCAGGGGTACGCACCGTACCCCTGCTATCATGGGGTGTACACACCGTACCGGGGGGGGGGCCGTTCCATACCTGTTACGGGGTGAACTCTGCTTTTACGGCTGTTTTCAGCTCCCGTAGAAAAAGGGTTGTACAGTGCGTACCCGACACGAATCGTACTTGCCGGGTCGGAAAAAGCAGCCGCGAAGCATACAGATGTCGCGTACAGCGAGTTCTGAGGGAGAATCATACGGGGATTTGATTTGTATGGTCTCTGTACGATTCGTACGTAGTCCAGCTCCAGGTACGAATCGTACTTCGTCGTACGTACGGGGGACGTTGCAGGGTACGATTCGTACGGGAAAAATACTCCGAACGGCTATTCGGAGCGGTTTTTCCCGAATCGGAATCGACCCCTTAATGCAGTATATAATTAATTTTAGAAATATTAAAAGTAAATAATTTTTTTAACATTTGTTTTGTATATTTATTACATTTTTATTTATGTTATTTTTTTATGTTTACAGTTGAATTTGTAATTCATAATATTTTTAATTATTTATAAGGTATTACAATAATTATTAAAACTGATTATTAAGTAAGTATATATTTTATCTATTATATGTATTTGTTTAATATTTTTTTAATTAAATTATATATATATTACTTATTAATTTTAAATAATATAAAATATGTTAACTATATTTATTATATTTTTTAATTAATTTTACATATTGTTTTTAATTAAAAATAACGATATTTTTTTTAAAACAATATTTTTGACATCTATATTTTTTTCTTGATATTTTTGCACTTACCTTGTTGTAGATAGGATGTCGATATTGCTGACATCGATATTTTTGTTGAGATATTTTTGTATCTCGATATTCTGACTTTCGATATTCTGTCATAGATCCTCTATAAACAAACCAATAAGGAATAAAGCAGCACACCATGCAGGTACAGCGAAAGCGTTATTAGCTTACAAAACAATGCGTTTCAGTCGTGAAGGCCTTTGTCAAATGCCTTCACGGATTGAACTTGTGTTTATATATATATATACATATTTCTTTTTCTTTTTTTTTTAACCACAGTAGTCACCGCCGCCGCACCACTTGTCCAGGGTGCTGTCGTCGTGGTGGAGTGCCTCTATACCTTCCTCCACAGCAGTACTGATAAGAACAGCAGAGACTCCCTCGCGGGTCAATCTCAAAAGGTTCTTTATTGTGCTGTCCCCCCCTGCACTGACAGACGCGTTTTGGCGTGGAACGCCTTTTTCAATGTCAGTGACACAAAGTCCAAGTTAGACTTAAATACAACCTCATAGGTGCATGTGATTAAACATTTCAGATGAATTACTAAACATAGAAAAAGTGACATCGGCCCTTATCTATGGCGGCCATCTTTGAAAGTGCAAAAAATATATGATACTAAGGGGCCCATTAGAATGTCAGGCGGATTGCCCCCGCCCGATATCCTCACTCGTTTCCCCCCGGCCATAGTAATATGGCGGGGGGGACCACGGCGGACGGAAAGACCGTCCGCCACTTTACCGCCCGGTCGCCTTGCGGCCGGGGCGGAAAAGGAATAATATGGCGGGGGTGTCTATCAGACGCCGCCAGCCATATTATGATAGGCATTTTACAATGCCTTTCCGTGGTGGCAATGCCGCCACGGAAAGGCATGCAGACTTCACTCTGGGGGCCCCCTGCAGGACCCCAGAGTGAAGAAGAGAAGGGGGGTGCACACGGGGGGTACCTGTGGTACCCCCTGCATTTGCATTATCAAAGCGGCAGGCACTGCGCGGTGCCTGCCGCTTTGATTATGCAAATGCTGAAATGCATTTTTCGCATTGTGGCGGGCAGTGCAGAGAGCACCGCCCGCCACAATGGTAAAAATACAGGATGTGCCTGCCACTGTGGCGGGCACATCCTAATACTCCCCACGGGACCACTGCCCTTATGGCGGGAGGTCCCTATTACCACGAGGATGGCGGGCGGGCAAAGTCCTAATGACCCCCTAAGTGTAAATAAACAGTGTTAAATATCCAAGGTATTTACAAGCGACATTACGGGAAACCGGCCATCCAACCATAATGATCACCACATGGTCTAATACTCGCTGGTAGTATAAATATTTCATAAGCAATATGCAAAAACCATGTGAGTCGACAGTATTGGCCCCTGAGTACCCGTCACAATTGTGCCCTGAATGGGCAATGATTCAGTTTGGTGTTACAGTGTGGCAGAAATTACATCTCGTGTCACTAGTCACTATAGGATGCTTCATCACTTAGTGGATTAGAATGTCCACAGACAATAATACACATTCAAACAATCATTGAAGCAGTGCTTTAACTATACATAAATGTAAAAATGACGCGTGTCTATAATGTAACACAGTACCATTCTTATATTATGCCAAATTGTGATTTTAGCGCAATTATAAATCCTTCAAGAGAGCAGCAGCAGTTTGTTTAAATAAATAAATATGATCAATTAATTTCCGACCCATTACCCCTACAAAGCCAATAACATGCACCTAAAAAAAATCCTAACTACACAATTTAATTATCAATTAAAAAATTATTTTTAAATAAAATTAATTCTTAATTAATTATAATGAATTACCTTCCGACTCTTTAACCCTACAAACCCCACAACCTGCTCCTAAAATATAAATAAATTAATTATTTAGACAATTTACATAATTGATTATCAATTAAATTGTTGAAAATAGTTAAAAATAATTATTCAATAATTATAACTGATTTACTTCCCACCCTGTAACCCGACAAATCCCAAAACCCACACATAAAATATAAATTACAAAATAAATGAATTATACAAATTTAATATTTAATTGAAAATTAAATAATTAATATTGATTACAAAATTAAAATTTATTAATTACAATTAATTTACTTCCCACCCTGTACCCCTGCAAACCCCACAACCCGCTACAACAGTAAAAATTACAATTAACAAATAAATTACAAACTCTATTTAAAAACATTAACAATAAATATACAAACAATTTATAACATATATAATTAAAATATATACCAAAATACATAAAGATAATTTAAAAAACATATTCTTTACAACAATTTTTTGGTAAACAATATTACCAACATAGGCATTATTGACATCATGTCAAGTACCTGCGCCAACACTTGGATCTTCCGCAGGAACAGATGAATAATCCTCAATTCCCCAACTCCGTTACCGTGAGCGGGGTTCACCAGCGGCAGAGAGGGGGAAAGGGGAGTGGCATGAAAAGAGAGACTGCCACTGCTCTGCTTCTTCAGGACTGGATTGCACACAACTCTTCTGGTTATCTTTTCCTGCAATAAATAACAACATGAAACATACAGAGCTAACCCTACTGACAACAATTCCGAATTTCCCTAACTAACCTGCCCTTATAGAGTGGCTAGCTGCTCTCCATACTTTGCAATCTTTTCATGAAGATCTTTGCTCTGGCTGTTCTCTCTACCAGTATGTTGACTATTAGCAGTAATCTGTAAAAGAGGAAAGATGTTGTAAGTACCCAACATACATTTACAGAGTACTCTTATCTCTCGCCCTAGGATGCTCCTAATTACCTGCTTAAACCTTTGTACTGCTCTCAATAATCCTATATCACTTTATCCTTCTTTCTCTTTCAGAGTTTGATGAAGAATGAAGACTTGCGTTTCTACACTTCTGGTCTACTCTTCCAGGAAGCTCTTATATATATATATATCCAAATCGAAAGAGTTGCCCCTGTGAGTCAGACCACAAACACGCATTGATTCTCGAGCATTTATTTGATGGCAGCCTCGACAACCAAAGGGCATTAGTTCCAACCAGAGTTCATCACAGCCATACGCGTTTCTGGAACCATCGTTCCCTTCGTCAGTGGCTCGACCCTGCTTCTCCTCACACAGCTGCTCCCGCACTTGTTATCAATTCCCAGGTCAACCTCAGTGGGCGGGGCCAGGACCTCTGGCATTCTGGTTCTGGTAGTGCAGGAGAAATGAAACCTCAAGTGAGTGCCGAGTGAGGTGCAGAATAAAAGTCTTTTTGTTACCCCAGTGGGTTGCTGGAAGTCCTGCTCACCTCCGTTGTACTTTTTAAAGGCTGTCATCTCGAGCGTAGATCTCGTTGCACTGATGCTGCCAATTCAAGCTACATCACGAGCCCGCTTTCAGGCAGGGGGTCTGACTCGCGGCTGAGCAAGCCGCTAATATCCAAATCGAAAGAGTTGCCCCTGTGAGTCAGACCACAAACACGCATTGATTCTCGAGCATTTATTTGATGGCAGCCTCGACAACCAAAGGGCATTAGTTCCAACCAGAGTTCATCACAGCCATACGCGTTTCTGGAACCATCGTTCCCTTCGTCAGTGGCTCGACCCTGCTTCTCCTCACACAGCTGCTCCCGCACTTGTTATCAATTCCCAGGTCAGCCTCAGTGGGCGGGGCCAGGACCTCTGGCATTCTGGTTCTGGTAGTGCAGGAGAAATGAAACCTCAAGTGAGTGCCGAGTGAGGTGCAGAATAAAAGTCTTTTTGTTACCCCAGTGGGTTGCTGGAAGTCCTGCTCACCTCCGTTGTACTTTTTAAAGGCTGTCATCTCGAGCGTAGATCTCGTTGCACTGATGCTGCCAATTCAAGCTACATCACGAGCCCGCTTTCAGGCAGGGGGTCTGACTCGCGGCTGAGCAAGCCGCTAATATCCAAATCGAAAGAGTTGCCCCTGTGAGTCAGACCACAAACACGCATTGATTCTCGAGCATTTATTTGATGGCAGCCTCGACAACCAAAGGGCATTAGTTCCAACCAGAGTTCATCACAGCCATACGCGTTTCTGGAACCATCGTTCCCTTCGTCAGTGGCTCGACCCTGCTTCTCCTCACACAGCTGCTCCCGCACTTGTTATCAATTCCCAGGTCAGCCTCAGTGGGCGGGGCCAGGACCTCTGGCATTCTGGTTCTGGTAGTGCAGGAGAAATGAAACCTCAAGTGAGTGCCGAGTGAGGTGCAGAATAAAAGTCTTTTTGTTACCCCAGTGGGTTGCTGGAAGTCCTGCTCACCTCCGTTGTACTTTTTAAAGGCTGTCATCTCGAGCGTAGATCTCGTTGCACTGATGCTGCCAATTCAAGCTACATCACGAGCCCGCTTTCAGGCAGGGGGTCTGACTCGCGGCTGAGCAAGCCGCTAACATCCAAATCGAAAGAGTTGCCCCTGTGAGTCAGACCACAAACACGCATTGATTCTCCCACTGGGGTAACAAAAAGACTTTTATTCTGCACCTCACTCGGCACTCACTTGAGGTTTCATTTCTCCTGCACTACCAGAACCAGAATGCCAGAGGTCCTGGCCCCGCCCACTGAGGTTGACCTGGGAATTGATAACAAGTGCGGGAGCAGCTGTGTGAGGAGAAGCAGGGTCGAGCCACTGACGAAGGGAACGATGGTTCCAGAAACGCGTATGGCTGTGATGAACTCTGGTTGGAACTAATGCCCTTTGGTTGTCGAGGCTGCCATCAAATAAATGCTCGAGAATCAATGCGTGTTTGTGGTCTGACTCACAGGGGCAACTCTTTCGATTTGGAGATATATATATATATATATATATATATATATATATATATATATATATATATATATATATACACATATATATACACATATATATATACATATATATATACATATACATACATACATATATATATATATATATATATATATATATATATATATATATATATTCACATATTTACTTGAAGAACTCTTTAGATATGCTGCCCAATTGTACTGCTGCTTCCACTGGTGCCAACAATCTTTGTATCTAATAGTCTCTCTTTAAGGCACAACTATGAAGAGTCAGTCTTTCTCGATGAGTCTCAGGAAAGTCCTATAGACTCTGCAACAGAATAACCTAAATAACTGAATGTATACACTAACTAATTTTCTCCTGTCCTTATATCAATAACTCTTTTCAAGTCTGTGAGGAATTGTATCTGCTGAAAACTTATAGCTGCCAAACTTGGCTATGAGAGGAAAATAACTTAATTTTCAAGGTATTAGTTCCTTCTAAATGATAACGCGGTCTATGGTTATGAGAATCACCTAGAACCGCAATTTGCCTCACAAGTCTTCTGAGGAATCCTTAAAGACACTGACTCCACCTCTGTCAAGCGGAAATGGTAAAAATGACTTACCAAAAATAACAGCAGCAAACTAGGAGTGCGACCGCTACCCAAGTTTCTACAGTTGAAGTGCGCAATAGGTAGCGCGAGGACGGGTGAGCACAGCTGTGTTCAAAAACACTGCTGAACACTAGACCGCCAACCGCGCTCTAACAGGCGGCCATCTTGGAATTCCGCGAAGGACAAAGGCGGAGGCCCTGAATCAAAAGGGACTCCAAACTGCAAGGCAAACATCTAAAGAATCTAGGATAAAAACTCTGATGCCTTCTAGAAAACTGAAGGAAGAATACTGCGGAATTTAGTGGATATCGTAGAAACGGACCTGACACATCGATATTACTTTCCTTAGAACATCGATATTTTTGTCAACGATATTTTTGCATCATGATATTTGCGTATCATGATATAAAAACTTGATATTTCTGTACCTCAATATTTTTAACTCAATATTTTGTCCAAATACCGCAAACTGATGTAATAACTATGACAGGCATAATTGGAATAATCGTGGCAAGTCTTGCCATTTTATAACATCACTGCTGCTGTGTGAGACCTAGGGCCCGATTCCGATCCGGTAAAATTACCGCCCGTACGAATCGCATCCGGAGCCGTCTCGGTACGACTCGTAAACACGCTGTACGACCCGACGAGTACGATCCAGACTGGGGTATCAGGACGCGAGTCGTACGGTCCACGTCAGGTAAGGGCGATTCGTACGGAAAAGCACACAATCACATACACACCGTACGGCGCGTACCCCCATGATTGCAGGGGTATGGTGCGTACCCCTGCGACCATGGGGGGTACGCGCAGTACACCCAGCGTACATGGGGTACGCGCCGTACACCCTGCATGCATGGGGTATGGTGCGTACCCCATGTATGCTGGGTATACGGCGCAAACCCCCATGATCGCAGGGGTATGCGCAGTACCCCTGCGATCATGGGGGTACGCGCCGTACACGGGGGGGCGGTACCGTACCTGTTTTGGGGCGAACTCTGCTTTTACGACTGTTTTCAGCTCCCGTAGGAAAAGGGTCGTACGGTGCGTACCCGACACGTATTTTAATTGCTGGGTCGTATAAACCAGACGCGAACTGTACAGATGTCGCGTACAGCGGGTTCAGAGTGAGACTCGTGCTGGGATTTGATTCGTACGGTCTCTGTACGATTCGTATGGAGTCCAGCTCCTGGTACAAATCGTACTTCGTCGTACGTACGGGGGACGTTGCAGGGTACGATTCGCACGGGAAAAACACTCCGAATGGCTATTCTGAGCACTTTTTCCCGGATCAGAATCAGCCCCCTAGTCTACACTCACTCCTCTATACATTCACCCAGAAGGCCATCTATTCCCTTATTCTTTTGCGCACTCCCTAATTCAGTAATTATTCATGCACTCTGACACTCCAGAATACATTCACACATCCATCCAACTGTTGATGCATTCTCACAGTCACTCGTTTAATCTCTCATCCACCAACTTGCCATCAATGAAGCAGAGATAGCCAGACTTAAAGGCTTTGCCAGTAATTGTTTTCGGTATCTGTGCTTGGGTCCCTACATCAGGCTGCATATTTTTGTTAGTTTTCCTTCCGTATCCAGTCAGGCTCTATGCTTCTGAGTTGCTTGGGTGTTCAGGGGTTTGTAAGAATTTGCTCTAGACATACTTTCTTCAGCTGTTCTCTAGGTGAATCCAAACAAGGTTTGTGTTTGTTTCTGTATGCCAAGCAGTAATATGTGATTTGCTACTTCTGCCATATAGAAATTTTTTGGAGTATTCTAGACCCACGTGAAATTTTCATTACATGGGCGTAATTTTGTGGAATTTTAGTAATTTCATGTTATGCTATTTGGACCTTTTGCACGGCCCGATCATTCCTTTGGTAGTCCCTAAACAGCCCATAGGCAAGGGGCACTGTATTTGAAATATTGGCTGTGTACTTTTAGGTTTTACATGCATTGCTCGTAGGGGTGGGCACACAAATTATCGCAAAATTGCTCTAAATCTTGGCGAGCACGCGGAACTTTTGCGAAGACGCAGAGATTGCTTTTCCCACCCTTTCGCAATGTGTTTTTGTGTGCTTGCAGGGAAATGTATCTCTAACTTCCCCATGTGGCCGCTAATGGACGCGGCCATCTTGCTTGCGATGCCTATTTCCAAATACGGGTCGAATGACTCGTTCACGACCACAACCTCTCGCTGGATAGCGCGACTGGCTTCCAACAATTGGACGGATAGGAAAACTCATCGGAGAACACAGGGACGAGATAAGTGGCTACCGCGCAAACACATTTTTCAAGCTTAAACAAGAATATACTTCAGTTTCTCAGCGGATCGTGGATGTTTCGACATTTCCGCATTCTCCGCGGAACGCGAAATTGTCAAAATATCGCAAATTCCGCGTGTGGAACGAAATTTACGCCCAGGCCTAATTGCTAGGGGAATTTCTTTTTCACTACTGCAAGGCCTACCTCTTCCACTGGATAACATTGGGTTACCTTATTACATTTAATAAGTGATAATTTTCAATTTCGGGCAAATAAGCATAACAAGTTTGGTTTCTTAAGAATTGTAATTGAAACCGCTCTTTAATGGTAATGTCCGATTTTAAATCACAATTCTGAAAATGGCAACTTTAAGTTGGCATTTTTTTGTTCTAACCATTTGGTGCCTGCAGCCTGTATCCTGTGTCACGACTAGATGTAGCTGGCAGTTTGTATTTTTGTATTGCTCTCATACAGTGAGACAAATGGGTAATAGGTGTTGGCAGGATGAGCCATCTCTAACTTGATAGGGGGAGGCACTGCCACCTGCCACACTTGCACATCACAAAACCTCAGCATCCTATTAAAAGGTACTACTAGTTACACATACTAGTTTGACACTATCAATCAATCAGTTTTTTTTAAGCATGCTACTCACCCGTGAGGGTCTCAAGGTGCTGGGGGGGGGGTTGCAGCTCTGGATCAGTCAAAGAGCCAGGTCTTGAGGCTCTCCCTGAAGGTGTGCAGAGTGTGGGGGCATCAGATGTTGACTGGGAGCTCGTTCCAAGTCTTTGCTGCGATGTAGAAGAAAGCTCTTCCACCTGCTCTGGTTCTGCAGATCCGTGGGGTCTCTGCCAGGGCGAGGTTGGTGGAGCGTAGGTTCCTTTTGGGCACGTGGAAGGAGACTCTTTCATTGAGGTATTTGGGTCCGATGTTGTGGAGGGATTTGTAGGTGTGGTTGAGTAGCTTGAAGGTTTTCTCTTCGCGATGGGGAGCCAGTGGGGGTCTCGCGGGTGCTGGGTCTTGTGCTTATGTCATGGGGTTCCGAGGACGAGTCTGGCTGCGGAGTTCAGGATAGTTTGGAGCTTGTGTAGCAGGGTTTTGTTGCTTCTGGCGTAGAGGGCATTACCATAGGCCAGTCTGCTGGTTGTGAGTGCGTGGTGACGGTCTTTCTGCATTCGGGGGATCCACTTGAAGGTCTTGCAGAGTATGTGGAGGAAGTTACAGCAGGTGGAGGCGACGACGTTGATTTGGCAGGTCATGGTGAGGGAGGAGTCTAGAATGATGTCGAAGTTTTGGGCGTGGTCTGATGGAATGGGTGGTTTTCTGAGGGCAGAAGGCAACCAGGTGTTGTCCCGGGTGGTGGAGGAGGGTCCAAGGATGAGGACCTCTGTCTTTTCTGAGTTGAGGTTAAGGCAGCTGTTGTTCATGCAGGATGCGATGTCTTTCATTTCTTCCTGGAAGCAGAGTCTGGTGTCTTCAGGATTTTTCGTGAGGGAGAGAATGAGCTGGGTGTTGTCGGCGTAGGATACTATGCTGAGCCCATGCTGTCTAACGATGGTGGCGAGGGGGGCCATGTAGATGTTGAAGAGCATGATGCTGACCGAGGATCCTTGGGGTACTACGCAGTTGATCTCTGTGGGTCCGGAGAGGAAGGGTGGGAGTCTGATCCTTTGGGTTCTGCCGGTGAGAAAGGAGAGGATCCAGTTGAAGGCGCTTCCACATATGCCAGCGTTGTGGAGTCTGGCGGCAAGAGTGTGGTCGGAGACAGTGTCGAAGGCTATAGAGAGGTCTAATAGGATGAAGGCCGCTGTATGGCCTTGGTCGAGTAGCATGCGAATGTCATCGGTGGCGACGAGGAGGGCGGTCTCAGTGCTGTGGTTGCTGCGGAATCCGGACTTGGAGGAGTCGAGGATGGCGTTCTCTTTGATGAAAGTGGTCAGCTGGGCGATCACGAATCTCTCAGTGACTTTGGCTGCGAAGGGAAGGAGAGAGATGAGCCGGTAGTTTTTCAGGTCCGGCGGGTCAGACAATGGTTTCTTAAGGAGGGGCTTGATCTCTGCCCACTTCCAGTCGTCGGGAAAAAATGCCAGATTTGAAGGAGGTGTTAATGGTCCGACATGGTTCGGGTGCTATGGCGCAGTGGCTCTGAGGTAGATGTGCAGCGAGCAGGAGTCCATTTGGGGGCTCCTGAGTGGGTGTTCTTCATGGTCATAGCAGTGTCTTCGGTGGTAGCCGGTTTCCAGGTGGTGAGGGTGGGCTGGCTGTCGGTGGTGGAGAGGAGGGTGGTGTCAGGAGTCTGTTTGCTGACGTTGTCGTAGAGGGCCTTGATTTTCAGGTGGAAGTAGTAGCTGAGCTTGTTGCAGAGGTCCTGGGAAGGTTTGATGTCTGTGGCTTCGCTCGGGGGTTTGGTGAACCGCTGTATGACGTTGAAGAGTTCTTTTGCGTTACAGGGGTTGCTGTGGATTCTGTTCTTGACAAAAGGTCCTCTTGGTGGCTCTTATGCGCTGATGGTATTCAGTCATGGCGTTCCTGTAGGTGTTCTGGTGTTCAGTGGGTTTCCTGTTCCTCCAGAGTTTCTCGAGGCATCTGCAGGATCACCTGGCTTCTTGGAGGTCGGTGGTGAACAAGGCGGCCTTCAGGGGGCGTTGTTTGATGGAGTGGCGAAAGAGTGCAAGCTTGTCTGCGCAGCTGGAGATCCAGCGGTGTTGTTCTTTGGCTGCGGGGTTGGCATTGGTCGTGGCGGAGGGGAGGTCGAGGAGGAGGGGGGTGTTGAGGTGTTCCCTCTGTGATCTTACTCCAGTTCCTTTGTGGCAAGTGCGGGCGAGTTTGGATGCGTTGGTGGTGTTGAAGGTGAAGTGTACACAGTGGTGGACTGTCCAGAGGGGCTGCGTAGTGTGGTTGAAGTGGATGTTTGTCCCTCCTGCGAACATGGGGTCGAGGATGTGTCTGGCTCTGTGGGTGGGGGTGGTGACGCGCTGCTTTAGTCTGAGGTTGGCAAGGTTGTCCAGGAGGGTACTGGATTTGCTGCGGTTGTTGAGGTGGAAGTTCAGGTCTCTGATGAGAATGTAGTCCATGGAAGTGATGGTGTTGGGTGCGAAGAGGTCGGCAATGGTGGCGGCGGAAGAGATGCGAGGCCCAGGGGGTCTGTATACGAGGGTCCCACGCAGCATGGTTCTGGGGCTGGTCTGGATCTGGAAGTGGAGGTGCTCTGTGTTGGAGCAGGGGTCGTTCATGCTGGAGGTGGAGAGTCGGAGGGAGCTCTTGTGTACAATGGCGTGTCCTTTTGGCGGTGGGGGAGGTCCTTTCTCTGGATCTTGTATCCGTCTGGGATGGTGGAGGCGATGTCGGGGATGGAGGTTGCATTGCTCCATGTTTCCGTGAAGGAGGCGACATCTGCCGAGAGGGTGTCGAGCAGGACCCAGATGTCTACGGTGTGTCTGTGTAAGGAGCACACGTTAAGGAGGATGCACGTCAGGGCTTCGGTGGTATGGGAGTCTGGTGTGAGTTCAGTGGTCATGGTTGGCTGTCAATGGTAAAGGATTGTCGGCAGTGTCGGCAGGAGAACTGGCCATGGGTGGTGTTCAACATCGCTCGCTGGCAGCTGTCGTTCATTCCGGGGTTGAGTACTAGGATGGCAGCGGATTTGTAGTGGTGGGAGGTCTTAGATCCAGGGTTCCTGGTGCTGGCTGTTGTTTGGTTGCGGACAGGCACAGACCGGCTTGCCTTTGCCATGCCTTCGGCGCGCCCGCTGCACGCGTCCGCCACTAGTCTTTTGTACCCCCAGACAAGAGAGGGTCTGGGACCAGAGGCAGGAAATTCCAAGCATCTTTGGGGATTGAAACATCCAGAACCTTCTTCTGCTTCAAAGCTGACACCAGATATAAATATTGGATCCTCAGATCCAACTCTTCAGTGCACCTTTGGACCTGAGGAAGCCTCTTTATATTTTGTTTATTTCCAGACACATGAAGTTGCAGTAGTTTGGGGGGCAGGATTACGGCCTGGTTTTGGCCCCTGCTTCGGGGACTGCTGGAGGGCGGCTCACCCCTGCACAGCTGGTAGGCAGCTTTGGTGTCTTCTAGCAGTAAGCCTAGGTTGCTGCTTCCTCCAGGGTGGATGCTGGTGTGCTGACGTCCATGTAATCAGAGTTTGGTGAGGCAGCACCAGGGCCTCAGACCCAGGTCCTGGCTGAAGATGTCCAAGTGTGAGCTGTTTCTATTCACTGCACATTGTGTTTGGGAGTGCGGCGATTAGATTACATCATATCCGCTTTCGAGGAGTTTTAGTCACAGGCAGGTGTGCCACAAGGAGCCAAGTAACTTTTTTAAACCTACAAAGCATGCAGATATTTGTCCTGTGTGTACTGCCTTGTGTTTGTTTATTAGGGCGTGTAATCTTTCTGTGTGGTTGCTTGTCTTGGGGTTGGCGAGGAAACCTATTTTCCTTCTCTGAGGCGTCTGTTTGTGTTTGATGTGTGCCTGGATTCACCTGCTTAGGTTGGAACTGAGGGCTCTTCACAAATGACCACTTACAGGGATCCCTCCTGAGCAGTTGCCGGTGCATGCACAGATGTATCTCTTTCCTTTTTTTTGTGTGTTAGAAATACTTTTATTAGATTTGTTAAAATCTTAAAAGGGTGGGACGTACCACCTTGTGGAAAAGAACATCATATAAAGTGAAACATCCCCCCATGTACTGGGCATCATTGATCAAATGTTCATAATGTTCATAATGTTCATAAGTGTGAGAAGTGTGGCTCAATGGTTAGAGCGGCAGACCCTGATGCAGAGGTCTGGCCCGGGACCAGGGTTCAATTCCCGCCTCGGCGGGTCTTGGGCTCAAAATTCCTCAGACCTGATAATTCTCGCCTCGATGCATGTTCCAATCATGGGGTGCAACTCTGGGCAATAGCTTGCTTAATCTCCACAACGGCCCCCACAACGCTAAGGATGCCTGGCCTCCACCTTGGGGGTGCCCAGGAGTGGACGCCTCACAGGGAAAGCCAGGATGGGTTCCACAGCGGTATTCGTACAAGCGCCTTGAGACCCTTGCGGGTGAGTAGTGCGCTATACAAGTATCAATTTACATT
Organism: Lissotriton vulgaris; assembly: GCF_964263255.1. Lineage (NCBI taxonomy): Eukaryota > Metazoa > Chordata > Amphibia > Caudata > Salamandridae > Lissotriton > Lissotriton vulgaris. Next base: position 805,733,220 of record NC_141700.1, read on the forward strand.
TACATAATACATAAAAACAGAAAAAGACGATAAAAAAGGTGAAACTTGCCCTCATGCGGGGGCAACATTACGCAAGTGTGCCTGCTGAATAAAACCAGAAGAGCGCTTTTAGAAGGGGAAGGAGAGCCCTTACATTAGAAGATTGGAGCCACCAGAAGATTGTTATAACAAGGATGCAGCACACGTTCAAACTTGTGCTTGAATAAGCATGGCTATCCCCATCTCTCCATGAAAGTGCTTAAAATGGCATAGGATAAAAGGGGAGAGGGAGGAGAGGAAGCTACAAAGAGCATCAAGAAAGCTCTGGGTCCGGGTGCAATACATCCATGTTTCCCAGTTCCAGTTTGGCTGCAGCCTTCTCTTTGGGCTCTTGAGCTGCAAATGTCAGGAATTTGATCATTTTGCAGGAAAGTTGGTTCAAAGAGCCGCTGAGGCATTTTATCACAGCCGCTCTGCAGGTCCTGACTTGTGTTTCTCTTAGCATTGGCCTTAGAAGGATCTTCCTTAAATTGTATAGGGCCGGGCAGATACATAATAGATGTAATAGCGACACTTCTCCCTTATCACACAAGATGCATCATCCCAAATGCAAAAATCGCAAATTGAGAATTCGCTAAATTGCGATTATTTGCATTTAAGGAATCTCAAATTGAGATTCCTTAAATGCAATGCATGAAAGTTTTAAAAATAGCGAATTCGCTAATAGGGCACGCAAATTACCATGAAGTACAACTTCATGATAATTTGCAAAAACTTTGAAAAATGCACTAAAGTGCATTTTTCAAAGTTTCATGTTGCGCACACACATGCCCTAAGAGCATGTGTGTGCACAACATATGTGCACAGATCAATTTCAGGGTTGCAACAGGGTGTCCTTTGGACACCCCTGCACCCTTGAAATCGCAATCTCAATTTGCGATTCGCAATAGCAAATCACAAATTGAGATTGTCTTCCCAGTCATTCCTATGGGCCTCTAGGCCCATAGGAATGAATGGGGAGGTATTCCTTAATTGTGACTCGCAATTTGCGAGTCACAATTAAGGAATTCTAAGAAATCGCTTTTTTTTAGTGATTTCTTGATGCATTCCATTTTGCTATTCCTTAATAGCGAATCGGTATTTTTCGCAATTAAGGAATCGCAAATTGGGTTGTTGATGCATCTGGGGGTAAGTTTCCTCTTTTAGTGCTCTCTGAAGCATTCTTCTAAATAGGGTTGTTGTTTAAATTGTTTGTACGTTGGCATCACCATCCATGCTTGCCTTTTGCCAGCCTTGCTTTATCAGTTTGCAAAAATACTTGTTTGATAGATTTATAAGTAATTTGTTTAAAAGCAAGATATGACATTGGCGTGTGCCAAGCTTCCTCCAGATTTAGCGATAGTAGTGCTTGCCAAAGGGTCTTGCATGTGGAATTGGTTTGCCTAGCCTGTTTTTCGACCTCCTCCCAACAGTGTTGAACGAGCGCGTTGTATTCCGCTGCCCTCATTCGCCAGTAATATTTGGCCAGAGCACCTTGTCTGGCCTGTATCTGGTTTGTTAGTCCATATTCCAGACGTATTTGTGCCTGGCAAATATGACGCGGAATTAAGAACAATTTTTTTAACAAACTTGATTGGACCAGATTTAACATTTTGGAATCCGTGGTGTCCAACATTTCCGAGCCATATGTAATGGAGGGCAGACATGTTGCTGCTACCACCGTTAGTAGGTGACTGGTTGAACTAACACTTAGTTTTTTCTGTTTGGGTTTGAAAACAAATTGTAGTAGGTTTGATTTGGTTTTCCTGAGGTCTAAATGATATTTGTAGTGTAATTGGCGATCTAATAGGACGCCCATATATTTATATTCATCCACCTGTTTTAAGGTGATGGAATTTATCCTCCAAACAAATTTTGATTGTTTTTTACGAGTCCTGGAAAAGCATAGGACGTTGGATTTCTTGAGGTTTATTGTTAAATGTGCATTTGAGATATACAAAGCGAGTTTTGAAATCCAAGTGGAATTTGAGAAAGAAGGAGAATATCGTCCGCATATTGTGGACTCGCTATGGATGTTTTCTCCAGTTTCGGTGGGTCACCCTGGATTATATGAAGGTTGCTCTCTAGGTCGGCAGTATAGATGTTAAAGAGACTAGTAGCTAGATGAATCGAACAAAAAGCCGCTCGCAAAGGGGCAGATTCTCAGAATCTGCCCCTTTGCGACTGGTATTTTTGCATTTGGGATGCATCATCCCAAATGCAAAAATCGCAAATTGAGAGTTTGCTAAATTGCGATTATTTGCATTTAAGGAATCTCAAATTGAGATTCCTTAAATGCAATGCATGAAAGTTTTAAAAATAGCGAATTCGCTAATACGGCACGCAAATTACCATGAAGTACAACTTCATGGTAATTTGCAAAAACTTTGAAAAATGCACTAAAGTGCGTTTTTCAAAGTTTCATGTTGCGCGCCGCACACACATGCCCTAAGAGCATGTGTGTGAGCAACATATGTGCACAGATCAATTTCAGAGTTGCAACAGGGTGTCCTTTGGACACCCCTGCACCCTTGAAATCGCATTCTCAGTTTGCGATTCGCAATAGCGAATCGCAACTTGAGATTGTCTTCCCATTCATTCCTATGGGCCTCTAGGCCCATAGGAATGAATGGAGAGGTATTCCTTAATTGCGACTCGAAATTTGCGAGTCGCAATTAAGGAATTCTAAGAAATTGCAATTTTTTTAGTGATTTCTTGAGGCATTTCATTTTGCTATTCCTTAATAGCGAATCGGTATTTTTCGCAATTAAGGAATCGCAAATTGGGTTGTTGGTGCATCTGGGGGTAGGAGCCAACACACATCCTTGCTTTAGCCCGTTTTTTGTTGGAAATTTCTTTGTTAGGCGCCAACCATCCCCTTTTCAGGTCTCGCCTGGCGAAAGCAGCGCATGCACTGCCCTCGCCATGGAGAAAACCTTTTGGAACCAATTCTACAAGTGGGCTTACGTGCACACGTCTGCGTGGAAAAAGATGGCTGCTCTTGCCATCTGTCCAAAGCAGACAGCATGCGCGTGTCTGTCGGGATTGTGGACAGTCCCATGGCATTTTGTTGTCATAGCTCGGGTCTTCCCGTCGCACACGGGTGCGCATTGCGGCGTGCTTTTAATTAGCGCGGCCTTAGCGGGATCGTTTTCACTTTCGCGCAGCCGCGCTTGTTATGATCTTGTAGTTCAAGTCAGGCGATAGGAATAGGACTGTAGTAGCCCCGCCTATTCATTGCATGCTGCACGATGACATCACGCGCGGTCAGCTGGCGAATGTTTACCGCTGATGGGAGCAGAGAGTGCAGTGCGTGGAGCATCGGGGGCACTGACTCAGGCTGGTGGCGGGGAAGCAATGTCTGCTGCGACGGGCAGGTAGGGACCGTGTGGTGCCTGACAAAGAGGAGACTGTGGAAAATGACACTATAGGCTGAGGGACAGACCACCGGTCTGTGAAGACCCCGCGCATGTGCAGCATTCCTTTGGCTTAGCCCTCCCCGCATCTTTACATGACAGCCCCCTCCCCTTTTGTTTTCGTTCTGGTCCCGCCCTGTGTAATATGGCCCGCCCAACTGACGGAATGCTTGTCTTCGGACTCAAAGGCACAATCAAAATCGAAGAAGGACGCACGCTGTAGTTAGTAGCTAGGTAGACACTTTCATGAAAAGTGAGGAGGAAAGTAACAGCGACTTCCAGTTGACCAATAGGAGCATCTGTAGATTGACTGCGTCTGAGGAATTCCAGCAACTTGAAGTAGACCCCTAGGAGCATCTGTAGATTGACAGCTTCCGCGGAATTGCAACTTTTTGGGAAAAGATAACAAAAAAATCTAAGACTGTTTTGACAGCTGCTTGGACTAATGTAGCTGCGCAGTGGCTCTATGTAGTGCATGGCAGTTAGAATCAGTCCTGATGTAGTACGGTGCCTTCAACTCACCCTCATTTGTCGGGTTTTGACACCAGCAACATTTCTCCTTTAAGGTCAACCTTTGTGTAGCATCAACCATAAAGCATTAATTCTCTGATCACTCTAATAATGGGATCATACTCTTAAACATCTTGCCTCTTGCTCATTCGCGAGCCACATGTTGATAGCTGTAAGTCACACTTCACATAAGGGGCATGTTGTTTGGTTTTTCCCTTATAACTTTAGGCCCACCTGCCACACAACCAAAGTGCGGTTGGCCAAGAGTCTTTGGAGAATACTTGAGAACAACCGAGAGTGCGATGGAGGTCGACATCCAGAGAATTAAATTTTTCATTAACTTTCATTGAGTTGGAGAAGTTTTTAACAGGGAGAAAGCTAAATTGTCATTCGTAGCAAACAGGTTACACTTTTTTTTACATGTTGCACCTAATTGATTCATACTCATATTTTCCGATGTGACACTCAATGTGGTCATGTGGCCTCCAGGCACTTCAAACCAAGACTTTAAGCCTACCGAAAATACTGACTGGCCTTCTTCCTAGAGACAAACTCTTCAGGTCATAGACTCAATCGTGCATATTCATGGAACTACTGTGAACATCGCGATGAGCCCTCAGCCTTAGATATGCATCTTGCGGTTGGTCCATTTCGTCCAAGACATTCCCAAACTAGGGTTTCTCCAGATCTGAACTCAATTAGCTCGCAATCATTCGTTTGTCGTCCCCAATCTTATTCAGACATTGGCTGAATTCACCAAGATCTAAACTGTTATTTCAACCCACTGTGCAAACAACCCAGGATGTGTAACCTGTGTATGGTCAGTGACATTGCTGCATCTCTGGTCTGCCGCTCTTGCTGCTTTGAGATTGACCTGATGAAAGCTTTCTGCCAGCAGCGAACAGCACTGATATCATTTTGGAGAACCGATGACGTATAGTTTGAGTTGTAGAATAGACAACATAGCAAGGCTTGGGTGAGGGGATGGAATGAATCATGGAAAAGGTCCAGTGTCGTTGGGATCGGGGAATGGCATGCCTGGATGGTACCCACTGGGGATGGAATGAATCATGGAAAAGGACCAGTGTCATTGGGATCAAGGAATGGCATGCCTGGATGGTACCCACCGGGGATGGAATGAATCATGGAAAAGGTCCAGTGTCGTTGGTGTCAGGGAATGGCATGCCTGGGTGGTACCCACTGGGGATGGAATGAATCATGGAAAAGGTCCAGTGTCATTGGGATCAAGGAATGGCATGCCTGGGTGGTACCCACTGGGGATGGAATGAATCATGGAAAAGGTCCAGTGTCATTGGGATCAAGGAATGGCATGCCTGGATGGTACCCACTGGGGATGGAATGAATCATGGAAAAGGTCCAGTGTCATTGGGATCGGGGAATGGCATGCCTGGATGGTACCCACTGGGGATGGAATGAATCATGGAAAAGGTCCAGTGTCATTGGGATCGGGGAATGGCATGCCTGGATGGTACCCACTGGGGATGGAATGAATCATGGAAAAGGTCCAGTGTCATTGGGATCAAGGAATGGCATGCCTGGGTGGTACCAACTGGGGATGGAATGAATCATGGAAAAGGTCCAGTGTCATTGGGATCAGGGAATGGCATGCCTGGATGGTACCCACTGGGGATGGAATGAATCATGGAAAAGGTCCAGTGTCATTGGGATCAGGGAATGGCATGCCTGGATGGTACCCACTGGGGATGGAATGAATCATGGAAAAGGTCCAGTGTCATTGGGATCAAGGAATGGCATGCCTGGGTGGTACCCACTGGGGATGGAATGAATCATGGAAAAGGTCCAGTGTCATTGGGATCAAGGAATGGCATGCCTGGATGGTACCCACTGGGGATGGAATGAATCATGGAAAAGGTCCAGTGTCATTGGGATCGGGGAATGGCATGCCTGGATGGTACCCACTGGGGATGGAATGAATCATGGAAAAGGTCCAGTGTCATTGGGATCGGGGAATGGCATGCCTGGATGGTACCCACTGGGGATGGAATGAATCATGGAAAAGGTCCAGTGTCATTGGGATCAAGGAATGGCATGCCTGGGTGGTACCCACTGGGGATGGAATGAATCATGGAAAAGGTCCAGTGTCATTGGGATCAGGGAATGGCATGCCTGGATGGTACCCACTGGGGATGGAATGAATCATGGAAAAGGTCCAGTGTCATTGGGATCAGGGAATGGCATGCCTGGATGGTACCCACTGGGGATGGAATGAATCATGGAAAAGGCCCAGTGTCATTGGGATCAAGGAATGGCATGCCTGGGTGGTACCCACTGGGGATGGAATGAATCATGGAAAAGGTCCAGTGTCGTTGGTGTCAGGGAATGGCATGCCTAGATGGTACCCACTGGGGATGGAATGAATCATGGAAAAGGTCCAGTGTCGTTGGTGTCAGGGAATGGCATGCCTGGGTGGTACCCACTGGGGATGGAATGAATCATGGAAAAGGTCCAGTGTCATTGGGATCAGGGAATGGCATGCCTGGATGGTACCCACTGGGGATGGAATGAATCATGGAAAAGGTCCAGTGTCGTTGGGATCGGGGAATGGCATGCCTGGATGGTACCCACTGGGGATGGAATGAATCATGGAAAAGGACCAGTGTCGTTGGTGTCAGGGAATGGCATGCCTGGATGGTACCCACTGGGGATGGAATGAATCATGGAAAAGGTCCAGTGTCGTTGGTGTCAGGGAATGGCATGCCTAGATGGTACCCACTGGGGATGGAATGAATCATGGAAAAGGTCCAGTGTCGTTGGTGTCAGGGAATGGCATGCCTGGATGGTACCCACTGGGGATGGAATGAATCATGGAAAAGGACCAGTGTCGTTGGTGTCAGGGAATGGCATGCCTGGATGGTACCCACTGGGGATGGAATGAATCATGGAAAAGGTCCAGTGTCATTGGGATCAAGGAATGGCATGCCTGGGTGGTACCCACTGGGGATGGAATGAATCATGGAAAAGGTCCAGTGTCATTGGGATCAAGGAATGGGATGCCTGGGTGGTACCCACTGGGGATGGAATGAATCATGGAAAAGGTCCAGTGTCATTGGGATCAAGGAATGGCATGCCTGGATGGTACCCACTGGGGATGGAATGAATCATGGAAAAGGTCCAGTGTCGTTGGTGTCAGGGAATGGCATGCCTGGATGGTACCCACTGGGGATGGAATGAATCATGGAAAAGGTCCAGTGTCATTGGGATCAAGGAATGGCATGCCTGGGTGGTACCCACTGGGGATGGAATGAATCATGGAAAAGGTCCAGTGTCATTGGGATCAAGGAATGGGATGCCTGGATGGTACCCACTGGGGATGGAATGAATCATGGAAAAGGTCCAGTGTCATTGGGATCAGGGAATGGCATGCCTGGATGGTACCCACTGGGGATGGAATGAATCATGGAAAAGGCCCAGTGTCATTGGGATCAAGGAATGGCATGCCTGGGTGGTACCCACTGGGGATGGAATGAATCATGGAAAAGGTCCAGTGTCATTGGGATCAGGGAATGGCATGCCTGGATGGTACCCACTGGGGATGGAATGAATCATGGAAAAGGTCCAGTGTCGTTTGGATCAAGGAATGGCATGCCTGGATGGTACCCACTGGGGATGGAATGAATCATGGAAAAGGTCCAGTGTCGTTGGGATCGGGGAATGGCATGCCTAGATGGTACCCACTGGGGATGGAATGAATCATGGAAAAGGACCAGTGTCGTTGGTGTCAGGGAATGGCATGCCTGGATGGTACCCACTGGGGATGGAATGAATCATGGAAAAGGTCCAGTGTCGTTGGGGTCAGGGAATGGCATGCCTGGATGGTACCCACTGGGGATGGAATGAATCATGGAAAAGGTCCAGTGTCATTGGGATCAAGGAATGGCATGCCTGGGTGGTACCCACTGGGGATGGAATGAATCATGGAAAAGGTCCAGTGTCATTGGGATCAAGGAATGGCATGCCTGAGTGGTACCGACTGGGGATGGAATGAATCATGGAAAAGGACCAGTGTCATTGGGATCGGGGAATGGCATGCCTGGATGGTACCCACTGGGGATGGAATGAATCATGGAAAAGGTCCAGTGTCGTTGGGATCGGGGAATGGCATGCCTAGATGGTACCCACTGGGGATGGAATGAATCATGGAAAAGGACCAGTGTCGTTGGTGTCAGGGAATGGCATGCCTGGGTGGTACCCACTGGGGATGGAATGAATCATGGAAAAGGTCCAGTGTCATTGGGATCAGGGAATGGCATGCCTGGATGGTACCCACTGGGGATGGAATGAATCATGGAAAAGGTCCAGTGTCATTGGGATCAAGGAATGGCATGCCTGGATGGTACCCACTGGGGATGGAATGAATCATGGAAAAGGTCCAGTGTCGTTGGGATCGGGGAATGGCATGCCTAGATGGTACCCACTGGGGATGGAATGAATCATGGAAAAGGACCAGTGTCGTTGGTGTCAGGGAATGGCATGCCTGGATGGTACCCACTGGGGATGGAATGAATCATGGAAAAGGTCCAGTGTCATTGAGATCAAGGAATGGCATGCCTGGGTGGTACCCACTGGGGATGGAATGAATCATGGAAAAGGTCCAGTGTCATTGGGATCAAGGAATGGCATGCCTGGGTGGTACCCACTGGGGATGGAATGAATCATGGAAAAGGTCCAGTGTCATTGGGATCAAGGAATGGCATGCCTAGATGGTACCCACTGGGGATGGAATGAATCATGGAAAAGGACCAGTGTCGTTGGGGTCAGGGAATGGCATGCCTGGCTGGTACCCACTGGGGATGGAATGAATCATGGAAAAGGTCCAGTGTCATTGGGATCAAGGAATGGCTTGCCTGGGTGGTACCCACTGGGGATGGAATGAATCATGGAAAAGGTCCAGTGTCATTGGGATCAAGGAATGGCATGCCTGGGTGGTACCCACTGGGGATGGAATGAATCATGGAAAAGGTCCAGTGTCATTGGGATCAAGGAATGGCATGCCTGGATGGTACCCACTGGGGATGGAATGAATCATGGAAAAGGTCCAGTGTCATTGGGATCGGGGAATGGCATGCCTGGATGGTACCCACTGGGGATGGAATGAATCATGGAAAAGGTCCAGTGTCATTGGGATCGGGGAATGGCATGCCTGGATGGTACCCACTGGGGATGGAATGAATCATGGAAAAGGTCCAGTGTCATTGGGATCAAGGAATGGCATGCCTGGGTGGTACCCACTGGGGATGGAATGAATCATGGAAAAGGTCCAGTGTCATTGGGATCAGGGAATGGCATGCCTGGATGGTACCCACTGGGGATGGAATGAATCATGGAAAAGGTCCAGTGTCATTGGGATCAGGGAATGGCATGCCTGGATGGTACCCACTGGGGATGGAATGAATCATGGAAAAGGTCCAGTGTCATTGGGATCAAGGAATGGCATGCCTGGGTGGTACCCACTGGGGATGGAATGAATCATGGAAAAGGTCCAGTGTCATTGGGATCAAGGAATGGCATGCCTGGATGGTACCCACTGGGGATGGAATGAATCATGGAAAAGGTCCAGTGTCATTGGGATCGGGGAATGGCATGCCTGGATGGTACCCACTGGGGATGGAATGAATCATGGAAAAGGTCCAGTGTCATTGGGATCGGGGAATGGCATGCCTGGATGGTACCCACTGGGGATGGAATGAATCATGGAAAAGGTCCAGTGTCATTGGGATCAAGGAATGGCATGCCTGGGTGGTACCCACTGGGGATGGAATGAATCATGGAAAAGGTCCAGTGTCATTGGGATCAGGGAATGGCATGCCTGGATGGTACCCACTGGGGATGGAATGAATCATGGAAAAGGTCCAGTGTCATTGGGATCAGGGAATGGCATGCCTGGATGGTACCCACTGGGGATGGAATGAATCATGGAAAAGGCCCAGTGTCATTGGGATCAAGGAATGGCATGCCTGGGTGGTACCCACTGGGGATGGAATGAATCATGGAAAAGGTCCAGTGTCGTTGGTGTCAGGGAATGGCATGCCTAGATGGTACCCACTGGGGATGGAATGAATCATGGAAAAGGTCCAGTGTCGTTGGTGTCAGGGAATGGCATGCCTGGGTGGTACCCACTGGGGATGGAATGAATCATGGAAAAGGTCCAGTGTCATTGGGATCAGGGAATGGCATGCCTGGATGGTACCCACTGGGGATGGAATGAATCATGGAAAAGGTCCAGTGTCGTTGGGATCGGGGAATGGCATGCCTGGATGGTACCCACTGGGGATGGAATGAATCATGGAAAAGGACCAGTGTCGTTGGTGTCAGGGAATGGCATGCCTGGATGGTACCCACTGGGGATGGAATGAATCATGGAAAAGGTCCAGTGTCGTTGGTGTCAGGGAATGGCATGCCTAGATGGTACCCACTGGGGATGGAATGAATCATGGAAAAGGTCCAGTGTCGTTGGTGTCAGGGAATGGCATGCCTGGATGGTACCCACTGGGGATGGAATGAATCATGGAAAAGGACCAGTGTCGTTGGTGTCAGGGAATGGCATGCCTGGATGGTACCCACTGGGGATGGAATGAATCATGGAAAAGGTCCAGTGTCATTGGGATCAAGGAATGGCATGCCTGAGTGGTACCCACTGGGGATGGAATGAATCATGGAAAAGGTCCAGTGTCATTGGGATCAAGGAATGGGATCCCTGGGTGGTACCCACTGGGGATGGAATGAATCATGGAAAAGGTCCAGTGTCATTGGGATCAAGGAATGGCATGCCTGGATGGTACCCACTGGGGATGGAATGAATCATGGAAAAGGTCCAGTGTCGTTGGTGTCAGGGAATGGCATGCCTGGATGGTACCCACTGGGGATGGAATGAATCATGGAAAAGGACCAGTGTCGTTGGTGTCAGGGAATGGCATGCCTGGATGGTACCCACTGGGGATGGAATGAATCATGGAAAAGGTCCAGTGTCGTTGGTGTCAGGGAATGGCATGCCTAGATGGTACCCACTGGGGATGGAATGAATCATGGAAAAGGTCCAGTGTCGTTGGTGTCAGGGAATGGCATGCCTGGATGGTACCCACTGGGGATGGAATGAATCATGGAAAAGGACCAGTGTCGTTGGTGTCAGGGAATGGCATGCCTGGATGGTACCCACTGGGGATGGAATGAATCATGGAAAAGGTCCAGTGTCATTGGGATCAAGGAATGGCATGCCTGGGTGGTACCCACTGGGGATGGAATGAATCATGGAAAAGGTCCAGTGTCATTGGGATCAAGGAATGGGATGCCTGGGTGGTACCCACTGGGGATGGAATGAATCATGGAAAAGGTCCAGTGTCGTTGGGATCAAGGAATGGCATGCCTGGATGGTACCCACTGGGGATGGAATGAATCATGGAAAAGGTCCAGTGTCGTTGGTGTCAGGGAATGGCATGCCTGGATGGTACCCACTGGGGATGGAATGAATCATGGAAAAGGTCCAGTGTCATTGGGATCAAGGAATGGCATGCCTGGGTGGTACCCACTGGGGATGGAATGAATCATGGAAAAGGTCCAGTGTCATTGGGATCAAGGAATGGGATGCCTGGATGGTACCCACTGGGGATGGAATGAATCATGGAAAAGGTCCAGTGTCATTGGGATCAGGGAATGGCATGCCTGGATGGTACCCACTGGGGATGGAATGAATCATGGAAAAGGCCCAGTGTCATTGGGATCAAGGAATGGCATGCCTGGGTGGTACCCACTGGGGATGGAATGAATCATGGAAAAGGTCCAGTGTCATTGGGATCAGGGAATGGCATGCCTGGATGGTACCCACTGGGGATGGAATGAATCATGGAAAAGGTCCAGTGTCGTTGGGATCAAGGAATGGCATGCCTGGATGGTACCCACTGGGGATGGAATGAATCATGGAAAAGGTCCAGTGTCGTTGGGATCGGGGAATGGCATGCCTAGATGGTACCCACTGGGGATGGAATGAATCATGGAAAAGGACCAGTGTCGTTGGTGTCAGGGAATGGCATGCCTGGATGGTACCCACTGGGGATGGAATGAATCATGGAAAAGGTCCAGTGTCGTTGGGGTCAGGGAATGGCATGCCTGGATGGTACCCACTGGGGATGGAATGAATCATGGAAAAGGTCCAGTGTCATTGGGATCAAGGAATGGCATGCCTGGGTGGTACCCACTGGGGATGGAATGAATCATGGAAAAGGTCCAGTGTCATTGGGATCAAGGAATGGCATGCCTGAGTGGTACCGACTGGGGATGGAATGAATCATGGAAAAGGACCAGTGTCATTGGGATCGGGGAATGGCATGCCTGGATGGTACCCACTGGGGATGGAATGAATCATGGAAAAGGTCCAGTGTCGTTGGGATCGGGGAATGGCATGCCTAGATGGTACCCACTGGGGATGGAATGAATCATGGAAAAGGACCAGTGTCGTTGGTGTCAGGGAATGGCATGCCTGGGTGGTACCCACTGGGGATGGAATGAATCATGGAAAAGGTCCAGTGTCATTGGGATCAGGGAATGGCATGCCTGGATGGTACCCACTGGGGATGGAATGAATCATGGAAAAGGTCCAGTGTCATTGGGATCAAGGAATGGCATGCCTGGATGGTACCCACTGGGGATGGAATGAATCATGGAAAAGGTCCAGTGTCGTTGGGATCGGGGAATGGCATGCCTAGATGGTACCCACTGGGGATGGAATGAATCATGGAAAAGGACCAGTGTCGTTGGTGTCAGGGAATGGCATGCCTGGATGGTACCCACTGGGGATGGAATGAATCATGGAAAAGGTCCAGTGTCATTGAGATCAAGGAATGGCATGCCTGGGTGGTACCCACTGGGGATGGAATGAATCATGGAAAAGGTCCAGTGTCATTGGGATCAAGGAATGGCATGCCTGGGTGGTACCCACTGGGGATGGAATGAATCATGGAAAAGGTCCAGTGTCATTGGGATCAAGGAATGGCATGCCTAGATGGTACCCACTGGGGATGGAATGAATCATGGAAAAGGACCAGTGTCGTTGGGGTCAGGGAATGGCATGCCTGGCTGGTACCCACTGGGGATGGAATGAATCATGGAAAAGGTCCAGTGTCATTGGGATCAAGGAATGGCTTGCCTGGGTGGTACCCACTGGGGATGGAATGAATCATGGAAAAGGTCCAGTGTCATTGGGATCAAGGAATGGCATGCCTGGGTGGTACCCACTGGGGATGGAATGAATCATGGAAAAGGTCCAGTGTCATTGGGATCAAGGAATGGCATGCCTGGATGGTACCCACTGGGGATGGAATGAATCATGGAAAAGGTCCAGTGTCATTGGGATCGGGGAATGGCATGCCTGGATGGTACCCACTGGGGATGGAATGAATCATGGAAAAGGTCCAGTGTCATTGGGATCGGGGAATGGCATGCCTGGATGGTACCCACTGGGGATGGAATGAATCATGGAAAAGGTCCAGTGTCATTGGGATCAAGGAATGGCATGCCTGGGTGGTACCCACTGGGGATGGAATGAATCATGGAAAAGGTCCAGTGTCATTGGGATCAGGGAATGGCATGCCTGGATGGTACCCACTGGGGATGGAATGAATCATGGAAAAGGTCCAGTGTCATTGGGATCAGGGAATGGCATGCCTGGATGGTACCCACTGGGGATGGAATGAATCATGGAAAAGGTCCAGTGTCATTGGGATCAAGGAATGGCATGCCTGGGTGGTACCCACTGGGGATGGAATGAATCATGGAAAAGGTCCAGTGTCATTGGGATCAAGGAATGGCATGCCTGGATGGTACCCACTGGGGATGGAATGAATCATGGAAAAGGTCCAGTGTCATTGGGATCGGGGAATGGCATGCCTGGATGGTACCCACTGGGGATGGAATGAATCATGGAAAAGGTCCAGTGTCATTGGGATCGGGGAATGGCATGCCTGGATGGTACCCACTGGGGATGGAATGAATCATGGAAAAGGTCCAGTGTCATTGGGATCAAGGAATGGCATGCCTGGGTGGTACCCACTGGGGATGGAATGAATCATGGAAAAGGTCCAGTGTCATTGGGATCAGGGAATGGCATGCCTGGATGGTACCCACTGGGGATGGAATGAATCATGGAAAAGGTCCAGTGTCATTGGGATCAGGGAATGGCATGCCTGGATGGTACCCACTGGGGATGGAATGAATCATGGAAAAGGCCCAGTGTCATTGGGATCAAGGAATGGCATGCCTGGGTGGTACCCACTGGGGATGGAATGAATCATGGAAAAGGTCCAGTGTCGTTGGTGTCAGGGAATGGCATGCCTAGATGGTACCCACTGGGGATGGAATGAATCATGGAAAAGGTCCAGTGTCGTTGGTGTCAGGGAATGGCATGCCTGGGTGGTACCCACTGGGGATGGAATGAATCATGGAAAAGGTCCAGTGTCATTGGGATCAGGGAATGGCATGCCTGGATGGTACCCACTGGGGATGGAATGAATCATGGAAAAGGTCCAGTGTCGTTGGGATCGGGGAATGGCATGCCTGGATGGTACCCACTGGGGATGGAATGAATCATGGAAAAGGACCAGTGTCGTTGGTGTCAGGGAATGGCATGCCTGGATGGTACCCACTGGGGATGGAATGAATCATGGAAAAGGTCCAGTGTCGTTGGTGTCAGGGAATGGCATGCCTAGATGGTACCCACTGGGGATGGAATGAATCATGGAAAAGGTCCAGTGTCGTTGGTGTCAGGGAATGGCATGCCTGGATGGTACCCACTGGGGATGGAATGAATCATGGAAAAGGACCAGTGTCGTTGGTGTCAGGGAATGGCATGCCTGGATGGTACCCACTGGGGATGGAATGAATCATGGAAAAGGTCCAGTGTCATTGGGATCAAGGAATGGCATGCCTGAGTGGTACCCACTGGGGATGGAATGAATCATGGAAAAGGTCCAGTGTCATTGGGATCAAGGAATGGGATGCCTGGGTGGTACCCACTGGGGATGGAATGAATCATGGAAAAGGTCCAGTGTCATTGGGATCAAGGAATGGCATGCCTGGATGGTACCCACTGGGGATGGAATGAATCATGGAAAAGGTCCAGTGTCGTTGGTGTCAGGGAATGGCATGCCTGGATGGTACCCACTGGAGATGGAATGAATCATGGAAAAGGTCCAGTGTCATTGGGATCAAGGAATGGCATGCCTGGGTGGTACCCACTGGGGATGGAATGAATCATGGAAAAGGTCCAGTGTCATTGGGATCAAGGAATGGGATGCCTGGATGGTACCCACTGGGGATGGAATGAATCATGGAAAAGGTCCAGTGTCATTGGGATCAGGGAATGGCATGCCTGGATGGTACCCACTGGGGATGGAATGAATCATGGAAAAGGCCCAGTGTCATTGGGATCAAGGAATGGCATGCCTGTTTGGTACCCACTGGGGATGGAATGAATCATGGAAAAGGTCCAGTGTCATTGGGATCAGGGAATGGCATGCCTGGATGGTACCCACTGGGGATGGAATGAATCATGGAAAAGGTCCAGTGTCGTTGGGATCAAGGAATGGCATGCCTGGATGGTACCCACTGGGGATGGAATGAATCATGGAAAAGGTCCAGTGTCGTTGGGATCGGGGAATGGCATGCCTAGATGGTACCCACTGGGGATGGAATGAATCATGGAAAAGGACCAGTGTTGTTGGTGTCAGGGAATGGCATGCCTGGATGGTACCCACTGGGGATGGAATGAATCATGGAAAAGGTCCAGTGTCGTTGGGGTCAGGGAATGGCATGCCTGGATGGTACCCACTGGGGATGGAATGAATCATGGAAAAGGTCCAGTGTCATTGGGATCAAGGAATGGCATGCCTGGGTGGTACCCACTGGGGATGGAATGAATCATGGAAAAGGTCCAGTGTCATTGGGATCAAGGAATGGCATGCCTGAGTGGTACCGACTGGGGATGGAATGAATCATGGAAAAGGACCAGTGTCATTGGGATCGGGGAATGGCATGCCTGGATGGTACCCACTGGGGATGGAATGAATCATGGAAAAGGTCCAGTGTCGTTGGGATCGGGGAATGGCATGCCTAGATGGTACCCACTGGGGATGGAATGAATCATGGAAAAGGACCAGTGTCGTTGGTGTCAGGGAATGGCATGCCTGGGTGGTACCCACTGGGGATGGAATGAATCATGGAAAAGGTCCAGTGTCATTGGGATCAGGGAATGGCATGCCTGGATGGTACCCACTGGGGATGGAATGAATCATGGAAAAGGTCCAGTGTCATTGGGATCAAGGAATGGCATGCCTGGATAGTACCCACTGGGGATGGAATGAATCATGGAAAAGGTCCAGTGTCGTTGGGATCGGGGAATGGCATGCCTAGATGGTACCCACTGGGGATGGAATGAATCATGGAAAAGGACCAGTGTCGTTGGTGTCAGGGAATGGCATGCCTGGATGGTACCCACTGGGGATGGAATGAATCATGGAAAAGGTCCAGTGTCATTGAGATCAAGGAATGGCATGCCTGGGTGGTACCCACTGGGGATGGAATGAATCATGGAAAAGGTCCAGTGTCATTGGGATCAAGGAATGGCATGCCTGGGTGGTACCCACTGGGGATGGAATGAATCATGGAAAAGGTCCAGTGTCATTGGGATCAAGGAATGGCATGCCTAGATGGTACCCACTGGGGATGGAATGAATCATGGAAAAGGACCAGTGTCGTTGGGGTCAGGGAATGGCATGCCTGGCTGGTACCCACTGGGGATGGAATGAATCATGGAAAAGGTCCAGTGTCATTGGGATCAAGGAATGGCTTGCCTGGGTGGTACCCACTGGGGATGGAATGAATCATGGAAAAGGTCCAGTGTCATTGGGATCAAGGAATGGCTTGCCTGGGTGGTACCCACTGGGGATGGAATGAATCATGGAAAAGGTCCAGTGTCATTGGGATCGGGGAATGGCATGCCTAGATGGTACCCACTGGGGATGGAATGAATCATGGAAAAGGACCAGTGTCGTTGGGGCCAGGGAATGGCATTCCTGGGTGGTCCCCACTGGGAATGGAATGAATCATGGAAAAGGTACAGTGTCATTGGGATCAGGGAATGGCATGCCTGGATGGTCCCCACTGGGAATGGAATGAATCATGGAAAAGGTCCAGTGTCATTGGGATCGGGGAATGGCATGCCTGGGTGGTACCCACTGGGGATGGAATGAATCATGGAAAAGGTCCAGTGTCATTGGGATCAGGGAATAGCATGCCTGGGTGGTAACCACTGGGGATGGAATGAATCATGCAAAAGGTCCAGTGTCATTGGGATCAGGGAATGGCATGCCTAGATGGTACCCACTTGGGATGGAATGAATCATGGAAAATGACCAGTGTCATTGGGATCAGGGAATAGCATGCCTGGATGGTACCCACTGGGGATGGAATTAATCATGGAAAAGGTCCAGTGTCATTGGGATCGGGGAATGGCATGCCTAGATGGTACCCACTTGGGATGGAATGAATCATGGAAAAGGACCAGTGTCATTGGGATATGGGAATATCATGCCTGGATGGTACCCACTGGGGATGGAATGAATCATGGAAAAGGTCCAGTGTCGTTGGGGTCAGGGAATGGCTTGCCTGGGTGGTCCTCACTGGGGATGGAATGAATCATGGAAAAGGTCCAGTGTCATTGGGATCAGGGAATAGCATGCCTGGGTGGTAACCACTGGGGATGGAATGAATCATGGAAAAGGTCCAGTGTTATTGGGATCAGGGAATGGCATGCCTGGATGGTACCCACTGGGGATGGAATGAATCATGGAAAAGGTCCAGTGTCATAGGGATCGGGGAATGGCATGCCTGGATGGTACCCACTGGGGATGGAATGAATCATGGAAAAGGTCCAGCGTCATTGGGATCAGGGAATAGCATGCCTGGGTGGTACCCACTGGGGATGGAATGAATCATGGAAAAGGTCCAGTGTCATTGGGATCAGGGAATGGCATGCCTGGATGGTACCCACTGGGAATGGAATGAATCATGGAAAAGGTCCAGTGTCATTGGGATCAGGGAATAGCATGCCTGAGTGGTACCCACTGGGGATGGAATGAATCATGGAAAAGGTCCAGTGTCATTGGGATCAGGGAATGGCATGCCTGGATGGTACCCACTGGGAATGGAATGAATCATGGAAAAGGTCCAGTGTCATTGGGATCAGGGAATGGCATGCCTGGATGGTACCCACTGGGGATGGAATGAATCATGGAAAAGGTTCAGTGTCATTGGGATCGGGGAATGGCATGCCTGGATGGTACCCACTGGGGATGGAATGAATCATGGAAAAGGTCCAGTGTCATTGGGATCGGAGAATGGCATGCCTAGATGGTACCCACTTGGGATGGAATGAATCATGGAAAAGGACCAGTGTCAATGGGATCAGGGAATAGCATGCCTGGATGGTACCCACTGGGGATGGAATGAATCATGGAAAAGGTCCAGTGTCATTGGGATCGGAGAATGACATGCCTAGATGGTACCCACTTGGGATGGAATGAATCATGGAAAAGGTCCAGTGTCATTGGGATCAAGGAATGGCATGCCTGGGTGGTACCCACTGGGGATGGAATGAATCATGGAAAAGGTCCAGTGTCATTGGGATCAAGGAATGGCATGCCTAGATGGTACCCACTGGGGATGGAATGAATCATGGAAAAGGTCCAGTGTCATTGGGATCAGGGAATGGCATGCCTGGATGGTACCCACTGGGGATGGAATGAATCATGGAAAAGGTCCAGTGTCATTGGGATCAAGGAATGGCATGCCTGGATGGTACCCACTGGGGATGGAATGAATCATGGAAAAGGTCCAGTGTCATTGGGATCAGGGAATGGCATGCCTGGATGGTACCCACCGGGGATGGAATGAATCATGTAAAAGGTCCAGTGTCATTGGGATCAGGGAATGGCATGCCTGGATGGTACCCACCGGGGATGGAATGAATCATGGAAAAGGTCCAGTGTCATTGGGATCGGGGAATGGCATGCCTGAGTGGTCCCCACTGGGGATGGAATGAATCATGGAAAACGTCCAGTGTCATTGGGATCAGGGAATAGCATGCCTGAGTGGTACCCACTGGGGTGGAATGAATCATGGGAAAGGTCCAGTGTCATTGGGATCAGGGAATAGCATGCCTGGGTGGTCCTCACTGGGGATGGAATGAATCATGGAAAAGGTCCAGTGTCATTGGGATCAGGGAATGGCATGCCTGGATGGTACCCACTGGGGGGGGGGGGGAATGAATCATGGAAAAGGTCCAGTGTCATTGGGATCAAGGAATGGCATGCCTGGGTGGTACCCACTGGGGATGGAATGAATCATGGAAAAGGTCCAGTGTCATTGGGATCGGGGAATGGCATGCCTGGATGGTACCCACTGGGGATGGAATGAATCATGGAAAAGGTCCTGTGTCATTGGGATCAGGGAATAGCATGCCTGAGTGGTACCCACTGGGGATGGAATGAATCATGGAAAAGGTCCAGTGTCATTGGGATTAGGGAATGGCATGCCTGGATGGTACCCACTTTGTATTGAAGCAAAGAGACCTTGCTCTAGCCTATATTCCAGTGTGAAAGGATGGTTGTCTCAATGGGTATTTCTTCAAAGTGCACAAAAGTAGTAAAAGGGAGGCTACACATTCTCCAAAGAAAAGTTTGTAGCAAGTGTTCTCATTGATCTATTTATATATTTGTTCCACAAAATTGAGTTATTTGGGTCAAACCAAGACATAGGACAGACCTCTGATGTGATGGCTTCTAGGAGTTTTCAGCTATCTATATCTTATATTAAAAAAAGATATAAAGTGTGGCTAATACCACAAAGTGTGTCTTGGCGCTGAGGAAAGGAACCATACGTAGGTATAAATTCAATTCCGAGAGGTCATAGGGACAAAAGAACTCTGCTGCTCTGAGGACCCACCAGCCACATAGATGGAGTTAAATTGAAAACCTATACAAATCTCTCAGCTATAGACCTCTACCTGCAAATATAGCTGGTATGAGTCGTCTTTCATAGACAGAAATTTAGAATGATCGCTTCTTGGAGCCCTTCACCATCAAGAACTGCTACAATTGTGCCACGGCACTCAAAGCCATATACATCCCTGCCAACTTACGAAATATGTTCACAGTGTGACAAGGGGGCGGGCCTCGTGCCCATAGCTAAGAGCCACTCTGCCCCTCACCCCGCCCCCCCCCACCCCCTCCCAAAAAACCTCAAAGAGTTATTGAGGCTGTCGCTGGTGTCCTGGGGAGTTTTCATACATTTTATGGACATCGGCTGCTTACAACCACCGTAAACGAGCTGGTCATCTACTGTTTCCAGTGGCTTCCAGAATATTTTCCTGGCCACTGTGTGTTTTTGGCTCTCCACTGGGTGACCATGTGAAGGGAGCCGAAGTCATGTGACGCGCTGCGGCTCCGTGAGTATGCAGGTCTGCCATGGTAGTTTAACTATGATGATGCTCCTAATAGCCCAACATCTTGCACTATAACGCCTCTCCATAAAATGTATCATACATAGTTAGATGTGTCTTTTGTAAAGTGTGCTGATATTCAAGAGGGCATCATAGTGCTGAAAATAACCAATTTCGGGGCTAGATTAGGGACTTGGGGCATATGTATGACAATACCTGTTTGCGATTCTCAAATAGCAAATTTTTGAGAATCGCTATTTGAGAATTGCAAAATGGGATGTACGTAAAAAATCGCAATTTCTTTGCGATTTCTTAGTATTCCTTAATTGCAATTAGCAAATTGCAAAATCGCAATTAAGGAATACCTTCCCATTCATTACTGTGAGCCGGGAGGCCCATAGGAATGAATGGGAAGGTATTCCTTATAAGGACACTCTGATGCACCCCTGAAATGAACGTGTGTGCGCATATGGCGCACATACATGCCCTAAGGGCATGTATGTGCGCCACATGGCACCTTCACAAATGCCAAAAAGTACTTTTGTGAAAGAAATCACAAATTACCACCAACTTAAAGTTGGTGGTAATCCGTGATTTCTTAAGGATAAATCGCAAAACTTGAGTGCTTGTTGCATATCATTTAAGGAATCGCAATTTGTGATTCCTTAAATGCTTACGCAAAATTAAGGAATCGCAAAATTTAGAGATTTCTTAATTTTGCGATGCGATTTTCCTAATGCATCCCGTTATCCAATTTTTTTTTCGCAAACGCTGCTTTTTTGCGATTCGCAGCGTTTGCAACTAAAAAAACTGTTGATGCATATGCCCCTTGGAGAGTAAGCAGCCATGTTGGTTCAAACGGGTGTTTAATAGGTTTGGGGCGCTCATATAGCCATTGCATCCAAGCTTTACTACAAGGGTTCTCACCCGTGGTGCTCTCAAATGATGGGGAGTAAAACCCACCCCGCCAAAACCTAAATCCAAAGATTGAGCAACAATAATTAGAATCACGAGGAAACGCAAACATTTTCAGGCAAAAGCAATGAAATATATAGTATAAATAACAGAGAAGACTTCTTTTCTTGACTTCACGGGTTTATACCGTGTTTGTGTAACCTCTTCAGAGCTTTAGCCTACACGTGTTTCGTCCTTTAGGGGAAACGTCCCTGGACTTCATCAAGGCTATCAGTTTCGGGAATTCTCTGCAGTTAGTCCTCAGTACTATATATTTAAGTCTTCCAGTTTTCTGTTTTTTTACTGATTTTTAAAAATAAATACAGACAGAAAACAATGTTTTTCCTGTCTGTATTTATATTTAAAAGTGGAAAATGACTGAAAATGGTGCTTTTTGCGAGACTCTCCATGGCGTCCTTCATGACTTCCAACCAACAGCTGAGCAGATGGACAGCACAGAATTAAAAAACAGGACGCGATTTCCCTCAAATAAAGGCATTTGTTAACCTATAGTTGTAGTATAACGCTACTATTGACCTGTGAGTATGGTGTTTTGTTATACGTGGCTGTTTAATTTGCTAAAACGTAACAGACATCCATGTATGTGTGCACTGTCAAGAGTTAAGAGTTTAACAGCTCCATTTCTTCTCAAAACACAAATTAAATATGGATAAATAGAAATAAGAAGGCCAAAAAATAAATAAGGATATATACAGACAGAAGTGTTAAAAAAATAAATACAATAAAACCAGGAGCCCTATAAATATATATATATATATATATATGTGGTTTTTAGAAGGGTCAGAAAATAGAAATTCAAATTAATCTGTGGATTTAACATCTGAATTTTATGATTTACGTATTTATATATTTATATGTATATAGTCATGAAGTTTTTTGTACATACTTATTTATTTGCGATTTTGCACATATATGTATATACTTCTGTTTATTTACCCACTATGGGTTATATCTTCTATACAGGGAGGGCTAAAGATTGATGGTTTAGTCCTTTATCTGTTTTAATCTACCTTTTTGAAAGCACTTTTTTGAACATGGTGGCCGTTATGTAGTCCACCTTTTGTGTCAATGAAAATGAAAATAAATTCCCATGTAACTTTGCGATCACATCATGTGATCAAGACAGTGGATACTGTCGAAACGCGTAATGGCGGGCATGCTGGGCGAGATTGAGCAAAAATAAACGCACTTGTTTGGCACCATTTCTGGGTTCCTCTCTTCGTTTGTCCATGGCTGTGTGAAACTTGGCAGCGTTGGAGGTTGGAGACGAGTTTTTCCTTGATATATATATATATATATATATATATATATATATATATATTACTGATTTTGTCCAATATTTTTGCACGTGCCTCTTGATTCTAGTTAAAGCAGAAATGATTTCAGGTTTTATTTTTTTCAAAAAATATTGATGAGATTCTGTCATTCTCATGTCACGCGTCAGCGAATTCCAGTGTTTTGCCAGCAGATAGCAGATCACTCACCAGTACATGGGAATGTGATTAGATTGGACCTAGAGAGTGAACAGAGCACGGAAGGTGATGGCGTTGAATCTTCTCTCCAACATTTATTATCCCAGAGTTTGCAGGGTTTTTGGGGTTCACACATAGAGATTTACAAATCAAACTCCATTTGGAAGCCAGAGAAGGCTAGGAAGATCAAATACCACTGATGGCCATTTTGAAAGTTTCAGAAGCACCCCGGTTTGGTATTCTGACTGACCTGCAGTAGATTAGGAATATAGTGAGGAAGACCGAGGTAAAGAGAGTCGGCATAATCCAGTCTTGAAGTGATCAAAGACTGCACTACTGTCTCTGTTTCCGGCGGAAATGGAATGAAATGGAATTACATTCCTATGAGTTCTGACTTAGAAAGACTAAAACGAATGCCCCAGCATTCCTTAGCGCTAGAAACAGGACTGCACTTTAGTGGTGTCTTTGGGATCAGGTTTTGCTACTGACCCAGGTCTCCGGATCTGCCAGTAGGTTGGATGCATAGATCTTAGCCTCAATGTCTATTAGGGCTATTAACCTATAGTTGTTTGGGTCTCAACGTGTCCCTGATTTATGAATCGGTTGGAGGATGATAACCGTCCAGGATTCTGGAATGTTCCCAGTCTTTAAGCTGTTGCAAAACAAGGGGGATAAGAAGATGGACCCGAACCCAGGATCTTGCCTAAACCGAGCGTTCGGTAAGCTGTTTGGCCCGGGAGCCCATCCGATCTCAAGTGGTTTATAGTGCTAAGAACCTGCTTTGGAGTTATCAGATATGTTTCCTCTCTTTGATCCAGGATAGCTCGCTGCTTTTTTTATGAGTTTTACCATTTATTATTTGAAGTTTAATTTTGGATGGCTTTCTTAACTCCGCGGCTAAGGCTTCCACTGATGGCGGACTGGGGGTAGGAGCTGATCTTTTTTGCATGCTGGGGCTTTGGGATTATTCCACAAATTGAAAGTCGGTTTGTGCTCTATTGAGATGTCAGTTATACTGTCTGTACTCATATCCAGAGTGGTGTTGTATGTTGCATCGATGTGGGCACTCCAAGTTTGATCTGTCATGTCCGAGTTAAACTGCCGATGTTTGCCGTTTAGCATGAAATTGATTTTTGCCCAAAACTGTTTAGAATTTCTCAGTTTGCTAGCATGGAGTATGGTGATCTCAAGGCTTTCCTTGTATATGTGCTTGGCCTCCTTGATTTCGCATTTTAGCTCCTTTTTAGGTCGAGGACCGTAGGCTGCGCTTGCGCAGTCTCGGTCAGAAAATTGATGTTTTCTAGAGTGGGGCTTAAACCCGCCCCTCTTCTCCATTCACTGGCTTCCTAAACGGAGGCCAGCCATTGGAGGAGAGGGGCATCACTCTGTTCAATCCCCGTCTTTTACCGATTCAGGGGCGTCTTTTTTAGCTTCTTTCTTGTTTTCTTTCTCTGTTCTTCCCATTGGCTGGAATATTACCTTCCAGCCAATGGGAAGAGGAGAGAAAGAAAACACGCCCCCAAATCGCAAAATGACACTTCGTTTCTCCGAGGCATTCTTGCTTTGCCTCGGTGAAACATGGTGGTGTTCGTCTGCCCTCCTGACGGCTTGCAGCATCCTCCCGCCTCCCTCGCCGCCTCTCGCACCTACTGGGCGCTGCGGAGCTCCCTCGGGCGCCTCAGTGATACACAGGCCTTGTTTAAGAGGACATGCTCGGGGTGCTGGTAAACCTGTACTAAGTTCGTATTTAGCCTCCAAAACAGCATTTAACAGTTTCTGGGCGCTCGCGGCTCCTTGGATCCATTTCTCGGGGAAGCAAGTACATGAAAGAACGGCTGAGGTCTTGCTGTGGCCCTGGGGGTCATCCCACTTCCGTTCATTTTTGGGGGGCTTGCTATCTCATGTTTTAGGCACAGGCCTGTTTCCGACCCTCCCCCTCTTCCTCCCCCCACTCCCCAGGACACTTGTTCTGCATCCCCCTGGCCTTATATTTTGGGAATGGGTTTCAGTCTCATTAAAAATGACCCTTAGAACACTCAATCAGCTAAAACACCACAGGCAGCTGTGAGTGCCTAGAAGCATGCACTGTCAAGCTACCTTTTTCTGGCATGGAACTTGAATGCTCCGCTTCGTGTGCATGAACCCACTGGGCAGTTCTCAGTGTGAAACATAGTACTTTCAAGCACATTTACATCAAAACAATGTCACTCAGGTTACAGGGCTTTCCTCCATCCCCAGGTCACGGTTCTTAGTCAGGGTGCGGCGTGTGCACGTGGACGCATGTCAGCACTGCAGGTGACGTAAAAAGAGGGGGGGGGTGTGCATTACAGACGGAGCTGCAGACTGTCACAACATTGCACTCGTCTGGACGCACCAAACAGTACGCATGGCCATCTAGGCGCTGTGTGGCTACGTTCTATGGACTGCAGGAGCTGGATATAGTGCTCCGGTGTCCACATCTGGTTTCTGAGGGCTGTGTGCATGAGACAGAAATGTAAAAGCAGAGCCGTTTGAACAAAGTTGTGTAATTCGCACGTATTACGAACATGGCGTATCTTTTCATTTGATTCATTAATCCCGCACCCAAATTTTATCTATGGATGCACAATTATGACGTTTTCAGCACTTAGTAATGGTCCAATAGTTAGCGTGCTTTTTTGTCTTTTTCTCTGGATTTCTTTTATGTTTGATGTTCACTCCACTGCACTGGAGTCTCGACTCACGTGAATATCCCGTAAGTGCAGAAGAAGTGTCTTCTGATTTTGTGCCCTCATGCTTAACTTTTGGGTGCATCATTATCAAACGCTGAAGAAATCTACGCGAGCTTGATCCCACCTTCTAAGGTCTTAGTTTAGTGTTTTTTGCTGTGTGTCCTTAACTATTTCAACGCAATTATTGAGTAAAATGTTATTTTCACATCAAGAGCCTAGCCATTGTCATCAGTTAAAAGCAGGACTTTAAGTGAGAAGTGAAGGGTTGGTGGTCTTTAAAATGGACGTGGCCTGTGTCATTATAGGTGTGTCGTAAAACAAAACTACATTTCTGTGGTTTATGGTGTGCCATTCGACTGGTATTTTGGTTTCTCTCTGATCTGTTATTGCATCCAGATATAAAACATAACAACTGACATACACTTAAAACACCTTGAGGTGTCTAACTTCAGAGTGTACATGTAGTATGGTCTCCTTAGGAAACAGCCAGACGAAGTGTAGATTTCCACAAAGAAGTTTATTCAGTAACAGGACCCACGACAGCCGTTCTTAATTTGTTGGCATTGGAGTTTTTATAGAGCCAACAACACCAAAACACTAAACCTCTGGCCATTACTGTGAGGTCAGAGGAGGCTGCTCACTATCTACTACTCTCTACTCTGTATTACTCTCACTCTCTACTACTCTCACTCTCTACTACTCACTTTTTACTACTCTTTACTACTCACTCACTACTCTCTACTACTCACTCTATTACTTATTCTCTACTACTCACACTCTACTCACTACTACTCTCTCTCTCTTTACTACTTTCTACTACTCTCTCCTACTCTCTCCTATGTACTACTCACGCTCTACTTCTCTCTACTACTCTATTACTTACACTCTGCTACTCTCTACTACTCTCTCTCTACTACTCTCTCCTACTCTCTCTACTACTCACTCTTTACTACTCTCTACTACTCTCTCCTACTCTCTCCTATGTACTACTCTATTACTTACACTCTACTACTCTCTACTACTCTCTACTACTCTCTCTTTACTACTCTCTCCTACTCTATCTACTACTCCCTCTACTACTCCCTAATCTGTACTGCGCACGCTCTACTTCTCTCTACTACTCACTCTCCAGTGCTGGTTATTGTTAGCAGTTCAAGCTGCGATGCACCTTTTGGGTAACACACGTAATAATAACTTTCTTTAGAGTTTTGTGATTTAAAGGTGCTGGCACCACACCTCCTCACTGCCCCCCCCCTCAGTGCACAATACCTCCTCACTGCCCCCTCAGTGCACAATACCTTCTTACTGCCCTCTCAACGCACAATACCTCCTCACTGTTCCCTCAGTGCGCAATACCTCCTTACTGCCCCTCTCAACGCACAATACTTCCTCACTGCCCCCCCTCAGCGCAAATGTCTCCTTACTGTCCCTCTCAGTGCACAATACATTCTCGCATTTGCAAGATTAAGCTATTGGCATTGTAAATAACAATGCCATTTATTTATCTGCATTCAAACCAACACATAAATACAAATTTTGTCATTTACAATGCCAATAGCTCAAACTTTTGCAAAGGCGAGACCGTTGCATTGTAAATGCTTGTTTATGTTTGCTATTGTTATGAGTGTTTGTTGTGATAATTGGGGGTCCTTTGTTCGAAATGATCTAAGGTGCCTGTTAAGACGCTTTTTTATGGCCCGTATTTTTGGTGTGTACCACTGCCCTCCTCTGTTTCTTGTTTTTTTGTGGCCTCTGTGCTTGTTTTGATATTTTTTATTGATGTTGACTACGAAGGACTCCCAAGTCTTCAATGTGTCTTGGACATCGGCTGGGGGTAATAACAGTGAGCGGCATGTCTCCATTAAATGGGTGATGTTTTTTCCATTCCAGTTTAGTCGTTGTAAGTTGAAGAGTTGCATGTTCAATGTTAGAGGGTTCGCCTGCTCCGGCCCTTTTGAGATGATAGATGGTGTGTAAATCTGAGGGTAATGATTGCTTTCTACTCTTTCCAGAATATGGAAATCCGTTATGAGGGGAAATAGATCAGGGTCTGCTAACGTAAAGTCTATAATTGAGCCTGTATTCCTGGTGACCCTCGTAAAAGCTGCTGGTCTATCCAAGGGACCCCCACCGTTTCACGTGTGCAGAAAGAGGTCTTCCAATTTTTCTGCGCATTTCTTCCCCGTGGTATCTTGTCTGCTACGGTTGCCATTTCTTGGCTGTGTAAAGCTTGCTTTGTTTCCCTCCTGTCCTTGTATTAGGTTCATATTGAAGTCGCCTGTTATTATTATATTGCCACTTGGGTAGGTACGTCTCAGCATTGTAATTGCCCCTATTAGTTGCTTAATTCTTTGCCCCTTATATTTTCCAGCTGGGTGTATATATACATTAAGGATTAATAAACCCATGGAGGGTAAAATATCGACTTTAATGCAATGCATCCATGTGGAGTCCAGGTCTATACTAACATCTCTCCAAAGGAAGTCAGTAGATATAAAGGTCGATAGCCCTCCTTTTGCCCTCCCGTACTCTGCCTCCTTTTGAGCTGGGACAAGAGGTTCTTCATAACCCACGAGTGGCGAGTTTTTTGTCTGCCAGGTTTCCTGAAAGAGTTGTATGTTATGTTGTATAATGAAATCTAAGAAAAAATCTTCTTCTAGCTTTGAGCTTAGCCCATTGACATTCCAAGAGGAGATCTTACAACCCTGCACTCTTCCTGATGTTTGGTTTGGGTTAATTCATACTACGCCCCTCTGTTTTAGTGCTGAGGTCGCTTGTATGTGCCCCTCAAGTGTTGCGTCTTCGTGTTGGGCAATTGTACTTGTAATTTGCCTGGACAGGAGGCCCTCTTTTATCATACTGCTCCTTTGGTCTGGACCTTTCGCGCCTCTTAAGAGGCTCTGTTTCTGACTTTGTTTCTGGAGCGGACTTGGGTATCGCGAGGGCTCCACCTTTTTTAACTCGATGCCCCAGTTGGAGAATTCCGCCCTGTGCTGCAAGATCTGTTCTGTAAAGCTATGTTCAGACCATGTTATGATCGTAGAATCTGGGCCTGTTTGGTGAGGGTTTGGTTTAAATTCAATCGAACCCACGTCGCCTGTTGTTATGTGGCGCAAAGATGGTAATTCTTCTAGGAGTTTTAATATAGACCCTCTGTTCAAAATGTCGAGTGGCCCCCTCGAGCTGTATTGCAGGATAAGTTCGACTTTCTTGCTTGGGATGGATCGTGTGTATTCTGTATGGCTTTTTTTACCCCCATTGCTTGATGTGGCTATAACTGCCCGGATTAAATCCTGATCTAGGAGAGTCAAGGGGCGTATTAGCAAGGAATAGCGATATTTATCGCTAAACGTACTTAGCGAATTTTTTTTATCGCTGCCTATCGCTGGATATTTTAGTGGCGAAAACATGCTATTAGCAACGTTTTTCTCCATTGTGCTAGACTATCCAGCGAAAGCGGGGAAATGCGAGAATATTGCTGGAAATCCAGTGATATTCTTGCATTAATGCCAATGGGGGCTTAATCTGATAATCCACCCCCCATTGACTATACAGGTAAATCAATTTATTAGCAGTCCTTAGATTATAGCGATAATCGCGCTTAGCATGATTTTTTTTATTGCTTCGCCTGCATTGCTAATAGGCGATAGCTGTGTTAGCGACTTTTTTCAGTGGCTAACAGTTTGGGTACGCCCACTTTGCATGTCATTAGCGATAAATATCGCTGAAATGCAAAGCGGGCCCCAAACCTGTAGCTATCACCTAAAAGCTGTCGCTAACTGCTGTTAGCGACAGCTTGATGATAGGGCGATAAAAATATCGCAGCTTTAGCCGCAAAAAGTGCCTCAAAGCGGCGATATGGCCCTTGCTAATATGCCCCCAAGTTGGGTTGATTTTGGGAACGGTTTCGTTCGAAGCTGCTGGAGTTCGCAACTGGTGTAATGTCCGTTCCTCCCGGCAACGGATCCCGTTTATTTCTTCCTTTAGACTTCGTGCGCCTCTCTGCGTCCCCTTGGTTGCTGGTGGAGGTAGCGTCTATGAAAAGGGAGTTTGTGCTAACTATGTTGCCATGCGCTGTTGCTGTGATTTTTATTTTAGCCGGGCTCAGTGGTTTAAGTTCTTCTTTCCCTGCCGGGTTGTTAAATATGCTGAAAACTTTCCTTACTTGCTGGTTAGTACTGATTTGTTGGTTTGAGCCGTCTGGAGTTGTTGCCTCCTTTATTAGGGAGTTGACAGTTGGAATTGTCACAGGCACAGGATTTGTTTCGTCGGATCCTTATCGTTGGTATCGTTGGGGTCGGTCTTGATTTTTTAAAGGTGTGTCGCCGGTGGCCCTCTGTTGTTTAATTGGATTTTTCTTGCATTTCTCAAGTGTTTTCTTTCTCTCTTCATGAGGGAGGTTGATAACGTGAGTTGTTTAGGGCTTGTTAGGGCTTGTTTGATCTATTATTTGTGAATCTTGGTTTTGTAATGCCTCCTCTTTCGCTTCGGAGTGGGTTTGTTCTGTTAAGGTTTCTAGCGTCTTGATGGCATCTGTAGTGGTATCTCTGGAGCTGTGGTGGGAGCAGGCACAGCTCTGTGTCTCTTGTTGGTGGTATCCTGCGGTTGCTGGTACAGCTCTGTGTCTGTTCTTGATACCAGTGGTATCCTGTGGTTGTCGTTACCTCTGGAGCTGTGGCAGGTGAAGGCACAGCTCTGTGTCTACTCTTGTTGGTAGTATTCTGTGGTTGTTGGTACCTCTGGAGCTGTGGCGGGTGCACGAACAGCTCGGTGTCTCCTCTTGTTGGTTGTATCTTGTGGTTGTTGGTACCTCTGGAGCTGTGGTGGATGCAGGCACAGCTCTGTGTCTCCTCTTGTTGGTTGTATCCTGTGGTTGTTGGTACCTCTGGAGCTGTGGTGGGTGCAGGCACATCTGTGTCCCTTGTTGATACCTGTGGTATACTGTGGTTGTTTGTACCTCTGTAGCTGTGGCAGGTGAAGGCACAGCTCGGTGTCTCCTCTTGTTGGTTGTATCCTGTGGTTGTTGGTACCTCTGGAGCTGTGGTGGATGCAGGCACAGCTCTGTGTCTCCTCTTGTTGGTTGTATCCTGTGGTTGTTGGTACCTCTGGAGCTGTGGTGGGTGCAGGCACAGCTCTGTGTCTCCTCTTGTTGGTTGTATCCTGTGGTTGTTGGTACCTCCGGAGCTGTGGTGGGTGCAGGCACAGCTCTGTGTCTCCTCTTGTTGGTTGTATCCTGTGGTTGTTGGTACCTCTGGAGCTGTGGTGGGTGCAGGCACAGCTCTGTGTCTCCTCTTGTTGGTTGTATCCTGTGGTTGTTGGTACCTCTGGAGCTGTGGTGGGTGCAGGCACAGCTCTGTGTCTCCTCTTGTTGGTTGTATCCTGTGGTTGTTGGTACCTCCGGAGCTGTGGTGGGTGCAGGCACAGCTCGGTGTCTCCTCTTGTTGGTTGTATCTTGTGGTTGTTGGTACCTCTGGAGCTGTGGTGGGTGCAGGCACAGCTCTGTGTCTCCTCTTGTTGGTTGTATCCTGTGGTTGTTGGTACCTCCGGAGCTTTGGTGGGTGCAGGCACAGCTCTGTGTCTCCTCTTGTTGGTTGTATCCTGTGGTTGTTGGTACCTCTGGAGCTGTGGTGGGTGCAGGCACAGCTCTGTGTCTCCTCTTGTTGGTTGTATCCTGTGGTTGTTGGTACCTCTGGAGCTGTGGTGGGTGCAGGCACAGCTCTATGTCTCCTCTTGTTGGTTGTATCCTGTGGTTGTTGGTACCTCTGGAGCTGTGGTGGGTGCAGGCACAGCTCTGTGTCTCCTCTTGTTGGTTGTATCCTGTGGTTGTTGGTACCTCCGGAGCTGTGGTGGGTGCAGGCACAGCTCTGTGTCTCCTCTTGTTGGTTGTATCCTGTGGTTGTTGGTACCTCTGGAGCTGTGGTGGGTGCAGGCACAGCTCTATGTCTCCTCTTGTTGGTTGTATCCTGTGGTTGTTGGTACCTCTGGAGCTGTGGTGGGTGCAGGCACAGCTCTGTGTCTCCTCTTGTTGGTTGTATCCTGTGGTTGTTGGTACCTCCGGAGCTGTGGTGGGTGCAGGCACAGCTCGGTGTCTCCTCTTGTTGGTTGTATCTTGTGGTTGTTGGTACCTCCGGAGCTGTGGTGGGTGCAGGCACAGCTCTGTGTCTCCTCTTGTTGGTTGTATCCTGTGGTTGTTGGTACCTCCGGAGCTGTGGTGGGTGCAGGCACAGCTCTGTGTCTCCTCTTGTTGGTTGTATCCTGTGGTTGTTGGTACCTCTGGAGCTGTGGTGGGTGCAGGCACAGCTCTGTGTCTCCTCTTGTTGGTTGTATCCTGTGGTTGTTGGTACCTCTGGAGCTATGGTGGGTGCAGGCACAGCTCTGTGTCTCCTCTTGTTGGTTGTATCCTGTGGTTGTTGGTACCTCCGGAGCTGTGGTGGGTGCAGGCACAGCTCTGTGTCTCCTCTTGTTGGTTGTATCCTGTGGTTGTTGGTACCTCTGGAGCTGTGGTGGGTGCAGGCACAGCTCTGTGTCTCCTCTTGTTGGTTGTATCCTGTGGTTGTTGGTACCTCTGGAGCTGTGGTGGGTGCAGGCACAGCTCGGTGTGTCCTCTTGTTGGATGTAACCTGTGGTTGTTGGTACCTCTGGAGCTGTGGTGGGTGCAGGGCACAGCTCTGTGTCTCCTCTTGTTGATACCAGCGGTATCCTGTGGTTGTTGGTACCCCTGGAGCTGTCAAAACGTGCTCCTAATGACTCATTAGTTGCATCCCCTTCAGGCACACAGGCTTGGGTCCCAATATTGAGGACTCCACACTAGTTTGTTGATAGTATGCTGTGGTTGTTGGTACCTCTGGAGCTGTGGTGGGTGCCGGCACAGCTCTGTGTCTCCTCTTGTTGGTTGTATCCTGTGGTTGTTGGTACCTCTGGAGCTGTGGTGGGTGCAGGCACAGCTCGGTGTCTCCTCT
Organism: Lissotriton vulgaris; assembly: GCF_964263255.1. Classification (NCBI taxonomy): domain Eukaryota; kingdom Metazoa; phylum Chordata; class Amphibia; order Caudata; family Salamandridae; genus Lissotriton; species Lissotriton vulgaris. Next base: position 805,765,806 of record NC_141700.1, read on the forward strand.
TGTTGGTTGTATCCTGTGGTTGTTGGTACCTCCGGAGCTGTGGTGGGTGCAGGGCACAGCTCTGTGTCTCCTCTTGTTGGTTGTATCCTGTGGTTGTTGGTACCTCTGGAGCTGTGGTGGGTGCAGGCACAGCTCGGTGTCTCCTCTTGTTGGTTGTATCCTGTGGTTGTTGGTACTTCTGGAGCTGTGGTGGGTGCAGGGCACAGCTCTGTGTCTCCTCTTGTTGGTTGTATCCTGTGGTTGTTGGTACCTCTGGAGCTGTGGTGGGTGCAGGCACAGCTCTGTGTCTCCTCTTGTTGGTTGTATCCTGTGGTTGTTGGTACCTCTGGAGCTGTGGTGGATGCAGGCACAGCTCTGTGTCTCCTCTTGTTGGTTGTATCCTGTGGTTGTTGGTACCTCTGGAGCTGTGGTGGGTGCAGGGCACAGCTCTGTGTCTCCTCTTGTTGGTTGTATCCTGTGGTTGTTGGTACCTCTGGAGCTGTGGTGGGTGCAGGCACAGCTCTGCGTCTCTTGTTGATACCAGCGGTATCCTGTGGTTGTTGGTACCTCCGGAGCTGTGGTGGGTGCAGGCACAGCTCTGTGTCCCTTGTTGATACCTGTGGTATACTGTGGTTGTTTGTACCTCTGTAGCTGTGGCAGGTGAAGGCACAGCTTTGTGTCTCCTCTTGTTGGTTGTATCCTGTGGTTGTTGGTACCTCCGGAGCTGTGGTGGGTGCAGGCACAGCTCGGTGTCTCCTCTTGTTGGATGTATCCTGTGGTTGTTGGTACCTCTGGAGCTGTGGTGGGTGCAGGGCACAGCTCTGTGTCTCCTCTTGTTGGTTGTATCCTGTGGTTGTTGGTACCTCTGGAGCTGTGGTGGGTGCAGGCACAGCTCTGTGTCTCCTCTTGTTGGTTGTATCCTGTGGTTGTTGGTACCTCTGGAGTGTGGTGGGTGCAGGCACAGCTCTATGTCTCCTCTTGTTGGTTGTATCCTGTGGTTGTTGGTACCTCTGGAGCTGTGGTGGGTGCAGGCACAGCTCTGTGTCTCCTCTTGTTGGTTGTATCCTGTGGTTGTTGGTACCTCAGGAGCTGTGGTGGGTGCAGGGCACAGCTCTGTGTCTCCTCTTGTTGGTTGTATCCTGTGGTTGTTGGTACCTCTGGAGCTGTGGTGGGTGCAGGCACAGCTCGGTGTCTCCTCTTGTTGGATTTATCCTGTGGTTGTTGGTACCTCTGGAGCTGTGGTGGGTGCAGGGCACAGCTCTGTGTCTCCTCTTGTTGATACCAGCGGTATCCTGTGGTTGTTGGTACCCCTGGAGCTGTCAAAACGTGCTCCTAATGACTCATTAGTTGCATCCCCTTCAGGCACACAGGCTTGGGTCCCAATATTGAGGACTCCACACTAGTTTGTTGATAGTATGCTGTGGTTGTTGGTACCTCTGGAGCTGTGGTGGGTGCCGGCACAGCTCTGTGTCTCCTCTTGTTGGTTGTATCCTGTGGTTGTTGGTACCTCCGGAGCTGTGGTGGGTGCAGGCACAGCTCTGTGTCTCCTCTTGTTGGTTGTATCCTGTGGTTGTTGGTACCTCTGGAGCTGGGGTGGGTGCAGGGCACAGCTCTGTGTCTCCTCTTGTTGGTTGTATCCTGTGGTTGTTGGTACCTCTGGAGCTGTGGTGGGTGCAGGCACAGCTCTGTGTCTCCTCTTGTTGGTTGTATCCTGTGGTTGTTGGTACCTCTGGAGCTGTGGTGGGTGCAGGGCACAGCTCTGTGTCTCCTCTTGTTGGTTGTATCCTGTGGTTGTTGGTACCTCTGGAGCTGTGGTGGGTGCAGGCACAGCTCTGTGTCTCCTCTTGTTGGTTGTATCCTGTGGTTGTTGGTACCTCTGGAGCTGTGGTGGATGCAGGCACAGCTCTGTGTCTCCTCTTGTTGGTTGTATCCTGTGGTTGTTGGTACCTCTGGAGCTGTGGTGGGTGCAGGCACAGCTCTGTGTCTCCTCTTGTTGGTTGTATCCTGTGGTTGTTGGTACCTCTGGAGCTGTGGTGGGTGCAGGCACAGCTCGGTGTCTCCTCTTGTTGGATGTATCCTGTGGTTGTTGGTACCTCTGGAGCTGTGGTGGGTGCAGGGCACAGCTCTGTGTCTCCTCTTGTTGGTTGTATCCTGTGGTTGTTGGTACCTCTGGAGCTGTGGTGGGTGCAGGCACAGCTCGGTGTCTCCTCTTGTTGGTTGTATCCTGTGGTTGTTGGTACCTCCGGAGCTGTGGTGGGTGCAGGGCACAGCTCTGTGTCTCCTCTTGTTGGTTGTATCCTGTGGTTGTTGGTACCTCTGGAGCTGTGGTGGGTGCAGGCACAGCTCGGTGTCTCCTCTTGTTGGTTGTATCCTGTGGTTGTTGGTACCTCTGGAGCTGTGGTGGGTGCAGGGCACAGCTCTGTGTCTCCTCTTGTTGGTTGTATCCTGTGGTTGTTGGTACCTCCGGAGCTGTGGTGGGTGCAGGCACAGCTCTGTGTCTCCTCTTGTTGGTTGTATCCTGTGGTTGTTGGTACCTCTGGAGCTGTGGTGGGTGCAGGGCACAGCTCTGCGTCTCTTGTTGATACCAGCGGTATCCTGTGGTTGTTGGTACCTCCGGAGCTGTGGTGGGTGCAGGCACAGCTCTATGTCTCCTCTTGTTGGTTGTATCCTGTGGTTGTTGGTACCTCTGGAGCTGTGGTTGGTGCTGGGTACAGCTCTGTGTCTCCTTTTGTTGGTTGTATCCTGTGGTTGTTGGTACCTCCGGAGCTGTGGTGGGTGCAGGCACAGCTCTGTGTCTCCTCTTGTTGGTTGTATCCTGTGGTTGTTGGTACCTCCGGAGCTGTGGTGGGTGCAGGCACAGCTCTGTGTCTCCTCTTGTTGGTTGTATCCTGTGGTTGTTGGTACCTCTGGAGCTGTGGTGGGTGCAGGGCACAGCTCTGTGTCTCCTCTTGTTGGTTGTATCCTGTGGTTGTTGGTACCTCTGGAGCTGTGGTGGGTGCAGGCACAGCTCTGTGTCTCCTCTTGTTGGTTGTATCCTGTGGTTGTTGGTACCTCTGGAGCTGTGGTGGGTGCAGGCACAGCTCTGTGTCTCCTCTTGTTGGTTGTATCCTGTGGTTGTTGGTACCTCCGGAGCTGTGGTGGGTGCAGGCACAGCTCGGTGTCTCCTCTTGTTGGTTGTATCCTGTGGTTGTTGGTACCTCTGGAGCTGTGGTGGGTGCAGGCACAGCTCGGTGTCTCCTCTTGTTGGATGTATCCTGTGGTTGTTGGTACCTCTGGAGCTGTGGTGGGTGCAGGCACAGCTCGGTGTCTCCTCTTGTCGGTTGTATCCTGTGGTTGTTGGTACCTCTGGAGCTGTGGTGGGTGCAGGCACAGCTCGGTGTCTCCTCTTGTTGGTTGTATCCTGTGGTTGTTGGTACCTCCGGAGCTGTGGTGGGTGCAGGGCACAGCTCTGTGTCTCCTCTTGTTGGTTGTATCCTGTGGTTGTTGGTACCTCTGGAGCTGTGGTGGGTGCAGGCACAGCCCGGTGTCTCCTCTTGTTGGATGTATCCTGTGGTTGTTGGTACCTCCGGAGCTGTGGTGGGTGCAGGGCACAGCTCTGTGTCTCCTCTTGTTGATACCAGCGGTATCCTGTGGTTGTTGGTACCCCTGGAGCTGTCAAAACGTGCTCCTAATGACTCATTAGTTGCATCCCCTTCAGGCACACAGGCTTGGGTCCCAATATTGAGGACTCCACACTAGTTTGTTGATAGTATGCTGTGGTTGTTGGTACCTCTGGAGCTGTGGTGGGTGCAGGCACAGCTCGGTGTCTCCTCTTGTTGGTTGTATCCTGTGGTTGTTGGTACCTCTGGAGCTGTGGTGAGTGCAGGGCACAGCTCTGTGTCTCCTCTTGTTGGTTGTATCCTGTGGTTGTTGGTACCTCTGGAGCTGTGGTGGGTGCAGGCACAGCTCTGCGTCTCTTGTTGATACCAGCGGTATCCTGTGGTTGTTGGTACCTCCGGAGCTGTGGTGGGTGCAGGCACAGCTCTGTGTCCCTTGTTGATACCTGTGGTATACTGTGGTTGTTTGTACCTCTGTAGCTGTGGCAGGTGAAGGCACAGCTTTGTGTCTCCTCTTGTTGGTTGTATCCTGTGGTTGTTGGTACCTCTGGAGCTGTGGTGGGTGCAGGCACAGCTCTGTGTCTCCTCTTGTTGGTTGTATCCTGTGGTTGTTGGTACCTCCGGAGCTGTGGTGGGTGCAGGCACAGCTCTGTGTCTCCTCTTTTTTTTTTTTTTTTTTTTTTTTTCCTTTTTTTTTTAAATTTCTTTATTGCACAATTTATAATACATTCCCATCTTCACCCACCCACACCTGATCCAAGCCAAACTAACAGAAAAGAAAATTACATCATTAGGGAGAAAGCATATATTAATAGAAGTACAAAATAAATCGATCCCAACATTGAATGAATCCACCAATTCATATTGAAATCACCCCAATACATTTGGTGATCTCAAATTAGCCCCAAGTTAGATACCCATAGTGGTGTCGCCATACAGACACCAGATCCCACCCTCTCCTACCCTGCACTATCAATGAATCCAGACTTTACAATGGCAGTGCAGGAGGCACAGAGGAAATTCCTGCCAGTTAAACACAAACTCCAGCAAGTCAATATACAATACTCTATGATGTACCCCGCAAAGCTTCATGTTCCGTATCGAGGAAAGACACACATATTCAATTCCCCACAGCAGACTCAGGACTTTTTAAACAACCTGAAGCGGCGATCGCCTCCTGTACAAAATAAAGAATTACCCTCAAGACTGTCATCCCCTGCTTGACAAGAAGATTGAGGAAATACTCCACAAAGGTAATGGCCACCCAAATGCACACTGAATTGTAATGCCTCACCCAGAGTAGCTCCCTAAGGTAAAGAACTGAACTGTTACCATGACTGAATACCACCTCCAAGAACGTTAACGTGTATAGAAGAGGCGGACTTGGGTAATGCCCCTGTCTCACTAAGAAAGATTTCCTGGGCATACCCGCTACTTAGCTGGGAGGATAGACATCCTCTCTAGTAAATTCCCCCTTCAGGAACCCCCTGGATAATGCATTATGACTGTTTTATGTTAGTAAATTGGGTCTTGTTCCTTAGCTTGATGGGTAAAGTACCAAATGGCCGCCTGATCAGCTCTCCCATTTTGATAAGGGTCTTGAACTTGTCTGCCCAGGCACTGGGAGGCATAAAGTGGTCTAAAGTATGTAAATGAAGCCAAATACTAGGGGACAAATATGGGAGGGTCCTTATCCACCTGCGGGATTGGGCCCAGGGTGTGGGTGGAGGGAGGGTTGTTCTGTTGAGGATTGTTTGATCATATTGCAATGGTATGTCAAATTTGATGTCCATATTGAAATGCACTTACACATCTCACTTTGCACTTCCACGAGGCAGCAGTCCCCACAAGGGATACTCGATTGGTGATAAGGTATGTGCCACAACCAAGACTAATGTCAATGAAGTGCTCACAAACAATTTCCTACTGTGGTTTTTCCCTGTCACTGTCCCAGTGGTCACTAATGCTAGGGATTTTCCACCTTTTTCTTTTCTTATCCAGATTTTCAATCTTTCTGACTGAACTAGTTGTGGAGTACATTAACGTGTGTTGGTATCATAAATTAGGAGGATGTACTCCTCCATATTTTCCTCTTAGCCCTTCGAGATATTGAGACCCTCCGTTCTCTAAATATCCAGTGTGAAGTGGACAAAATACAAGTAGCCATGCTCCAAGAAACACACCTGGATCCCAAAAAAGAACCATCATTTGGAAAACACTGGGCAGATAACAGGTGCTTTTTGGCATACTCCACATATGTCAGAGGAACGGCCATCCTGGTAAACAATGACTTTAGATATTGTCCAATAGGGTAACCTCAGCAATCACAGGGCAGATATAGTGTAATGTGCGGTAGATTGATAGATCACACAGTCACTATGGTCTGTTGTTATGGACCAAACACAGATGATGCAGCATTTTTTAGCAGATTATGAAGTCACATCCTCGAAATAGGCTCCACCTTCGTTATCTGGGGAGGTGACTTCAATGTCAGTCCTTTTTTTTTTTTTTTTTTCTTTATTAAATTTTTTATTTTCCTTCATTACAACATATTATTATGAGCATTACATATATCACAATTTTATACATTACTGTATTATTAATTTATATTATAGTGATTTAAACACCAGCATTAAGTGCTAACGTACCACTTATACAATACAGCTACCTAAAGAAAGCTTACACATACTTAGATTCAGCTACAATATTCAAGCAAACCCCCAAGAACCCACAAAAAGAAAAAAGGTAAAACAGATGAAAGCCACAGAGAGTAATGATAACAATACCTTCGACGTGCTCCTTCCCCCTCCCCTAATTGCTCCTTCTTTGCCTCTCTTTCCATTTACATATTGGCTCCCAAATTCTATTCCCCAATCGTCTTCCATTTCTCCCCTTTCGTGCATACATTTTTTCCTCTATATTATATGCATGCAGAATGTTTGCCAGCCAGCATTGCAAGCTCGGGGGGCTTTTATCTAGCCAGGCCCTGGCTATTGTGAGCCTATAAACCGCCATTATTAAAAATATAAATTCAACATATTGAACCTGCTCCTCCTTATTCACACCTAGCATAATCCAAGTCGGCGTAAGGGATATCTCAATACCCAATGAAGTTGCCAAAAACCCCTCAATCTCGCTAATCAGTGATCTCAGCTTGGGGCATGTTGCAAAAATATGTACACTATCTACTTCCAGCTCATTACATCTAGGACAGTTGATACCTTGATTCCCCCCCCACTTTGCAATCTTTGCTGGCGTAAAGTACAAAAAATACAGTGTTTTATAATGCTGAGATTGCAGCGGGGCAGCGCAGATTATCGTACAGCCCAGATTTAGGGAATCATAAAACAAACTTCCATCAATTCCCAGTTTATCCTCCCATTTCTTACTAAATTTGACTAGATCATCTTGCTTATTTTCCACCAAAGCTGCATAAAAAGATTTAATAGAGCAATCCCCATCAATTTTATTTTCTCCATAATCCCTATTTTATTAAAGCCTGCTGGCCCTCCAGCTTTATTGTTTAGAAAGCTTCTGAGTTGTAGATATTTGAAGAAACCCCTATTATCTAAACCAGGGTTCTTCAATCTGTGGGGCGCGCCCCCCTGGGGGGGCTCGGCGCCATCCCAGGGGGGGCGCGGGCTCCACTTCAATCTTCTCTTTGTGCCCGTTTCTTTGTCTGGGTGATTCTCCCAGGAGGGGGCCAATTCACGGAGTCGACACCTTCGGCTGCGTGCGAGGCAGAGGTCTCCTCTGCTAAAAACGAAAGCAAACAAACAGACAAGCTTTCAGTTTTAGCAGAGGAGACCCCTTGCCTCCCACTGCAGCTGAAGCTGTCAGCTCTGTGAATTAACCCCCTCCTGGGAGAGTTAGCTCTTCCCAGAAGGGGAGAAGGTTTCACAGAGGTTTTGAGGCACGGGCAGGGTGGGCTCTGGTCCAGGGCCCCAGCCTTTCAAGGGGGGTGGGAGTGAGGGGGAGTTGGGGGGGGGAGGTCTGGGGGCGGGAGTCCTTCAGGTATTTTGGGAAGGGAGGGAGAGGTTGCAATCCGGGTTTGGCCATGAATCGGGACAGTGGGCTCTGGTCTGCGGTCCTCAACTCATGAGGATCTTTGTGTGGGCACCCGGTGTTCAGGGATGTTGGTCTGCAGATTCGAATTTAAATCATAAAAGGTGTGAGGGTGGAGTGGTGGATGTATGGGTGGGGGTGGATGGATGAGTGAGGGGATGGATGGTGAGTGAAGGGGTGAATGGATGGTGGGAGAGGATGGATGCATGAGTGGAGGGATGGATGGGAGTGGATGATGTGTGTATGGTTGGAAGGGTAGATGGATGGGTGGAGGGGTGGATGGATCAGTGAAATGGTGGATGGATCGATGGGGGGTGGATGGTGGACGAGTCGGTGGGTGGATGGATGAGAGAGGTGATGGATGGATTGATGTATTGATGGGTGAAGGGATGAATGAATGGATGGATAGATAGATGAGTGAAGGGGTGGATGTGGGGATGGATGGGTGATTGAGGAGGGTGGATGGACGGGGGATGGATGGAGGAGTGAAGGGGTGGATGAGTGGTCAATGGATGGATTCATGAGTGGATGAGTGGATGAATGACTGGGTGGATGGGTGAAGGGTGGATGGAGGGATGGGTGGCTGGGTGAGGGGGGAATGGAGCGAGAGGGGGAGGATGGATGGATGGATGAGTGATGACATGGATGAATGATTGGCAGAGTGGATGGGCAGGTGTGTGCATGGATGGGTGAGGAGAGGAGCATGGAGATGGATGGGTCAGAGAGTGCATGCATGAGTGGGGGGGAGGGTGGAGAGCGGGATGGATGAGTGGGGGTTGAGTGGGTGGATGGATGAGTGGGTGGGGGGATGGCTGGATGGGTGAGAGGGTGGGTGTTTGGATGGATGAGTGGATGGATGGATGGGTGGAGGAGTGGATGGATGGGTGGAAGAGTGGATGGATGAGTGGAGGAGTGGATGGATGAGTGGGAGGATAGCTTGGGTGAATGGTTGGATGGATGAGTGGGTGGATGGATGGGTGGAAGAGTGGATGGATTGGTGAGGGGATAGATTGGGTGAAGGGATGGATGGATGATGGATGGATGGATGGGTGATGGGGTGGATGGAGGGATGAAAAGGTGAGATGATGGATGGAGGGATGGAAGGTGGATGGGTTTGCAAGTGGTTGAAGGGGTTTGGATGTGGATGGGGCTCAGATGGAGGGACGGAATGAATGGTGGGGGAGTTGGTGGATGACAAGGTGTACATGATGGATGGGGAGGGTTGTGATGACTTCCTTTGCTTTCTTGGTGCCATGAGAGCTGTGGTTCAGAGTGGAAGGTATTTGAATTGTTTGGCTGCTCCCTTGCCTATGTGTTACTGTTCTGTATTCTATGTGTGCTCATGTGTGGGATCTATGCATCATGCGTGTGACATTTTGCGTGACATCCAGCTGCTACTTGAATGCGGGGCCCCCATGGGCAAGGTCGGGTTCCATGTTTTGGGTTCCGTTTGGTGAAGCACCCATGGTGTGTTCCCTATAGTGGGTTCATCACTGCGGTCCTCCCTTTGGTTCACTTGTGCATGGTGCTTTACATCCTACAATGCATTTGTTTATTTGTTGGGGAGTTTGTGAGATTGGGTTCTCAGCACTTGTGGTGTTGAAGACTAGGTACCGTTTAGAACTGGATGTGGAGCACAGCCTGAGGATGGCGGTGGCAGGGATTCACCCACAGATTGAGAGTCTAGGTGTGGCTGGGCACCGGCACACCCGTCACATTCATGTTGGTGGTGTTGTTGTTGATCTGTGTCCTGTGTAAGGCAGGGCATCCTAGTGGGGAGAATTTACGCACATTTTGTCTTGGAGGATTGTGTTTTGAGCTGTCTGGTACGCCTGTCGTTTCGTCACACCCACTCACAGGCCTGCAGTTTGCTAGGCACTCTTGTTGTGTTGAGCATTGTTTGCCGGATATGGCCCGTGGTGTGCGCGTGGCAGTCGATCATGTGGTGTGCCGGATTCCCGAGGTTTCTGTCGGGTGGTGGGGGGGCCCAACATCTGGGGGAATTCAGCTGGGGGGGCTCAACCTGGAAAAGTTTGAAGACCTCTGATCTAAACCATATGTGTCTCTCAGCTCTGAGAATTGCTTAAAGCCATCCTGCGTCAGTAAATCACCAATCTGCGTGACCCCCCTTGTATCCCAGTCTGCCATAACGTGATCGGCGAAAATATCCTTAGGGAGTGATCTGTTATTAAATAATTGGACATACCTGTTATACCGTCCAATCTTTACTTTCTTTAAAAATGCATTCCAGACCGTCACTGCTGCTCTTATGGTTTTAAACTTAGTCCTCTTAAAATAACTATAGTCAATGCATTTTAAAAAGCAATTCTCAGCGTTTACCCCAAGCGCGACAGCATAAACCTCTGTGGACATCTGCTGTAGTCTTACATCGTCAGAGTTTCCGCCAATAAGGCCTTGAATATATTGGAGTACCGTAGCCATGTAATATAAACGAAAATCTGGCGCCCCCCACCCTCCTTTTTCTCTAGGCAGCGTCATGTATCTATAGGCCCTCCTAGTCTTGCCTTGGGCCCATATAAATCTATTACATATTGCCTCTATACTGTTAAACCAGCTGGCTTCAATCAACAAGGGAACAGCCCTGAATACATACAAAAATTTAGGTAAAATCATCATTTTGATAATATTTGTACATCCAACCAGCGACAAGTGTAAGTTATTCATTCTTTCCAGATCTTTTTTAGTTTGATCAATCAAAGGATCCATATTTTTTTCCACAATTCTACTTACTTCCGCTGTCATTTGCACCCCTAGGTAGGTTGCTATATTCGTTACTCTATCATCGTTACAAATAGCCCATTGATTTTTAACTATCTGAGTTTTTGTAGTATTCAAACTGTAGCCTGAAAACTGGCCAAACCTCTCAGCTTCTGCTTCAATTACCCTAATGGCATCTGAGGGTTCTGAAGTTAAGATAGCGACGTCATCCGCATAGGCTAGTGATTTAATCCTACGACCATTTAGTACTAGAGGTAAAATCTCTTGACTGATTTCCAATTTTCTTGTTGGTTGTATCCTGTGGTTGTTGGTACCTCTGGAGTGTGGTGGGTGCAGGCACAGCTCTATGTCTCCTCTTGTTGGTTGTATCCTGTGGTTGTTGGTACCTCTGGAGCTGTGGTGGGTGCACGAACAGCTCTGTGTCTCCTCTTGTTGGTTGTATCCTGTGGTTGTTGGTACCTCTGGAGTGTGGCGGGTGCAGGCACAGCTCTGTGTCTCCTCTTGTTGGTTGTATCCTGTGGTTGTTGGTACCTCTGGAGTGTGGCGGATGCAGGCACAGCTCGCTGTCTCCTCTTGTTGGTTGTATCCTGTGGTTGTTGTTGGTACCTCCGGAGCTGTGGTGGGTGCAGGCACAGCTCGGTGTCTCCTCTTGTTGGTTGTATCCTGTGGTTGTTGGTACCTCTGGAGCTGTGGTGGGTGCAGGCACAGCTCGGTGTCTCCTCTTGTTGGATGTATCCTGTGGTTGTTGGTACCTCTGGAGCTGTGGTGGGTGCAGGCACAGCTCGGTGTCTCCTCTTGTTGGTTGTATCCTGTGGTTGTTGGTACCTCCGGAGCTGTGGTGGGTGCAGGCACAGCTCTGTGTCTCCTTTTGTTGGTTGTATCCTGTGGTTGTTGGTACCTCTGGAGCTGTGGTTGGTGCTGGGTACAGCTCTGCGTCTCCTTTTGTTGGTTGTATCCTGTGGTTGTTGGTACCTCCGGAGCTGTGGTGGGTGCAGACACAGCTCGGGGTCTCCTCTTGTTGGTTGTATCCTGTGGTTGTTGGTACCTCCGGAGCTGTGGTGGGTGCAGGCACAGCTCTGTGTCTCCTCTTGTTGGTTGTATCCTGTGGTTGTTGGTACCTCTGGAGTGTGGTGGGTGCAGGCACAGCTCTGTGTCTCCTCTTGATGGTTGTATCCTGTGGTTGTTGGTACCTCCGGAGCTGTGGTGGGTGCAGGCACAGCTCGGTGTCTCCTCTTGTTGGATGTATCCTGTGGTTGTTGGTACCTCTGGAGTGTGGTGGGTGCAGGCACAGCTCTATGTCTCCTCTTGTTGGTTGTATCCTGTGGTTGTTGGTACCTCTGGAGCTGTGGTGGGTGCAGGCACAGCTCTATGTCTCCTCTTGTTGGTTGTATCCTGTGGTTGTTGGTACCTCTGGAGCTGTGGTGGGTGCAGGCACAGCTCTATGTCTCCTCTTGTTGGTTGTATCCTGTGGTTGTTGGTACCTCTGGAGTGTGGTGGGTGCAGACACAGCTCGGGGTCTCCTCTTGTTGGTTGTATCCTGTGGTTGTTGGTACCTCTGGAGCTGTGGTGGGTGCAGGCACAGCTCTATGTCTCCTCTTGTTGGTTGTATCCTGTGGTTGTTGGTACCTCTGGAGCTGTGGTGGATGCAGGCACAGCTCTGTGTCTCCTCTTGTTGGTTGTATCCTGTGGTTGTGTTGGTACCTCCGGAGCTGTGGTGGATGCAGGCACAGCTCTGTGTCTCCTCTTGTTGGTTGTATCCTGTGGTTGTTGGTACCTCTGGAGTGTGGTGGGTGCAGGCACAGCTCTATGTCTCCTCTTGTTGGTTGTATCCTGTGGTTGTTGGTACCTCCGGAGCTGTGGTGGGTGCAGACACAGCTCGGGGTCTCCTCTTGTTGGTTGTATCCTGTGGTTGTTGGTACCTCTGGAGCTGTGGTTGGTGCTGGGTACAGCTCTGTGTCTCCTTTTGTTGGTTGTATCCTGTGGTTGTTGGTACCTCTGGAGCTGTGGTGGGTGCAGGCACAGCTCTATGTCTCCTCTTGTTGGTTGTATCCTGTGGTTGTTGGTACCTCTGGAGCTGTGGTGGGTGCAGGCACAGCTCTATGTCTCCTCTTGTTGGTTGTATCCTGTGGTTGTTGGTACCTCCGGAGCTGTGGTGGGTGCAGACACAGCTCGGGGTCTCCTCTTGTTGGTTGTATCCTGTGGTTGTTGGTACCTCTGGAGTGTGGTGGGTGCAGGCACAGCTCTGTGCCTCCTCTTGTTGTGGTATCCTGTGGTTGTGGTACCTCTGGAGCTGTGGCGGGTGCAGGCACAGCTCTGTGTCTCCTCTTGTTGGTTGTATCCTGTGGTTGTTGGTACCTCTGGAGCTGTGGTGGGTGCAGGCACAGCTCTGTGTCTCCTCTTGTTGGTTGTATCCTGTGGTTGTTGGTACCTCCGGAGCTGTGGTGGGTGCAGGCACAGCTCGGTGTCTCCTCTTGTTGGTTGTATCCTGTGGTTGTTGGTACCTCTGGAGCTGTGGTGGGTGCAGGCACAGCTCGGTGTCTCCTCTTGTTGGATGTATCCTGTGGTTGTTGGTACCTCTGGAGCTGTGGTGGGTGCAGGCACAGCTCGGTGTCTCCTCTTGTTGGTTGTATCCTGTGGTGGTTGGTACCTCTGGAGCTGTGGTGGGTGCAGGCACAGCTCTGTGTCTCCTCTTGTTGGTTGTATCCTGTGGTTGTTGGTACCTCTGGAGCTGTGGTGGGTGCAGGGCACAGCTCTGTGTCTCCTCTTGTTGGTTGTATCCTGTGGTTGTTGGTGCCTCTGGAGCTCTGGTGGGTGCAGGCACAGCTCTGTGTCTCTTGTTGATACCAGCGGTATCCTGTGGTTGTTGGTACCTCTGGAGCTGTGGTGGGTGCAGGCACAGCTCGGTGTCTCCTCTTGTTGGATGTATCCTGTGGTTGTTGGTACCTCCGGAGCTGTGGTGGGTGCAGGGCACAGCTCTGTGTCTCCTCTTGTTGATACCAGCGGTATCCTGTGGTTGTTGGTACCCCTGGAGCTGTCAAAACGTGCTCCTAATGACTCATTAGTTGCATCCCCTTCAGGCACACAGGCTTGGGTCCCAATATTGAGGACTCCACACTAGTTTGTTGATAGTATGCTGTGGTTGTTGGTACCTCTGGAGCTGTGGTGGGTGCAGGCACAGCTCGGTGTCTCCTCTTGTTGGTTGTATCCTGTGGTTGTTGGTACCTCTGGAGTTGTGGTTGTTGCTGGGTACAGCTCTGTGTCTCCTTTTGTTGGTCGTATCCATTGGTTGTTGGTACCTCCGGAGCTGTGGTGGGTGCAGGCACAGCTCTGTGTCTCTTGTTGATACCTGTGGTATCCTGTGGTTGTTGGTACCTCTGGAGCTGTGGTGGGTGCAGGGCACAGCTCTGTGTCTCCTCTTGTTGGTTGTATCCTGTGGTTGTTGGTACCTCTGGAGCTGTGGTGGGTGCAGGCACAGCTCCGTGTCTCCTCTTGTTGGTTGTATCCTGTGGTTGTTGGTACCTCCGGAGCTGTGGTGGGTGCAGGCACAGCTCCGTGTCTCCTCTTGTTGGTTGTATCCTGTGGTTGTTGGTACCTCTGGAGCTGTGTAAGGTAAAAGGCACAGCTCGGTGTCTCTTGTTGATACCTGTGGTATCCTGTGGTTGTTGGTACCTTGGGAGCTGTGTAAGGTGCCAGGCACAGCTCGGTGTCTCCTGTTGATACCCCCGGTGTCCTGGGGGTGTTGGTTGTGTGTGCTCACTCTCTCTTTGATCTTCAGAGGCCTTCCTTCACTCCATTCTCAGCCTCTGCTCGGTTGTGACTGTGATTCATGAATGTGGAGTTTGGCTCTTACAGGGATTGCCTGAGGCTTGTTGGTTTTTCATTAGTGCTGCAGAGAGAGGCTCACCTGCCCTTGGGAGCAGCTTCCGCTCGGTGCTTTGGAGCTGTTTTTGTTGGCTGGAAACCTTTTTAAGAACCTCCAGTGTTTTCTTTGACAAAGTGGCCTAAAGTCATCCATTTGACTTTATTTAAATCCATGCTAAGCCCCGCCCCCTTAGAATGGCGAGAGAGCGCGGCCTTGGTGTTAACACTATATGTGCCACGGTGTGTCTGATGCAGCATTCACGGGCGGGCTCCAGGCTCCAGGGATGGGTGGAAGGGGGTCCTGGGAGGGGCAGAAGGGCATTGAAGGGTCCGTGGGTTTGGGCAGAGTCAGTCACAGGACATGATGCATCTCCGCAGAGGCCAGAGTAGTGTCAGTCACGTGATCCTTGGACAGCGCAGTCTGAGACATACAGGCTGCATGTCTCGGAGGCCGGGAGGGCTGGGGTGATGTCTGTCACATGCCAGGCACGCCTCTGAAAGGGGTAGAGTCAGTCACGTGTCAGCTGTGGCTTTAACAGGCGGGTATTGTATTGTAATGTCATTGCAATTATATAGCGCTTACTACCCCTGACGAGGCGTCAACGCGCTTTTTCGGAGAGTAGCACAATACTCCGGAACCCTAAAAGATTCGTGTTGAGTTAGTATAGTAAAATATGAAAGTAATTAAATTGGTGGATAGGTTAGCCAGTTGTTTGGATTGAGAAGGATAGCGGAGGGATAGAAGAGGGAAAAGGGTTGTATTCATATAGCGCTTGCAACCCCTGATGGGGTGTTGTAGCACGCTACTCCGGAAACCCGTCTGATCAGAGCAGTGCCCTGCTCCCTGCCCCGGAGAGTGCGGGCAGGAATGCAAATGTGATCCGTGCCCGTCCTCTCCCTGGCAGGGGGGGCACCTTTGCTCGCGCCCGGGGGGTGCACGGAAAAACGCTGCTCCCACAGCAATGAACCGGGTCGCCCTGGCACCCACCGGTGCAGGGGCCACTGGGGACTTGAGGCTCCCCCCTGAGGCCCAACTATTGACCTTTTTGTGGGTGCCCCCGGGGGGGCACCAGGGCATCCACTTTGAATTAATAGCAGGCTCCACCTGCCCCTCTGTAGGTTTCCTGACGGGCAAAGGTCTCGCGTGGAGGTTAGGTGTGTGTGTCCCCCCCCCCCGTCCTCTGTGGGTGCCTTGTTGTGTGATAGATGCTTTGCTGAGAGTTCAGATCTCCCTCTCTCTCTCCCCCTCCCTTCTGTGCTGGCTCTCAAGCTCTCTTCCCCCTGCCCCTTCCCTGCCCTCCCCTCCTCCGCGCCCGCCTGGCACAGACTCTGCCAGGCTCTGGGGCAGTTTATCACTGCCTCTGACAGGGCAGGAGGGTGCGGTCTGGTGCCAGGCAGGCCCAGTGTCCGGGCAGAGCTCAGAGGAGGAGAAATGATTCCCTGCCGGGCCTGTGAAATGCCCTCTGGAGCTGGCAAAGACTCCTAGTGCCTCACAGCGCTTCCATCCACAGCTTTGATGCTTCGAGGCACTTTAAACACCAGCTGCTCAATTACTTCAGTTCAAAACTTCAGAAGTGCAACTCATCCCAACCCTTTCTGACTGCTGTGAACCCTCAGACATCCTTCTGGAACCTTCCGCTCCTCGTGCCACCCCAGCAGCTGGCGCACACAGCCCTGCTTACAAAAACAACTCACTGCTCCCCCTTTCAGGTTCATAGCGCCAACATAGGCCACTCCCCAGCCCTCTCGCAGCAGCATGCATGTCGCAGCCCACTCACCAGCCCTCTCGCAGCAGCATGCATGTCGCAGCCCACTCACCAGCCCTCTCGCAGCAGCATGCATGTCGCAGCCCACTCACCAGCCCTCTCGCAGCAGCATGCATGTCGCAGCCCACTCTCCAGCCCTCTCGCAGCAGCATGCATGTCGCAGCCCACTCTCCAGCACTCTCGCAGCAGCATGCATGTCGCAGCCCACTCACCAGCCCTCTCGCAGCAGCATGCATGTCGCAGCCCACTCACCAGCCCTCTCGCAGCAGCATGCATGTCGCAGCCCACTCTCCAGCCCTCTCGCAGCAGCATGCATGTCGCAGCCCACTCACCAGCCCTCTCGCAGCAGCATGCATGTCGCAGCCCACTCACCAGCCCTCTCGCAGCAGCATGCATGTCGCAGCCCACTCACCAGCCCTCTCGCAGCAGCATGCATGTCGCAGCCCACTCACCAGCCCTCTCGCAGCAGCATGCATGTCGCAGCCCACTCACCAGCCCTCTCGCAGCAGCATGCATGTCGCAGCCCACTCACCAGCCCTCTCGCAGCAGCATGCATGTCGCAGCCCACTCACCAGCCCTCTCGCAGCCGCATGCATGTCGCAGCCCACTCACCAGCCCTCTCGCAGCAGCATGCATGTCGCAGCCCACTCTCCAGCCCTCTCGCAGCAGCATGCATGTCGCAGCCCACTCTCCAGCCCTCTCGCAGCAGCATGCATGTCGCAGCCCACTCTCCAGCCCTCTCGCAGCAGCATGCATGTCGCAGCCCACTCACCAGCCCTCTCGCAGCAGCATGCATGTCGCAGCCCACTCTCCAGCCCTCTCGCAGCAGCATGCATGTCGCAGCCCACTCTCCAGCCCCCTCGCAGCAGCATGCATGTCGCAGCCCACTCTCCAGCCCCCTCGCAGCAGCATGCATGTCGCAGCCCACTCACCAGCCCTCTCGCAGCAGCATGCATGTCGCAGCCCACTCACCAGCCCTCTCGCAGCAGCATGCATGTCGCAGCCCACTCACCAGCCCTCTCGCAGCAGCATGCATGTCGCAGCCCACTCTCCAGCCCTCTCGCAGCAGCATGCATGTCGCAGCCCACTCTCCAGCCCTCTCGCAGCAGCATGCATGTCGCAGCCTACTCTCCAGCCCTCTCGCAGCAGCATGCATGTCGCAGCCCACTCTCCAGCCCTCTCGCAGCAGCATGCATGTCGCAGCCCACTCACCAGCCCTCTCGCAGCAGCATGCATGTCGCAGCCCACTCACCAGCCCTCTCGCAGCAGCATGCATGTCGCAGCCCACTCACCAGCCCTCTCGCAGCAGCATGCATGTCGCAGCCCACTCACCAGCCCTCTCGCAGCAGCATGCATGTCGCAGCCCACTCACCAGCCCTCTCGCAGCAGCATGCATGTCGCAGCCCACTCACCAGCCCTCTCGCAGCAGCATGCATGTCGCAGCCCACTCTCCAGCCCTCTCGCAGCAGCATGCATGTCGCAGCCCACTCTCCAGCCCTCTCGCAGCAGCATGCATGTCGCAGCCCACTCTCCAGCCCTCTCGCAGCAGCATGCATGTCGCAGCCCACTCACCAGCCCTCTCGCAGCAGCATGCATGTCGCAGCCCACTCACCAGCCCTCTCGCAGCAGCATGCATGTCGCAGCCCACTCACCAGCCCTCTCGCAGCAGCATGCATGTCGCAGCCCACTCACCAGCCCTCTCGCAGCAGCATGCATGTCGCAGCCCACTCACCAGCCCTCTCGCAGCAGCATGCATGTCGCAGCCCACTCTCCAGCCCTCTCGCAGCAGCATGCATGTCGCAGCCCACTCTCCAGCCCTCTCCGCGCAGCATGCATGTCGCAGCCCACTCACCAGCCCTCTCGCAGCAGCATGCATGTCGCAGCCCACTCACCAGCCCTCTCGCAGCAGCATGCATGTCGCAGCCCACTCTCCAGCCCTCTCGCAGCAGCATGCATGTCGCAGCCCACTCACCAGCCCTCTCGCAGCAGCATGCATGTCGCAGCCCACTCTCCAGCCCTCTCGCAGCAGCATGCATGTCGCAGCCCACTCTCCAGCCCTCTCGCAGCAGCATGCATGTCGCAGCCCACTCACCAGCCCTCTCGCAGCAGCATGCATGTCGCAGCCCACTCTCCAGCCCTCTCGTAGCAGCATGCATGTCGCAGCCCACTCTCCAGCCCTCTCGCAGCAGCATGCATGTCGCAGCCCACTCTCCAGCCCTCTCGCAGCAGCATGCATGTCGCAGCCCACTCTCCAGCCCTCTCGCAGCAGCATGCATGTCGCAGCCCACTCACCAGCCCTCTCGCAGCAGCATGCATGTCGCAGCCCACTCACCAGCCCGCTCGCAGCAGCATGCATGTCGCAGCCCACTCACCAGCCCGCTCGCAGCAGCATGCATGTCGCAGCCCACTCACCAGCCCGCTCGCAGCAGCATGCATGTCGCAGCCCACTCACCAGCCCTCTCGCAGCAGCATGCATGTCGCAGCCCACTCACCAGCCCTCTCGCAGCAGCATGCATGTCGCAGCCCACTCTCCAGCCCTCTCGCAGCAGCATGCATGTCGCAGCCCACTCTCCAGCCCTCTCGCAGCAGCATGCATGTCGCAGCCCACTCACCAGCCCTCTCGCAGCAGCATGCATGTCGCAGCCCACTCACCAGCCCTCTCGCAGCAGCATGCATGTCGCAGCCCACTCACCAGCCCTCTCGCAGCAGCATGCATGTCGCAGCCCACTCACCAGCCCTCTCGCAGCAGCATGCATGTCGCAGCCCACTCACCAGCCCTCTCGCAGCAGCATGCATGTCGCAGCCCACTCTCCAGCCCTCTCGCAGCAGCATGCATGTCGCAGCCCACTCACCAGCCCTCTCGCAGCAGCATGCATGTCGCAGCCCACTCACCAGCCCTCTCGCAGCAGCATGCATGTCGCAGCCCACTCTCCAGCCCTCTCGCAGCAGCATGCATGTCGCAGCCCACTCACCAGCCCTCTCGCAGCAGCATGCATGTCGCAGCCCACTCACCAGCCCTCTCGCAGCAGCATGCATGTCGCAGCCCACTCACCAGCCCTCTCGCAGCAGCATGCATGTCGCAGCCCACTCACCAGCCCTCTCGCAGCAGCATGCATGTCGCAGCCCACTCACCAGCCCTCTCGCAGCAGCATGCATGTCGCAGCCCACTCACCAGCCCTCTCGCAGCAGCATGCATGTCGCAGCCCACTCACCAGCCCTCTCGCAGCAGCATGCATGTCGCAGCCCACTCTCCAGCCCTCTCGCAGCAGCATGCATGTCGCAGCCCACTCTCCAGCCCTCTCGCAGCAGCATGCATGTCGCAGCCCACTCTCCAGCCCTCTCGCAGCAGCATGCATGTCGCAGCCCACTCACCAGCCCTCTCGCAGCAGCATGCATGTCGCAGCCCACTCTCCAGCCCTCTCGCAGCAGCATGCATGTCGCAGCCCACTCACCAGCCCTCTCGTAGCAGCATGCATGTCGCAGCCCACTCTCCAGCCCTCTCGCAGCAGCATGCATGTCGCAGCCCACTCTCCAGCCCTCTCGCAGCAGCATGCATGTCGCAGCCCACTCTCCAGCCCTCTCGCAGCAGCATGCTTGTCGCAGCCCACTCACCAGCCCTCTCGCAGCAGCATGCATGTCGCAGCCCACTCACCAGCCCGCTTGCAGCAGCATGCATGTCGCAGCCCACTCACCAGCCCGCTCGCAGCAGCATGCATGTCGCAGCCCACTCACCAGCCCGCTCGCAGCAGCATGCATGTCGCAGCCCACTCACCAGCCCTCTCGCAGCAGCATGCATGTCGCAGCCCACTCACCAGCCCTCTCGCAGCAGCATGCATGTCGCAGCCCACTCTCCAGCCCTCTCGCAGCAGCATGCATGTCGCAGCCCACTCACCAGCCCTCTCGCAGCAGCATGCATGTCGCAGAAATAAACAGGCAAGACAACTTTTTGATGGAGAAAATTGCTGCAGGTTTATTAGCATATCATATGCCAACAAGGTGGGTTATCTTACGGGCGATCCAAAGGCAAGCCGCCCCTCGCAGCCTACCACCTGATGGGCCAACTTGCATCGTGGCCTTAGCCAATCGGTGCTTAGCGGTTGTGGTGAGGAGATAGCCCCTCCCAATTCCGGTGAACCATTGGTCTACCCTCTTGCTCACGCCCCCCCCCCTACGAGGGGCGGAGCGTTCAAGCGACCCCCGGTTGTACAGGTTTCCAACCGTCCGTAGGATAGCGGGGCGCCGTCGCACCCCAGGGTCCACCGCACAGACTTCCTGGGGATATTAGGCCTCAGCATCCTTTGTGCTCGTGAAGAAGGTATTCCCGGGTACCTTTCCGCCTCTGGATCGCCCTGTAACTCCGCCACAGCCCTGGGTGTGGCGACCGTCGCAGTCAGGGCCCACCACCAAGGTCGGCATTCCTCCTTACTATTTCTAGCGCGTTAATACTAGGGCCTCTCCCCTATCCAACCTGAACAGGTACAAGTTAAAATCGGGCAGGAGTGCCAAAATGTCCTCCCAAAGCCCTTGCTGCACACAGACCTCTGCAGCACGGCGCGTTAACCCACTGAGCTGCAGCCACTCAGGTGTTTGGGAGGCCACGCAGTGAGGTGGCTGCACACAGACCTCTGCAGCACGTGCGTTAACCCA
The DNA here is from genome assembly GCF_964263255.1 of Lissotriton vulgaris. Classification (NCBI taxonomy): domain Eukaryota; kingdom Metazoa; phylum Chordata; class Amphibia; order Caudata; family Salamandridae; genus Lissotriton; species Lissotriton vulgaris. The sequence goes on from NC_141700.1 coordinate 805,786,459, forward strand.
GTGAGCTGCAGCCACTCGGGTGTTTGGGAGGCCACGCAGTGAGGTGGCTGCACACAGACCTCTGCAGCACGTGCGTTAACCCAGGGAGCTGCAGCCACTCGGGTGTTTGGGAGGCCACGCAGTGAGGTGGCTGCACACAGACCTCTGCAGCACGTGCGTTAACCGAGTGAGCTGCAGCCACTCGGGTGCTTGGGAGGCCAGGCAGTGAGGTGGCTGCACACAGACCTCTGCAGCACGTGCGTTAACCCACTGAGCTGCAGCCACACGGGGTGCTTGCACGGCCCGGCAGTGAGGTGGCTGCACACAGACCTCTGCTGCACATGCGTTAACCCAGTGAGCTGCAGCCGCTCTGGTGCTTGGAAGGCCAGGCAGTGAGGTGGCTGCGGGGCAAGTGTGAGCCTGGCCTGGCACACACAGTTCCTTCCAGACGTTCCTGGTTCCAAGCACAGCCCTGCGGGTGCCATGGTCTGCTGGTCACAGTGCTTGGAGTGTGCTTCATGAGCCGACTTCACTGATTCTCTGTGTGTTCTTGGGCAGATGGAGGGGGTGTAGGAGCCTCCGAGCTCTGCTCTCAGGGGGGAGGGGCCTCTGAGCTCTGCTCTCAGGGGAGTGTAGGGGCCTCTGAGCTCTGCTCTCAGGGGGGTGTAGGGGCCTCTGAGCTCTGCTCTCAGGGGGGTGTAGGAGCCTCCGAGCTCTGCTCCCAGGGGGGTGTAGGGGCCTCTGAGCTCTGCTCTCAGGGGAGTGTAGGAGCCTCTGAGCTCCACTGCTCTCAGGGGAGTGTAGGGGCCTCTGAGCTCTGCTCTCAGGGGAGTGTAGGGGCCTCTGAGCTCCTCTGCTCTCAGGGGGGTGTAGGAGCCTCTGAGCTCTGCTCTCAGCGGAGTGTAGGGGCCTCTGAGCTCTGCTCTCAGGGAGTGTAGGGGCCTCTGAGCTTTCAGGGGGGTGTAGGGGCCTCTGAGCTCTGCTCTCAGGGGGGTGTAGGGGCCTCTGAGCTCTCAGGTGGGTGTAGGAGCCTCTGAGCTCTGCTCTCAGGGGGGTGTAGGGGCCCCTGAGCTCCTCTGCTCTCAGCGGAGTGTAGGGGCCTCTGAGCTCTGCTCTCAGGGAGTGTAGGGGCCTCTGAGCTCTGCTCTCAGGGGGTGTAGGGGCCTCTGAGCTCTGCTCTCAGGGGGGTGTTGGAGCCTCTGAGCTCCTTAGCTCTCAGGGGGGTGTAGGGGCCTCTGAGCTCTGCTCTCAGGGGGGTGTAGGGGCCTCTGAGCTCCTTAGCTCTCAGGGGGGTGTAGGGGCCTCTGAGCTCCTCTGCTCTCAGGGGTGTAGGAGCCTCTGAGCTCCTCTGCTCTCAGGGGGGTGTAGGGGCCTCTGAGCTCTGCTCTCAGGGGAGTGTAGGGGCCTCTGAGCTCCTCTGCTCTCAGGGGGGTGTAGGAGCCTCTGAGCTCTGCTCTCAGCGGAGTGTAGGGGCCTCTGAGCTCTGCTCTCAGGGGGGTGTAGGAGCCTCTGAGCTCTGCTCTCAGGGGGGTGTAGGGGCCTCTGAGCTCCTCTGCTCTCAGGGGGGTGCAGGGGTCTCTGAGCTCCTCTGCTCTCAGGGGGGTGTAGGGGCCTCTGAGCTCCTCTGCTCTCAGGGGAGTGTAGGGGCCTCTGAGCTCTGGTCTCAGGGGAGTGTAGGGGCCTCTGAGCTCCTCTGCTCTCAGGGGGGTGTAGGGGCCTCTGAGCTCCTCTGCTCTCAGGGGGGTGTAGGAGCCTCTGAGCTCTGCTCTCAGGGGGGTGTAGGGGCCTCTGAGCTCCTCTGCTCTCAGGGGGGTGTAGGAGCCTCTGAGCTCTGCTCTCAGCGGAGTGTAGGGGCCTCTGAGCTCTGCTCTCAGGGGGGTGTAGGGGCCTCTGAGCTCCTCTGCTCTCAGGGGGCTGTAGGGGCCTCTGAGCTCTGCTCTCAGGGGGGTGTAGGGGCCTCTGAGCTCTGCTCTCAGGGAGTGTAGGAGCCTCTGAGCTCCTCTGCTCTCAGGGGAGTGTAGGGGCCTCTGAGCTCCTCTGCTCTCAGGGGGGTGTAGGGGCCTCTGAGCTCCTCTGCTCTCAGGGGGGTGTAGGAGCCTCTGAGCTCTGCTCTCAGCGGAGTGTAGGGGCCTCTGAGCTCTGCTCTCAGGGGGGTGTAGGGGCCTCTGAGCTCCTCTGCTCTCAGGGGGGTGTAGGGGCCTCTGAGCTCCGCTCTCAGGGGGGTGTAGGGGCCTCTGAGCTCCTCTGCTCTCAGGGGGGTGTAGGGGCCTCTGAGCTCCTCTGCTCTCAGGGGGGTGTAGGGGCCTCTGAGCTCTGCTCTCAGGGGGGTGTAGGGGCCTCTGAGCTCCTTAGCTCTCAGGGGAGTGTAGGAGCCTCTGAGCTCCTCTGCTCTCAGGGGGGTGTAGGGGCCTCTGAGCTCCTTAGCTCTCAGGGGAGTGTAGGGGCCTCTGAGCTCCTCTGCTCTCAGGGGAGTGTAGGAGCCTCTGATCTCTGCTCTCAGGGGGGTGTAGGGGCCTCTGAGCTCTGCTCTCAGGGGAGTGTAGGGGCCTCTGAGCTCCTCTGCTCTCAGGGGGGGTGTAGGGGCCTCTGAGCTCCTCTGCTCTCAGGGGGGTGTAGGAGCCTCTGAGCTCTGCTCTCAGCGAAGTGTAGGGGCCTCTGAGCTCCTCTGCTCTCAGGGGTGTAGGAGCCTCTGAGCTCCTCTGCTCTCAGGGGGGTGTAGGGGCCTCTGAGCTCTGCTCTCAGGGGGGTGTAGGGGCCTCTGAGCTCCTTAGCTCTCAGGGGGGTGTAGGGGCCTCTGAGCTCCTCTGCTCTCAGGGGGGTGTAGGAGCCTCTGAGCTCTGCTCTCAGGGGAGTGTAGGGGCCTCTGAGCTCCTCTGCTCTCAGGGGGGTGTAGGGGCCTCTGAGCTCCTCTGCTCTCAGGGGGGTGTAGGGGCCTCTGAGCTCTGCTCTCAGGGGGGTGTAGGGGCCTCTGAGCTCCTTAGCTCTCAGGGGGGTGTAGGGGCCTCTGAGCTCCTCTGCTCTCAGGGGTGTAGGAGCCTCTGAGCTCCTCTGCTCTCAGGGGGGTGTAGGGGCCTCTGAGCTCTGCTCTCAGGGGGGTGTAGGGGCCTCTGAGCTCCTTAGCTCTCAGGGGGGTGTAGGGGCCTCTGAGCTCCTCTGCTCTCAGGGGGGTGTAGGAGCCTCTGAGCTCTGCTCTCAGCGGAGTGTAGGGGCCTCTGAGCTCTGCTCTCAGGGGGGTGTAGGGGCCTCTGAGCTCCTCTGCTCTCAGGGGGGTGTAGGGGCCTCTGAGCTCCTCTGCTCTCAGGGGGGTGTAGGGGCCTCTGAGCTCTGCTCTCAGGGGAGTGTAGGGGCCTCTGAGCTCCTCTGCTCTCAGGGGTGTAGGAGCCTCTGAGCTCTGCTCTCAGGGGGGTGCAGGGGCCTCTGAGCTCCTCTGCTCTCAGGGGGTGTAGGGGCCTCTGAGCTCTGCTCTCAGGGGGGCGTAGGGGCCTCTGAGCTCCTCTGCTCTCAGGGGTGTAGGAGCCTCTGAGTTCCTCTGCTCTCAGGGGAGTGTAGGGGCCTCTGAGCTCTGCTCTCAGCGGAGTGTAGGGGCCTCTGAGCTCTGCTCTCAGGGGAGTGTAGAGGCTTCTGAGCTCTGCTCTCAGGGGAGTGTAGGGGCCTCTGAGCTCCTCTGCTCTCAGGGGGGGTGTAGGGGCCTCTGAGCTCCTCTGCTATCAGGGGGGTGTAGGAGCCTCTGAGCTCTGCTCTCGGCGGAGTGTAGGGGCCTCTGAGCTCCTCTGCTCTCAGGGGGGTGTAGGGGCCTCTGAGCTCTGCTCTGGGGGGGTGTAGGGGCCTCTGAGCTCCTCGGCTCTCAGGGGAGTGTAGGGGCCTCTGAGCTCTGCTCTCAGGGGGGTGTAAGGGCCTCTGAGCTCTGCTCTCAGCGGAGTGTAGGGGCCTCTGAGCTCTCAGGGGGGTGTAGGGGCCTCTGAGCTCTGCTCTCAGGGGGGTGTAGGGGCCCCTGAGCTCCTCTGCTCTCAGCGGAGTGTAGGGGCCTCTGAGCTCTCAGGGGGGTGTAGGGGCCTCTGAGCTCTGCTCTCAGGGGGGTGTAGGGGCCCCTGAGCTCCTCTGCTCTCAGCGGAGTGTAGGGGCCTCTGAGCTCTGCTCTCAGGGAGTGTAGGGGCCTCTGAGCTCTGCTCTCAGGGGGTGTAGGGGCCTCTGAGCTCTGCTCTCAGGGGGGTGTAGGGGCCCCTGAGCTCCTCTGCTCTCAGGGGAGTGTAGGGGCCTCTGAGCTCCTCTGCTCTCAGGGGAGTGTAGGGGCCTCTGAGCTCTGCTCTCAGGGGGGTGTAGGGGCCTCTGAGCTCCTCTGCTCTCAGGGGAGTGTAGGGGCCTCTGAGCTCTGCTCTCAGGGGAGTGTAGGAGCCTTTGAGCTCTGCTCTCAGGGGAGGGTAGGGGCCTCTGAGCTCTGCTCCCAGGGGGTGTAGGGGCCTCTGAGCTCCTCTGCCCTCAGGGGGGTGTAGGAGCCTCTGAGCTCTGCTCTCAGGGGGGTGTAGGGGCCCCTGAGCTCTGCTCTCAGGGGAGTGTAGGGGCCTCTGAGCTCTGCTCTCAGGGGGTGTAGGGGCCTCTGAGCTCTGCTCTCAGGGGAGTGTAGGGGCCTCTGAGCTCTGCTCTCAGGGGAGTGTAGGGGCCACTGAGCTCTGCTCTCAGGGGAGTGTAGGGGCCACTGAGCTCTGCTCTCAGGGGAGTGTAGGGGCCACTGAGCTCTGCTCTCAGGGGAGTGTAAGGGTCTCTGAGCTCCTCTGCTCTGGGGGGTGTGGGGGCCTCTGAGCTCTGCTCTCACTGGATTGTAGGGGCCTCTGAGCTCTGCTCTCAGGGGGTGTATGGGGCCCCTGAGCTCCTTAGCTCTCAGGGGAGTGTAGGAGCCTCTGAGCTCCTCTGCTCTTAGGGGGGTGTAGGGGCCTCTGAGCTCTGCTCTCAGGGGGTGTAGGGGCCCCTGAGCTCCTTAGCTCTCAGGGGAGTGTAGGGGCCTCTGAACTCCTTAGCTCTCAGGGGAGTGTAGGAGCCTCTGAGCTCCTCTGCTCTCAGGGGGGTGTAGGGGCCTCTGAGCTCTGCTCTCAGGGGGGTGTAGGGGCCTCTGAGCTCCTCTGCTCTCAGGGGGGTGTAGGGGCCTCTGAGCTCTGCTCTCAGGGGGGTGTAGGGGCCTCTGAGCTCTGCTCTCAGGGGAGTGTAGGGGCCTCTGAGCTCTGCTCTCAGGGGGTGTAGGGGCCTCTGAGCTCTGCTCTCAGGGGGGTGTAGGGGCCTCTGAGCTCTGCTCTCAGGGGGGTGTAGGGGCCTCTAGGCTCTGCTCTCAGGGGGGTGTAGGAACCTCTGGGCTCTGCTCTCAGGGGAGTGTAGGAGCCTCTGAGCTCTGCTCTAAGGGGGGCGTAGGGGCCTCTGAGCTCCTCTGCTCTCAGGGGTGTAGGAGCCTCTGAGCTCCTCTGCTCTCAGGGGAGTGTAGGAGCCTCTGAGCTCTGCTCTCAGGGGAGTGTAGGGGCCTCTGAGCTCTGCTCTCAGCGGAGTGTAGGGGCCTCTGAGCTCAGCTCTCAGGGGGGTGTAGGGGCCTCTGAGCTCCTCTGCTCTCAGGGGGGTGTAGTGGCCTCTGAGCTCCGCTCTCAGGGGAGGTGTAGGAGCCTCTGAGCTCTGCTCTCAGGGGGATGTAGGAGCCTCTGAGCTCTGCTCTCAGGGGGTGTAGGGGCCTCTGAGCTCTCAGGGGGGTGTAGGGGCCTCTGAGCTCTGCTCTCAGGGTGGTGTAGGGGCCTTTGAGCTCTCAGGAGGGATGTAGGAGCCTCTGAGCTCTGCTCTCAGGGGGTGTAGGGGCCTCTGAGCTCTCAGGGGGGTGTAGGAGCCTCTGAGCTCTGCTCTCAGGGGGGTGTAGGGGCCTCTGAGCTCTGCTCTCAGGGGAGTGTAGGGGCCTCTGCGCTCCTCTGCTCTCAGGGGAGTGTAGGGGCCTCTGAGCTCTGCTCTCAGGGGGGTGTAGGGGCCTCTGAGCTCTGCTCTCCGGGGGGTGTAGGGGCCTCTGAGCTCTGCTCTCAGGGGAGTGTATATCCTTGTGAGGCCCAAACTCTGAACGAGCAGCTTTCTCATCTAAATGTCTTCACTTTTAATTTAATTTTTAATTAGACAATTTGAAACATTTTGAACATTTGCCTTTGGAAGCTATATGTTGTGATCTTGTCCGCACCGTGGCGACGCTCCTCGCGCCACGGTGGGATGTTGATTTCCCAGCATTCTATTGCGAGAGGCGTACGCCGAGAATCAGTTGGCAGCCGCTGGCTGAAGACGGCGAGTGCGCTGATGCTGCGTCGCCGATCTTGAATGAAGCCTTTGAACCTTTCTCTGCATCCGCCTCATGTTGCCCACTACAACATGTTTTTGGCGATGAGGGGTTCTTTAGTCAGCAGGCGACACGGCGTACAGCGAGGAATCAGCGAGTGGAAAGGATCGGAGTTTCAGTGAGGCGAACTATCATCTGGTTTAGCATTGAATTCATTTCAGGATGGCGCAATGTCCAAGCGGATTGCATGTCACGCCTGTCCTTAGACTGGGAAGAAGTAGACAAGGTTGGTGTGTCTAAGAGGGAGAGAGAAGGAGCTATCTCTAGTGTTGACGATGTGATTCAGTGGAGTTGTGGTGCTGTTAGTATAGAGGAATGGGCAGAGGCTATGTCTAACGATTAAGTTCTCAAAGGGGTCCTAAACCTTATTGTGAAGGGTAGACATAGGGAAAGCACTTTGCCCATCAGCATTAGACCTTTAAATGTGGTCATTGATGAGTTATTCACTGTTGCAGGAAAAATTGTCATGCAAGGTGATAAGATAATTCCACCTTTTGGTATTCGCAAGAGACTGTTCGACTTAGCCCACGAAGGACACTTGGGTCAAACCATTACCAAGAAATGTTTGAGAAATTAATTCTGTGGCCGGCAATGGATGGTGATGTGGTTGATTGGGTGAAGAGATGCAGCGAGTGTCGCAAGAGTGAGAAAAGACTTAAGGTGGTACTACAATCTGTCCCTAGTTCTATTTACGACACTTGTGTGGTGTGGCACAGCATTTGCCTTAATTTTATTGGACCCATGCCAGGTGTTCTTCCTAGCAAAAGATTTGGCATGGTCGTAATGGATGTCCATTCCAGGTGGCTTTGGGTGTATTTCCTTCCTGAAATAACTACTTGAGTAACCATTAGAGTACTACGCATGATTTTCAAGGAGGAAGGTTATCCCACTGTCCTTATTACGGACAACGGAACCCAATTGACTTCCAGTGAAATTAGAGAATTTCTAAACCAATGTGGAATAAAACATTCACTCACCACTTTGTACAACCCACAATCCAATGGAATTGTAGAAAGAGCCAATCGTATGATTAAGGGAGCTATAGGTTTAGCACTCACTAATACTCTTGACATTGATTAAACTTTGAGCGAATTAGTATGGGCTTATCGCACATCTTTGAATTCCACTGCAGGTGTAGTTCCCTTTATTGCCATGCGTGGCAGGAAACCTACTTCCAAATTAGTGCCTCCATGGATAAGAAGATTGGTTGATGAAAAAAATGTGAGTGGTAGAGAGTACCCCTATGCTCGCTTCCATGAAAAGACATGCCCAGGAGATCAATTTGTCTGGTATTCATGTAGCTGACGTCCGCTCAGGACGTTGCGTCAGAGGTCTATGCAAATTTCGTGGTCCCTTCAAAGTTCAGGAAGTGCATTCCTTTCATGTTGTGTTGGATAATGGAGAAAAATTGAACTTACGCAGAGTAGCAAAGTATTACTCGTATTACTCACAAGGCGATTCTTCTGAAACCTTAGTTAGGAAGAATTCATGTTCAGGTTACATGTTGACTCGTGATCATCAACTACTTAACAGTGCTCGTACAGGTGCAGAGACAAGGGCACCAGGTCCTGATGGGGACAACTTGAGCAATAGTCAAAGGGCTATTACTGTAAACGAGGAGTCTCATGATTTCCAAGGCACTTCATCTTACCAGAGGCCCTTGCGAGTCAGGAGACTTCCTCAACATTTGCATGATTTCATGGTGGGATGACTTATTGTCTTTTGTTTTTGTTTCTGCCTTTCCTCGTTCTAGTTTCCCTTCCCATTTCTCTTCTCTTTGTTCTTTCATGTTCCCTACCTGTGTGTAGAGGAAAGGGGGGTATGTTGTGATCTTGTCCGCACCGTGGCGACGCTGCTCGCGCCACGGTGGGATGTTGCTGTCCCAGCATTCTATTGCGAGAGGCGCACGCCGAGAATCAGTTGGCAGTTGCTGGCTGAAGACCGCGGGTGCGCTGATGCTGTGTCGCCGATCTTGAATGAAGCCTTTGAACCTTTCTCTGCCTCCGCCTCATGTTGTCCATTACAACAAAATATCAGTTGAAAAGCTTTTGGGAAAGAATCTTCTAACAAAAATCTTTTTGCTGCATTACTTTTCTATCTCTGCAGAATGTTTCTTCTGTAACTTAATAAAGGCCTCTTACCACAAGCCATTGTGAGGGCCATATTGACAAACGTAAGTTTGCGGGTGTAGATTTCCTCTCCAGGAAACCTACGCCTACACCTACAGGTAGATTTCCCGATTGATAATAATAATAAAATGATGTATAAAGCGCCTAGTGGCTGAAGTGTCCCCACGCTAAGATGGAACTCACCATTTCCTGTGTAATTTTAAACCTGGGTGTGAACTAAGGGGGGTCCCCCTTATAACTGAATTTAAGACCTACAAGTGACTATTACTAATGTTCAGCCTGTGTGTGGAAAACTCCATTTCCAGTGTCTTCCTAGCGGAAGTAGCAGGACAGGCCATTTTAAGAACAATCATTTTAAATAAATATAAATCAAACATTTTAATAAAAAATAATGAAAACACATTCCCCTAACTCCTTTTCAGCTGGGAGTATTATTGTAACATGGGACAGCACACTGGGATAAAAGTTAACACATTAGTACATTTTAAATGAATTTCATTTTTGAATTTCTATTTACATTTTCTTTTAATTCAATTAAATTATTTTAACTGTTAATTGTCCTTTCTACATGCTTTACAATACTATCTGTGCTGAAATCGTTGCACTCTTGCATGCAAGTTATGCATTATTTTATATGCAATTTAAATATAAAAAATATATATGATTTTACAATACATTGCAGTAACATTTTATTTATATTAAAACCTAATATTTAGATTATTTTAAAGTAATATTAAGTGAAGCTTTTATTTAAAATGCTATTTAATATACTTTATATTATGTTTCCCTGTTTGTTGGTGTTATAGCTTGACTCCTTTGATTGCGGTAGGAGTGCGTTGCAGTACCACTCACTGGCCAGGGTTGGCGCTTGACATACTCTCAGGCTGTGGTGGAGTACATGTGAGACTTTTTGATCAGCAGTACTACTGCAGTAGATTTAAATGTATGTTTATTCTTAACAGGGTGTTCAAAAAGCCTCCTTTTTATACTCTTTCGTACTGTTAAAGGTAAGCGGACAGATCTGTAGAAAGTGGAGCGGGGACCATCCCTGGTGGGTCCCAGAAGTTGAACTAGATCTTGGAATTCTCAGCCTCCTCTGCATCAATCTGCTCTGCTGTCCTTGGAGGGGGCGGGGTTAACACAGCCCTGTGTATTGGCGCCAAGCTTTCTTTGACCACAAACATGCTGCAGTTTGACTTGTCCAATCAAAGCCTGCCTATTGTACCCAAGACATCCCACGACCAAAGCTCGTCTCACCATCAGCAAGCTGCCCTAGCTCAGGAGCCGGTGACTTTTCCACCACTGGCTTCGCCTTTACATTTTGAGAGGTGGGGGGGGCGGGGGCCTTGAGAGTTCCTTGTGGTTTTTGAAGACCAGGCCTATCGCGCGGAAGAGGGACCTGGCATCTCGTGGGCACCATTCCTAGGGTTCTGGGCAGCTTTTGGCTGCTTTGTAACTTGTTGGAGGGTTAGTTTGGGAAAGGTGTGCCATTCTGGAGGCAGCTCAGAGTTTGGGGGGCCCGGTGCAGTTGCAGTCGATGGATGGTCATGTAAGTGGAGCCGCTGGTGTGGGCGTTGGGGCATGGTGTGGCAGGATCAAGGTCTTCGTGTGGTGGGACCTGGGCCTACCTAGGCCATATCTTCAGTCTGGGCAGCAGAAACCCCTTGCAGTGACTATCATTTGTAGGCCTGGGCTGAAGAGCCTGGCACTGCCAATCACATGGACTGGTTGATAGGCACACTCTGCAATGATTGGTGTTTTTCCTCCGGGAAACAAGCAGCGTTGGGTGTCGCGCGAGATGGATGGATGGATGGATGGATGGATGGTGGGTGAATTGATGATAAATCGTTCCATGGAGAATTTGAAAGAGCCCGGATGAGTGGGCGTATGCGATAATCTTTGCTCCCAGTTCTTCTGCCAAGTAAACCAGTAGAGTGATATCAATGTTAAACAGAAGGGAGCTAAGGGAGGACCCTTGGGGGCCGCCTTTCCCTGAGCTCTGGTCAGACAGAGGTCCAGAGGACCTCTCTCTGGGATGCCAAATGTCAGGCTGTGGTTGGGGGCTGCTGAAGTGCTGCTGTGGAGCTGAATGAACTTCTCAAAGTTACCTGTCTGCTGAGGTTCAGGGGGTGTTGGACAGGCCTCGGAGAAGGCCCGCTCCCTCCCCGCATGACGAGGACCGGACCCCTGCTCTCCCTGTATCCCCGACAAGAACCATCCCGGCGACCCACTGGGGCAACTCACGACCTGTCCCCAACGGGACTGCAGCCCCCGAACACCCCAGTATCGGCTGGCCCGGGCCCCCGTCAGCCCCACTGCCCCGGCCCAGCCGCCATCTTTGGACACTACATAACAAGGCCGCGTGGCCTCGGCTCGACCCCAACCCTGGGCCTGGCCAGGCCCCGACATCGAGGCACCACCATCCACCCAGGAGGTGAAGAGACCACTTGGCAGGTCAATGGGAGAAGGAGTGTCAACGGCTCCCCTCCGCCAGGTGTCGATCGCCCCCGGCCTCCCCGGGCGCTGGCTCCACCCCCCTGCTGGGTGTCTGGGCTCCCTCATCCCGGACCTCCCGACCTCCAAGTGCGAGGGTCCAGACATCAAAGGAGACCAGACCTATAACTGGGGCAGCTCCAGAGCAGGAAGGCAGTTGTATCTTGGAGTCGAGAGACACCGTGAGGAACTCATCCTTGAAGGCCTGCTGGCGCTGCCGCTGTCCTTTCTTGTGAACCATCTCCGAAGCCTGCTGGCGCTGCCGCGGCCCTCTTCCACGTGAACCATCGTCTTGGCCTGCTGGCGCTGCCGCGGCCTTCTCTCATCGTGCACCATCTTCGTAGCCTGCTGGCGCTGCCGCGGCCTTCCTCGTTGTGAACCATCGTCCTAGCCTGCTGGCGCTGCCGCGGCCCTCCTCATTGTGAACCATCGTCCTAGCCTGCTGGCGCTGCCGCGGCCCTCATCACCTCATTCTACCTTCGTAGCCTGCTGGCGCTGCCGCGGCCCTCCTCGCTGTGAACCATCGACCTAGCCTGCTGGCGCTGCCGCGGCCCATCCTTGCGGACCCCCAAGCTCGAGGATTGAGAGCTTCCCTCTTGCCGCACCTGTACCGGACCGGTACTAAGACTGTCCCGCTACCCCTTTCCCCCTACAGAGACTAGAATTGGGAGGGCCCTCATGTCCTGACCCCACTGTATCGTATCACCTTGCCTCAAGATTCATATATAAAGTGTGTTGAACTCATCCTTGTGTGGTGTCCATCTGTGGGGGGGAAGTTACTCGTCTGTGCGATCGCCGGAGACGGCCCTCACTGGAGGCCTCTCCCCCTGTACTCGGCCGACCCTCCGGGTCCCCGTCCAACATTGGTGGCCAGCGGCGCGATCCGAACCAACGCACAATCGTACAGAGAGTGACTCACCCCACGACACACAACCACCATGACAACAAAAGAGAGCGGAACAACGGAAAAATTCCAGATGAAAAAACTAGAAGAATACAGCCACAGAGAACTAAAACAATTCTGCATAGAACTGGGCATTGCTACCACAGGACTGAGCATGAAAGAGGACTTCAAACACGCCCTGGAAACTTGGGCAGAGACGGGTACGGCCGTACCCCAAAACCAAAGCCAAGAGACAACCGAAACAAGCACGCGCCGACAGAAGAAAGAAGACCGGGTCTCTCACCAGAGGAGGCCCGAGAACGAGAGAAGAGCAGGCTCCACGAATTGGAGCTGGCTCGACTTCGCTTGGATGGAGAACACAAGTTGGCGGAACAAAAAATAACGTTGGAACACTTACGGTCCGAGAGGAGCGAGAAGAGAAACAAAGACAGAGAGAGTTAGAAGAGAAAAAGCTAGCCTACGAGCATGAGCGCAACTTGAAGGAACTAGAGATTCGGAGGCATAACAAAGATCTCGGGGTCCCTGGACACCCGAGCCCCCCTGTCACTACGGACCCCAAGGTCCACATCCCCAAGGATATCGTCAGAGAATATTACCGGAACGATGATATCCAGCAATGGTTCAAGGCATACAAAATAGCCATGACCTCCCACCGGATTCCCCGGAGCGACTGGGGAGCCGGGTTATGGGGGAGGTTTGTCAACGAAGGGCGAGACGCCCTGCTGCAACTCCCGGACCATCAGATGACGTCCTACGACCACATGAAAGCCGCCCTCCTCACCCGATACGGACTCACGCCCGAGATGTACCGCCAGAGGTTCCGCGACTGCAAACGGATCCCGGGTACGACTTGGGTGGAGTACGTGAACTTCTTTAGCCGAGCCTTCGAGGGGTGGATCAAGGGCAGCAAGGTGACCACTTACGAGCAGCTCTTTGATCTTATTGTATGGGAGCACCTCTCCAACAACTGCTTCGTCGAGCTCTGGCAGCACCTCCTCGACAGTAAACTGACTGAACCGCGGCAACTCGCCGTCGAGGCTGACCGATGGGACAGCACCCGAGTTCACCGAAAGGGGCCCAGTGAACACAACAGAGCCGCCCAAGGGCTCCATCGCCCCCGAGGGGGAGGAGGAGGCCAGGGTCGGGGAAGAGACAACGTCTCGGTGGCTCCCACCAGCAACCCCCCGCCCCCGACCGGCCGGGGAAGCCTTCTGATGCGACCAGGTTTCCGCGCCAACGTTACCTGCCACCGATGCCAGCGACCAGGCCACTACGCCAATGATCCCAACTGCCCGAAGAACCAGAGCCCTATGCCCCGCCAGGTCGCTGCCGCCGCCCTGGGAGAGGTGCAAAACCAAGAAGACACTGAAGAGTACGAGCCAGACCAGCCCGAGTGGGAACCCGCCGCCATGTCCCTGGTCTGCTTAGGGGAAAGAGACCTGATCCCGCGGGCACCCCTTCCCGCCAACACGCAGAAGTACAGCCAGTGAGTCAACATTAATGGGCACCGGGCTGAAGCCCTCCGCGACACCGGGGCCAGTGTGACCGCAGTCCGCTGCCATCTGGTGACCCCGGACCAGATCTTGCCAAATGTCCTTTGCCCCGTACGGTCGGCCGACAACTAAGAAAGCCTATGTCGGATGGCCTGCGTCCCCTTCGAGTGGGGAGGAGTATCCGGAATGCTGAAAGTGACTGTCCGCGATGATGCCCCCGTGGACTGCCTCCTGGGGAACGACCTCGAAAGTTCTCCCTGGTCAGCCGTCGAGAGAAGAGAGCACCTGGGGATGCTGGGCCTCCCTGAATGGGTCTGCGTAACGACCCGGTCCATGGCCGCCCGCGCCATCCCCAGTCCCGAAGATCCCGAATGGCCAGAGCCTTCTCCCCCGATCGTCCACGAGGGAGCCACCCTGGAAGCCAGTTCTACGGAACACAGCGAAGAAGGACTCGATCGGCTCCGGGACCTTCCTGAACTGGCCCAGTGGCGTCAAGAGGGTGGCCCCACCCAAGAACAATTCCGACAGGAGCAGAGGACATGTCCTTCCCTCGAGGGACTCCGCCAGTAAGCCCTCGCCCAGAGCGCAGGAGACACCTCGGGGGCCCACTGGATTTATTGGGACAATGACCTGCTTTACAGTGAGCAAAGGATTGCTGAGCTGGGGGCCAGCCGGGTGCTGGTGGTCCCCCTCCGCTTCAGAGACTTCCTCTTGAACCTAGCACACGATGTGCCCCTTGCCGGACTCCTAGGGCAAGACAAAACATACAGCCGCCTGGTGACCCACTTCTACTGGCCGAAGATGCGAAATGATATAGCAAACCACTGCCGGGCCTGCCCAACCTGCCAGGCCAGTGGGAAGAGCGGCCGAAAACTCAAAGCACCCTTGCAGCCTTTCCCCATCGACACCACCCCGTTTGAACGGGTGGGAATAGACATTGTGGGGCCCCTGAACCCCCAAACAGCACAAGGGCACCGGTTCATCCTGGTCCTGGTGGACCACGCCACCCGCTATCCCGAGGCCATCCCTCTTCGGACCGTGACGGCACCCGTGGTAGGCCGAGCCCTGATGGGGATCTTCTCTCGGGTGGGCTTCCCCCGAGAGGTCGTCAGCGACAGGGGCACGAACTTTATCTCTAAATACATGAAGTCTCTCTGGCAACAGTGCGGGGTCACCTACAAATTCACGACCCCCTATCACCCGCAAGGAAATGGCCTGGTCGAGCGGTTTAACCGCACCCTCAAGGGGATGATCATGGGCCTGGAAGAACCCCTACGTCGCCAATGGGATGTGCTGCTCCCATGCCTCCTGTTCGCCTACTGAGAAGTCCCCCAGAAATCCCTGGGCTTCAGCCCCTTCGAACTCCTGTATGGACACCCCATCCGGGGTCCCCTCAGCCTGGTCAAAGAAGGGTGGGAGGTGCCCCCCAGAAGACTCCTCCGGATGTATACAAGTATCTCCTGACCCTCCGCAACCAGACCCAGCGATTCCGGGAGCTCGCCAAGGCCAACCTTGAAGCCAGTCAGGAGGACATGAAGAGATGGTATGATCAGCATGCCTCCTCCATCGAGTTCGAGCCGGGACAACAAGTCTGGGTGATGTCCCCGGTTGAACCCTGCGCCCTACAGGACAAATGGACCGGGCCCTTCAAGGTGATAGAGCGCAAGGGTCCCGTCACCTACCTGATCGACATGGAGTCCCCCCGGAACCCCCTACGGGTCCTCCACGCCAACCGACTCAAACCACACTTCATACGCTCAGAACTCAGCCTCCTGATGGCTACCGATAGTGGGACGGAGGAAGACTCCGAGCCCCTACCTGACCTGCTGAGGACACTCGAGCAGGACGGCTCCGTGGAAGGGGTCAGACTCTCCGATGCCTTATCCCCAGAGAAACGCCAAGACTGTTGAGATCTCCTGTTACAATTCGCAGACCTGTTTTCCCTCATCCCCGGGGTCACCCCCTGGTGCCTTCACGACGTGGACACCGGGGATAGTCCTCCTATTCGACACAGGGCGTACCGAGTGCCGGATCGAGTGCGCGCCTGCATCCAGAACGAAGTCTCCAAAATGCTGGCTCTAGGAGTGATCGAGCCATCTGACAGCCCCTGGGCCAGCCCAGTCGTACTGGTCCCCAAGGCTGCCGAACCCGGGCGTTGCCCCCGAGCTCCGGTTCTGTGTGGACTACCGGGGCCTCAACTCCGTTACCAGAACCGACGCTCACCCCATCCCCCGGGCGGATGAGCTGATTGACCGCATGGGGGCCGCCCGCTACCTGAGCATCTTCGATCTAACAGCGGGCTACTGGCAGATCGGCCTCACCCCCGGGGCCCAAGAGCGATCTGCCTTCTCTACCCCGGATGGCCACTACCACTTCAAAGTGATGCCATTCGGCATGAAAAACACCCCCGCTACCTTCCAGAGACTCGTGAACAAGGTACTGGCGGGCCTCGAAGAATTCAGTGCCGCCTATCTGGACGATATTGCTGTATACAGTCGCCAATGGGCAGATCACCTCCACCACCTCCAGGAAGTCCTGCACGCCCTCCGGCAGGCCGGGCTCACCATCAAAGCCAGCAAATGCCAGATTGGCCAAGGGTCCGTAACCTACCTGGGACACCAAGTGGGGAGCGGTCTGGTGGCCCCCCTCCAGCTCAAGATAGCTGCCATCCAGGCCTGGCAACCACCTGTCACCCAAACCGAGGTCCGAGCCTTCCTGGGGCTCACCGGGTACTACCCACGGTTTGTAAAGGACTATGGCAGCATTGTGGGGCCCCTCACAGAACTCACATCCAATAAAAAACCCAAAACAGTCAACTGGACTCCGGACTGTCAAGCAGCCTTTCAGAAATTGAAGGCCGCCATGTGCACCGCCCCCGTGCTCCAGGCCCCCGACTACAGCCGGGAGTTCAAAGTGCAGACGGACGCCTCAGACCATGGGATTGGGGCCGTCCTCTCTCAACTCAACACAGAGGGAGTCGATCAGCCAGTGGCCTTCATCAGCCGACGCCTGCTGGCCCGAGAACAGCGCTGGAGCACCATCGAGCGCGAGGCCTTTGCTGTGGTGTGGGCCCTCAAGAAGCTCCGGCCCTATCTCTTTGGTACCCACTTCCGGGTGCAAACAGATCACCGACCCCTGCAATGGCTGATGCAGATGCGGGGGGAGAACCCAAAACTGTTGCGATGGTCCATCTCCCTGCAGGGGATGGACTTCACTGTGGAGCATCGCCCCGGCCAGGAACATGCCAACGCAGACGGCCTGTCACGCTTCTTCCGCCTTCTGCGAGGAGAGTACCCAAGAGGATGGGTGACTCTCCCTGCCTTCAGCTGGGGGGGGACGCATGTTGGACAGGCCTCGGAGAAGGCCCGCTCCCTCCCCGCATGACGAGGACCGGACCCCTGCTCTCCCTGTATCCCCGACAAGAACCATCCCGGCGACCCGCTGGGGCAACTCACGACCTGTACCCAATGGGACTCCAGCCCCCGAACACCCCAGTATCGGCTTGCCCGGGCCCCCGTCAGCCCCACTGCCCCGGCCCAGCCGCCATCTTTGGACACTACATAACAAGGCCGCGTGGCCTCGGCTTGACCCCAACCCTGGGCCTGGCCAGGCCCCGACATCGAGGCACCACCATCCACCCAGGAGGTGAAGAGACCACTTGGCAGGTCAATGGGAGAAGGAGTGTCAACGGCTCCCCTCCGCCAGGTGTTGATCGCCCCCGGCCTCCCCGGGCGCTGGCTCCACCCCCCTGCTGGGTGTCTGGGCTCCCTCATCCCGGACCTCCCGACCTCCAAGTGTGAGGGTCCGGACATCAAAGGAGACCAGACCTATAACTGGGGCAGCTCCAGAGCAGGAAGGCAGTTGTATCTTGGAGTCGAGAGACACCGTGAGGAACTCATCCTTGAAGGCCTGCTGGCCCTTTCTTGTGAACCATCTCCGAAGCCTGCTGGCGCTGCCGCGGCCCTCTTCCACGTGAACCATCGTCTTGGCCTGCTGGCGCTGCCGCGGCCTTCCTCGTTGTGAACCATCGTCCTAGCCTGCTGGCGCTGCCGCTGCCCTCCTCGTTGTGAACCATCGTCCTAGCCTGCTGGCGCTGCCGCGGCCCTCATCACCTCATTCTACCTTCGTAGCCTGCTGGCGCTGCCGCTGCCCTCCTCACTGTGAACCATCGACCTAGCCTGCTGGCGCTGCCGCGGCCCATCATTGCGGACCCCCAAGCTCGAGGATTGAGAGCTTCCCTCTTGCCGCACCTGTACCGGACCGCTACTAAGACTGTCCCGCTACCCCTTTCCCCCTACAGAGACTAGAATTGGGAGGACCCTCGTGTCCTGACCCCACTGTATCGTATCACCTTGCCTCAAGATTCGTATATAAAGTGTGTTGAACTCATCCTTGTGTGGTGTCCATCTGTGGGGGGTAAGTTACTCGTCTGTGCGATCGCCGGAGACGGCCCTCACTGGAGGCCTCTCCCCCTGTACTCGGCCGACCCTCCGGGTCCCCGTCTAACAGGGGGTCTGTGAAAGACACGGGGAGGTGGGCACCCCTGGAAGTCTCAGTCTAGACCTGCTGATGGTGGCTACGGTAGACGGAGACCTATCTTCGCTCTGTCCTGTCGGTTTCATGGTGAGTGGCGTCAGTGGACACCCCTGGAGGTCTCCATCGCTCTGTTCTGGGGGTTTCATGGTGGGTGGCGTCAGTGGACACCCCTGGGGGTCTCCATCGCTCTGTTATGGGGGTTTCATGGTGGGTGGCGTCAGTGGACACGCCTGAAGGTCTCTATCGCTCTGTTGTGGGGGGTTCATGGTGAGTCGGGTCATAGGACACCCATGGAGGTCTCCATCGCTCTGTTCTGGGGGTTTCATGGTGGGTGGGGTCAGTGGACACCCCTGGAGGTCTCCATCGCTCTGTTGTGGGGGTTTCATGGTGGGTGGGGTCAGTGGACACGCCTGAAGGTCTCCATCGTTCTGTTCTGGGGGTTTCATGGTGGGGTCAATGGACACCCCTGGAGGTCTCCATGGCTCTGTTGTGGGGGTTTCATGGTGGGTGGGGTCAGTGGACACGCCTGGTGGTCTCCATCGCCCTGTTGTGGGGGTTTCATGGTGGGTGGCAGGAGTGGACACCCCTGGAGGTCTCCATCGCTCTGTTGTGGGGGTTTCATGGTGGCGTCAGTGGACACCCTTGGAGGTCTCCATCGCTCTGTTGTGGGGTTGTCATGGTGGGTGGCGTCAGTGGACACCCCTGGAGGTTTCCATCGCTCTGTTGTGGGGGTTTCATGGTGGAAGGGGTCAGTGGACACCCCTGGAGGTCTCCATCGCTCTGTTGTGGGGGTTTCATGGTGGAAGGGGCCAGTGGACACCCCTGGAGGTCTCCATCACTCTGTTCTGGGGGTGTCATGGTGGCGTCAGTGGACACCCTTGGAGGTCTCCATCGCTCTGTTGTGGGGTTGTCATGGTGGGTGGCGTCAGTGGACACCCCTGGAGGTTTCCATCGCTCTGTTGTGGGGGTTTCATGGTGGAAGGGGTCAGTGGACACCCCTGGAGGTCTCCATCGCTCTGTTGTGGGGGTTTCATGGTGGAAGGGGCCAGTGGACACCCCTGGAGGTCTCCATCACTCTGTTCTGGGGGTGTCATGGTGGGTGGAGTCAGTGGACACCACTGGAGGTCTCCATCGCTCTGTTCTGGGGGTGTTGGTGGAAGGGGTCAGTGGACACCCCTGGAGGTCTCCATCGCTCCGTTCTGGGGGTGTCATGGTGGGTGGAGTCAGTGGACACCACTGGAGGTCTCCACCACTCTGTTCTGGGGGTGTTGGTGGAAGGGGTCAGTGGACACCCCTGGGTTCTCCATCACTCTGTTCTGGGGGTTTCACGGTGGGTGGGGTCAGTGGACACCCCTGGAGGTCTCCATCGCTCTGTTGTGGGGGTGTGATGGTGGGTGGGGTCAGTGGACACCCCTGGAGGTCTTCATCGCTCTGTTGTGGGGTTTCATGGTGGGGTCAGTGGACACCCCTGGAGGTCTCCATCGCTCTGTTCTGGCGGTTTCATGGTGGCGTCAGTGGACACCCCTGGAGGTCTCCATCGCTCTGTTGTGGGGGTTTCATGGTGGGTGGGGTCAGTGGACACCCCGGGAGGTCTCCATCGCTCTGTTGTTGGGGTTTCATGGTGGCGTCAGTGGACACCCCTGGGGGTCTCCATTGCTCTGTTCTGGGGGTTTCATGGTGAAGGGGTCAGTGGACACCCCTGGAGGTCTCCATCGCTCTGTTCTGGGGGTGTTGGTGGAAGGGGTCAGTGGACACCCCTGGAGGTCTCCATCGCTCCGTTCTGGGGGTGTCATGGTGGGTGGAGTCAGTGGACACCACTGGAGGTCTCCACCACTCTGTTCTGGGGGTGTTGGTGGAAGGGGTCAGTGGACACCCCTGGGTTCTCCATCACTCTGTTCTGGGGGTTTCACGGTGGGTGGGGTCAGTGGACACCCCTGGAGGTCTCCATCGCTCTGTTCTGGGGGTTTCATGGTGGGTGGCGTCAGTGGACACCCCTGGAGGTCTCCATCGCTCTGTTCTGGGGGTTTCATGGTGGGTGGCGTCAGTGGACACGCCTGGAGGTCTCCATCGCTCTGTTGTGGGGGTTTCATGGTGGGTGGGGTCAGTGGACACCCCTGGAGGTCTCCATCGCTTTGTTCTGGGGGTGTCATGGTGGAAGGGGTCAGTGGACACCCTTGGAGGTCTCCATCGCTCTGTTCTGGGGGTGTCATGGTGGGTGGGGTCAGTGGACACCCCTGGAGGTCTCCATCGCTCCGTTCTGGGGGTGTCATGGTGGGTGGGGTCAGTGGACACCCTTGGAGATCTCCATCGCTCTTTTCTGGGGGTGTCATGGTGGGTGGGGTCAGTGGATACCCTTGGAGGTCTCCATCGCTCTGTTCTGGGGGTGTCATGGTGGGTGGGGTCAGTGGACACCCTTGGAGGTCCCCATCGCTCTGTTGTGGGGGTTTCATGGTGGGGTCAGTGGACACCCCTGGAGGTCTCCATTGCTCTGTTGAGGGGGTTTAATGACGGGTGGTGTCAGTGGACACCCCTGGAGGTCTCCATCGCTCTGTTGTGGGGGTGTCTTGGTGAAGGGGTCAGTGGACACCCCTGGAGGTCTCCATCGTTCTGTCCTGTGGGTGTCATGGTGGGTGGCGTCAGTGGACACCCCTGGAGGTCTCCATCGCTCAGTTCTGGGGGTTTCATGGTGGGTGGGGTCAGTGGACGCCCCTGGAGGTGTTCATCGCTCTGTTCTGGGGGTTTCATGGAAGGTGGGGTCAGTGGACGCCCCTGGAGGTCTCCACCGCTCTGTTCTGGGGGTTTCATGGTGGGGTCAGTGGACACGCCTGGAGGTCTCCATCGCTCTGTTGTGGGGGTTTCATGGTGGGTGGCGTCAGTGGACACCCCTGGAGGTTTCCATTGCTCTGTTGTGGGGGTTTCATGGTGGAAAGGGTCAGTGGACACCCCTGGAGGTCTCCATCGCTCTGTTGTGGGGGTGTCATGGTGGAAAGGGTCAGTGGACACCCCTGGAGGTCTCCATCGCTCTGTTGTGGGGGTGTCATGGTGGGTGGCGTCAGTGGACACCCCTGGAGGTCTCCATCGCTCTGTTGTGGGGGTGTCATGGTGGGTGGCGTCAGTGGACACCACTGGAGGTCTCCATCGCTCTGTTCTGGGGCTGTTGGTGGAAGGGGTCAGTGGACACCCCTGGGGGTCTCCATCGCCCTGTTGTTGGGGTTTCATGGTGGGTGGGGTCAGTGGACACCCCTGGGGGTCTCCATCACCCTGTTGTTGGGGTTTCATGGTGGGTGGCGTCAGTGGACACCCCTGGAGGTCTCCATCGCTCTGTTGTGGGGGTGTCATGGTGGGTGGCGTCAGTGGACACCCCTGGAGGTCTCCATCGCTCTGTTGTGGGGGTGTCATGGTGGGTGGCGTCAGTGGACACCACTGGAGGTCTCCATCGCTCTGTTCTGGGGCTGTTGGTGGAAGGGGTCAGTGGACACCCCTGGGGGTCTCCATCGCCCTGTTGTTGGGGTTTCATGGTGGGTGGGGTCAGTGGACACCCCTGGAGGTCTCCATCGCTCTGTTGTGGGGGTGTCATGGTGGGTGGCGTCAGTGGACACCACTGGAGGTCTCCATCGCTCTGTTCTGGGGCTGTTGGTGGAAGGGGTCAGTGGACACCCCTGGGGGTCTCCATCGCCCTGTTGTTGGGGTTTCATGGTGGAAGGGGTCAGTGGACACGCCTGGAGTTCTCCATCGCTCTGTTCTGGGGGTTTCATGGTGGGGTCAGTGGACACCCTTGGAGGTCTCCATCGCTCTGTTCTGGGGGTTTCATGGTGGGTGGGGTCAGTGGACACGCCTGGAGGTCTCCATAGCTCTGTTGTGGGCGTTTCATGGTGGGTGGGGTCAGTGGACACGCCTGGAGGTCTCCATCGCTCTGTTGTGGGGGTTTCATGGTGGGGTCAGTGGACACGCCTGGAGGTCTCCATCGCTCTGTTCTGGGGGTTTCATGGTGGGGTCAGTGGGCACCCCTGCAGGTCTCCATGGCTCTGTTGTGGGGGTTTCATGGTGGGTGGGGTCAGTGGACACCCCTGGAGGTCTCCATCGCTCTGTTGTGGGGGTTTCATGGTGGGTGGCGTCAGTGGACACCCCTGGAGGTCTCCATCGCTCTGTTGTGGGGGTTTCATGGTGGCGTCAGTGGACACCCCTGGAGGTCTCCTTCGCTCTGTTCTGGGGGTTTCATGGTGGGTGGGGTCAGTGTACACCCCTGGAGGTGTCCATCGCTCTGTTCTGGGGGTTTCATGGTAGGTGGGGTCAGTGGACACCCCTGGAGGTCTCCTCGCTCTGTTGTGGGGGTTTCATGGTGGGTGGGGTCAGTGGACACGCCTGGAGGTCTCCATCGCTCTGTTGTGGGGGTGTCATGGTGGATGGGGTCGGTGGACACCCCTGGAGGTGTCCATCGCTCTGTTCTGGGGGTGTCATGGTGGAAGGGGTCAGACTCCACGCGGCCAGGAGCGGTGCGTGCCGCTATGAGATGCCAGCTTGTGGTAGAGGTGGTTTCGGGGTCGCGGCAGGTTTAGGGTCAGTGGTCAGTCTAGCCCTGGCCCCCAGGCCGGAGTTCCTGGGTCCGGCCAGCCGAGCATCAGTCGCTGGTTTTCGCGCCCCCATGGCCTGCAAAGGAGCCGGGGGGGGGGGGGGGGGGGGGGGGGTTCAGGTGATTTTGCAGGACAGACAGTTCTCGCTGGAATGGCAGATTTATGGCCCATTACAGGAACAGACAATCATTAAGTTGGGAGTTAATTTTTAGTACTTTACTCATTAGTTCACAGTTAACAACCCTACCAGATGTTTCGACAAATTTAGATGTAATGGGGTCACGTGTGTGCACAATGCGGAACAGGGACCCAGTGTTCTCGCGGGGGGAGGGGGAGGGACTGACGGGGTGGACTTTCCTCTAATCCCCCCCCCCCCCACCTGCAGGTGGCGTCCCCCCTCCCCCTGCAGCCGGACAATTTGGTGACGTCACATGAGACGATCAGCCGGACCCTGTGGAAGGAGGGGCGCCCTGCTGGCACAGTGGAGGGCCCCGAGCCCCAGACATGTTTCTACCCCACTGGGCCTCGTTCCCTGGCTGCCTCTGTGTGTCCTGCCTGGGGTACACCAGGCGAGGTGCCCATGTCTGCGGGTGCCCATGCCTGGGGGTGCCTTGCATGGGCACACTGGGTACGGTGCCCATGTGTAGGTGTACCATGCATCGGGCACACTGGGTGAGGTGCCCATGTCTGGGGGTGCCCTGCATGGGGCACACTGGGAGAGGCATCCATGTCCGGGGGTGCACCGCCTAAGGCACACTGGGCGAGGTGCCCATGTCTGGATGTGCCCTGCATGGTGCACACTTGGCGAGGTTCCCTTGTCTGGGGGTGCCCTGCATGATGCACAGCGGGCGAGGTATCCATGTCTGGGGGTGCCCTGCATGGGACACACTGGGTGCAGTGCCCATGTCTGGGGGTGGCATGCATGGGAACACAGGGCGAGTGCCCCTGTCTGGGGGTGCCCTGCCTGGCACACACTGGGTGAGGTGCTCACGTCTGGGGGTGCCCTGTCTGGGGGTGCCCTGTCTGGGGCACACCAGGTGAAGTGCCCTTGGCTCGGGGTCTCTGGGTGCCATGCATAGGGCAGAGAGGGCGAGTTGCCCATTTCTGGGGGTGCCCATGTCTGGGGGTGCCCCTGCATGTGGCACACTGGGTGAGGTATCCATGTACGGGGGTGCCCATGTTTGGGGGTGCCCTGCCTGGGGCACACTCAGTGAGGTGCCCATTTCTGGGGGTGCCCTGCATGCTGCTTACTGGGCGAGGTGCCCATGTCTGGAGGTGCCCTGTATGGGGCACACTGGGCGAGGTGCCCCTGTCTGGGGTGCCCATGTCTGAGGGTGCCCTGAACGAGGCACACTGAACGGTGTGCCCATGTCTGGGGTGCCCTGCCTGGGGCACACTGGGTGAGGTGCCCATGTCTGGGGGCACCCTGCCTGGGGCACCCTGGGTGAGGTGCCCAAGCCTGGGGGTGCACTCCGAGCATGTCATGAAAAAAAGCATCTCTGCACCCTCACTGGGCCCCAGCAGCTCCTATGCTGTTCCCCCCTCTCCCCATTGGTCAGGGGAGTCGTCCGTCTAGGTCGATCTCATGTGCATTGGGCTTCATAGCGTGGCTTATTCTGACCTGTGTCGCTGTCTGTTCCTTCTGGTGTGGCGCAGTAGTTGCTGCCATGATGAGTTAGACACCTCCTTGCCGGGGGTGACCTGTGACCCCGCCGTTTCTGGTCGGAGAACTGGGTGTTACTCCTCCCAAGCCCAATATTTTTTCAGGAGTGTCAAAGAAAAGGATACTTTCGTTATTCATAACTTAGAGGCAGCATGTATTTGACTTGCTTGGTCATGAGCATTTCCTTAACTGCCTGGAGCATACGGCGCTGCTGCTGCACCTCTAGGGTACAATCAGGGAAGACTCCGAGGCCCCCAACACTGCGGCTTCCTAAGCGCATAGGTCTCCCGAAGAATGGCGTCTCTGTCAACGACGTTCCAGAGTGTTGCTATCATTGGTCATGGTGGAGCACCTGGGTCGGCCTGGCCCAAAGATATCTGTGCGCCCTCTCCACCACAAAAAAGGCATACAAGGCATATCGGGGTACCCATGAACAGAGCCAATCTGTTAAAATGGCAGTGTCCTTGGGCCCCTCAGTACTCTTCAGGACGCCCACAATACAGGTGTTGTTCCTCCTGGACCTGCCCTCCGCATCTTCGGCCCTTGTCTTCAGAAGGCTGACACTGTGCTGGAGGGCAGCCATGGCATCTTTCAAGGCCCTCATTGAGACTTCCACTACTGAAAGCCTTCCCTCCACCTCTGGGATGCTCTCTACCGTGTTGCAGATGTCTTGACGCAAAAGGGATAGGTGTTGTCCTTCTAGTGAAGATCTGGACTCATGGATGGCCTGGAGAATTGACACAGTGGAATGGCAGGAACACAGCGTCCTGCTGCAGTCCTGACCGCTGCCCTCTTTCTTTTTAGCAGTGCGAAGGAATTTGTCTATTTTACCCTGGGCTGGGGCACTGCTTACTTCTTCCCCATTTTTCGACCAGGCAGACCAGGCCTCTGGGCCATTGGGTGACCACTGCACTTCATGACCTTCTCACAGTGTGAATTGCTGAGGCGGGCAAATTCGACAGCTACAGTTAAAGGCAGATCAGCCCCCACAATCCAGCTACGTACTGCCCTCTGACCTCCTTCACTGTTTTTTCAGGGCCCCCTGGCAGTGCACACAGCTCCAGACTGCAGTACTCAGGGACCAGGTGTCCAATCTTAAGGCCACCAGTGACTTGCTCATAGGTCCCCTCTGCTCACCTCCTCAGTGTTGCTCTCTACAGGTGTTGGACTCCGTTGACGATGGTATCCACAGGTCCTGCCTTGAGGGCACGCCCACCAGGCGTTGCGCTGTTCCTAGCCTGCCACCTAGCTGTTTAATGGAGTCCACATGGCGAAGGTGACAATTTGCGAGTCCGGGAGAGATAGAGAGCCTGAGATACTGTCTCCACCCAAGAACATCACTAGGCGGTACAGATGATGCCGGATAAAATCAAGAGCCAGCACATAGGTTAGAACTTTGCTACTACCATCGTGGCCACTCTCCACTCCCCCTCGACGCATTCAGTTTTAGGCTTCGGCGACACAGTGCATACTTTGGCTCTTTGCCCCCCCATGTTGAGTTCATTGTCTCGATCCCCCTTCCACACAAAAATGTGCCAGGACGTGGACGACGCTAGCTGCATCATTGCACTTTTTTCTGTGTTTTTCAGCCATGCTGAACAGCAGATGTGCTGCTAAACAACATCACTAAAAGACATTCACATTGACAATGCCAATAGTTCATGCATTGCCGAGACCTACTGGCTTTGGCAATGCTCTTTGCAACTTACAACCAGGCCTGTTCTATCAGCAACAAAAGTAGGCAGTAAAGATCCATCTGACAAAATACCTTCTCCTTCCATGACCTGCAGGGGTCTGCTGATGTGCCAGAATCGGTGGCTCCCTACCACAAGAGGGTGCTCCACCATTCCTGCATTCTCGAGTGGCAATGAGAAATAATACAAATAAAATATTTGTTACAACAAATTCACCTTTATTTCAACGTTCTGTTTGTTTTCACTACCATTCCATAGGTTTTGTAGGGGTGGGCGAATAATTCTGCTCCGCTGGCAGAGTTCGCAGAGGTTTGCCCACTCCGCGTTCCGCTTAGATTGCAGAGTTCCAGCAAAACTCCACCAAGCACCATGTGGCAGAGTTTTTTCTGACACAAGGTCCACCGTTAAGTTGGCATCACAATCCAGAATTAGTCCTACCGCTAACTTTCAGGTGCTAGAACGCCTCCTGGCGAGATTTCTGCATGCGGGCAGTCGCGGCAGGTTGTGACCAGTTATGTTGAGAAAGCTGTTGCTCGCATGAGTAGAAAATCTACTCGAGCAAAAGACAGAAGAAGCGCCCCCTGGTGCACCCCATGATGCTGTTACAGTGCGGAACAAACTCCTGGTGCTAAAAATCAGTGCGAGTTGTGCTACACGCCGAGTTCCACCCGTGCACGGAACTCCGCGTAATCTCGCAGAGTTTTTATGTAACTCTGCTGTCAACCTGCGAGTTCCGCCCACTCCTAATTCTGAGCTGCGGAGTGCGCGCTTTTAATGGACACTTGTAAAACTTTTTGCACTAGACACAATCTCCATATTACTAAATCTACACTTTGAAAACCCTTTTTTTGTCCTTAACCTACATTTATGACCGCATTTTGTGGCAGCCTAACTTATACTGTGTATAATGTAAATTTAAAACAGTGACTTACACATTCACAGTGCTTTCTGTGATGGCATAGACCTCCTAGCACTGAAAATACACACATTGCTATTACCTGCCAAGCCAAACAGGATTCAATTCTATTGGCATCTGGTTGCGCACATACACACCTGCCGCAATCACATTAACCAACAGAGGTTTCATAGCATAAAACAGTGCATTTTCTACTGATTAGTTTAACTCCTTGCATTATTGTTCATTTAAGGTGTGCATTATTTAATATGTAGTTACATGATGGTGAAAGATTAGAAAATAGTCACAAATATATATATATTTTTTATTCACACATTGTGTTCTGCCTCCACGCTCACTAACCCCGTCCCCACTGTACTCAGGATCACTGTATCCAGCCTTTTTAAAATGTAAATTGATACTTGTATAGCGCACTACTCACCCGCAAGGGTCTCAAGGCGCTTGTACGAATACCGCTGTGGAACCCTTCCTGGCTTTCCCTGCGAGGCTTCTGTCGCGCTTACCCCTGAAATAAAACACTGGAGTCGGAGCTGTACTAGGCTGCTGCTTCTTTATTGCCTGCCAGTACTTAACTGGCTCACAAACTAGATCTGTTTCCTGTTCCGATTTCCTGTGTGGTTGCCTGACCTGTCTGGGTACAGGGTCAGGCACTACGACACTACATCTCCCCCTTTTGTACAGAGTCTTTCATACTTTACATTTCTTCAACCAGGCGTCGGGGTCTTCTTATCTGTCGCTTGGGACGGCTCTCTCTTTCTGTCGCTCGCCTGCGATGATGATCGCTGTTATCAACAGTTCGTGGAGGACTGTGGTTGTCCTGATCAGTGTTGTCACTCTGACTTAGTGACTCACTGGATGCTTGACTCGATGAAGCTCGCTGTGGCTCTGGTCGATGATATCAAGTGTGCGAACGGGAATCGCGAGTACTCATCCATCACGACTACAATATGTTGTCCTGATTGTAGCGGTCCGAAGAAGTCAACTGCGACTTGCTGCCACACTCCATCTGGTAGCTCAGACATGTGGAGAGGAGCTGGTGGTTCGTCTTTGCTGACAAGTTGGCAGGTCATACAGTCTCTTAGTGTTGTCTCCACCATCTGGTCCAGTGTGGGGAACCACACACGTTCCCTCAGTGCTTTCTTGGTGGCGTTTATCCCTCTGTGGCCTTCGTGTGCCAGGTTGATGACTCCTTGGCGTAGCTTGTGTGGGATCACGATCCTCCCCCCTCGCAAAAGAAGACCAGAATCACTGATGGAGAGTTCGTCCTGAACCCGCTGGAACGGAGTTAGGTCGTGACGGAGTTGATCCGGCTCTTGCGGCATGTTTTTCAGGTGGCGCCAAGAATTTGAGCGGACGCGGGCCATGACGGCCTGCAACAGGGGGTCACCTGCGGAAGCGTCTTGTATGGCTTCAAGAGGAACAGTGGGAGGGCATGCTGCGTCGATGACAAAATGGATGTAGTCATCAGCCAAGGAGTGAACTGGAGGCATGGTGTCCAGCGGATGACGAGACATGTAATCAGCCGGGTTTTCAGCTTTGCCCGGCTTGTGGATGATAGTATAGATGTAGTCTTGAAGACGCAGTCCCCAGCGTTCGATGCGAGGTGGCATCTTGGCATTAGGATTGCCGAAGATCGTGATGAGGGCCTGGTGGTCCGTGATGATCGTGAAGTGTTTGCCATAGACAAATAAGTGGAAATGTTCGCACGCCCACACTACAGCCAAGCTTTCCTTCTCCGGCTGGGAGTATGCTTTTTCAGTGTCGGTGAGGCTGCGACTCGCATAGGCGATGATGTGGCGCTGGTCTGAGTTGTCACGATATTGTGCAAGAATGGCACCCAGGCCCACCGGGCTGGCATCGACAGTGATCTCGGTCTTTTTGCTCGTGTCGAAGTAAGCAAGATTAATGGCAGAGCCGACTGCCCGCTTGATTATGGTGAACGCTTGATCACACGCGTCTGTCCAGTCAAAGGGCTGACCCTGGCGTGTAAGTTCTCGTAATGGGTAGCTGATAGTGGCATAATCGCGGATGTAACGCGCACAGTAGCTCGCCATACCAAGAAAGGAGCGAAGGTCGCTGACATCATGTGGTGTTGGCGTGTCAACGAGTGCAGCCACCTTGTCCGGGTCTGGCTTCATCCCTTCTCTGGAGAATATGTGTCCGTAGAATTTCAGTGTGTCTTTGTGAAACTCACATTTTGCAGCGTTGAGTGTGAGGTTGGCGTTCAACAGGGCGTGGCATACTCTGTCCAGGGCTGTGTTGTGTTCTGTTTGATCTTTCCCGAACACCAACAGGTCGTCACTGTAGTTGAAGGCGTTTGGTATGCCTTGTATGACCCTCCGGATGGCTTCTTGAAAGATTTCGGCAGCTGAGGAGATGCCGAAATTTAGGCGCTTGTATCGGAAGAGACCTTGATGGGTGGTGAATGTCGTAATGTATCGAGATTGATCGTGGAGCTCCAGCTGATGATAGCCTTTATTGAGGTCGAGTTTCGAAAAGACAGTGGCGCCATTTAGTTTGGTGATCATGTCGCTTATGTGAGGCCCAGGATGGCGTTCTCGCTCGATGGCGGTATTGGGAGCACGCATGTCGACACATAGTCTGACTTTGTTGTCTTGTCCCTTTTTGGGGACTACTACAACTGGGGACACCCATGGGGTGGGTCCCGAGGTGCGCTCGATGATGTCCGATTGTAGGAGATCTTGCAGCTCATCGTCGACGGCTTGTTGTAGATGAAAGGGTACTTTTCGGTGATGTTGAGCGATGGGTGTCACACGTTCATCGATGTGTAATTTCACTTTGAAATGGTTTAGCTTTCCGAGTCCTTTAAAGAGTTTCGGGAATTTCGCCACGATGTCTGGGGCATCTTCCGTCATATAGAGAAGTTCCACCAATCTCAATCTTTCTGCCGTAGGCAAGCTGAGTAGACAGTCAGCTATGTCTGGTCCTTCTACAACGTGGATGTAGGCTTGAATTTTCCTGTTTTTGAATGTCAGAGTCGTAAAGAAGCGACCTAGGCACTTGAGGGGTTTCCGGGCCATCCATGTGAAGATGCGGACTGCCGCTGGCTCCAGTTTGGGTCTCTGCTTCATGCTGTGGTATTCCAAAACACAGATGTAGTTAAGTGAGGCGCCTGAGTCTAAAACGAATTTCGCCGGGTGTTCTCCGATCAGGATGTCCAACTTAGGATATCTTTTCAGGCGATCAGGGTCCGAGACCATGCAAATGAATTCGTCGCTGTCTTGTGACGCCGGTGTGCGTGAAGAGGAGTCACTGGACGTGGTTCTGTGTGTCCTGTGCGAGCTCACGGGTTGATGTCGTGAGCGGTGAGAGCTCACTGATCGGCCTCTGGAGTGATATGGGCTCACTGAGTGGCAGCTGGATCTCGATGAGCTGGACGACCGGTCTTCCTGTCCTCTTATGGCACGGGCATGGTGTCTGATACCGCGGCGTGGGGGTGAAGACTTCCGTGTGGGTTGCCGGGCTTGGCATGCCACTTCAAAGTGATTGTCTCTCCCGCAGCGGTGGCATCGTTGTTCAATGGCCGGGCATTGACCTGAGTGCGGATAGTCTTGACCACACCTGCAGCATGCCGGTGGGGGTTTCGTTGACTTGTCTCGTCTTGAGTCTCGTCGAGACGGGGATTTTCGGGAGTAGTGCTTGGACTTGTGGGATCCATGAGAGCTCGTAGTAGACCTAGCCGTTGTGTGTGCTTGTATCCGGAGGGCGTGATCTTTCCGGTCGAGCTTGAGAGTTCCCATACGTTTGGCGTAGTTCTCTGCCTGATCATTGATTCTTGTCAGTTCCTCGATCTCTTCCAGAGAGTACGGTTTCTTCAGGAGCCTTCGACGTAGGGATTCTGATATACAGCCATCAATGATGCGGAGGCGTAACGCGTCTTCCGCCTTGAAATTGTCGAATTGCAGTATCGTGCCATTTTTTTGATGCGGATGATGAAGTCGCTCATGCATTCATCTTTCTCTTGAGTTACTTGAAAGAACGTGTGTCGTTCGTAGTCGATGTTGCGTTTGGGAAGAAACCGCCTATCGAGGGCTCCTTTGACGTCGTCATAGGTTGCGGTTGCAGCATTTGGTAGGTCCTTGATGAATTGCGCTATTTCTTGGCCTATGAGATTCCTTAGAGCCACCAGTTTTTGTTGTGGGTCCTGCACCGACGAGCCGACCATGTAGTCCTCAAAATCTTCACTCCAGGTCTTCCAGGCGGGTCCCATGGTGTTGCCAGGAGTTAGTGTCAGTGGTTGGGGTTGCCGCATGAATGGTGCTCCTAGGGGCCTATGGGTCGTTGTGGCTGTATTGGCTTGAGGTGCGGGGTCTGCAGTGGCATTTCCCTCAGTCGTACTGCTGGTGGCAAGGAGGGACATCGTGTACTTGTAGTGGCCTTTCGTTAGTTGTGGACAATCTTGTTATTCTTCGGTATGTTTCTTGACCTGTGCCTTCCTGCTTATATTTTTTCTTTTGTTTCGTTCATCTTTGCAGGCTTCTAGTGGCTTCTGATGTGTTCTGGTATGTTTTTAGCGCTTTCCCGCTTCTTTTATTTTCAGCCTTCTGGTATGTTATGGGGTTTGCCTGGTTTCAAGATGGCCGCCGTCTTTCTCTCGTGGGTTACCCTATGGCCAGCGCCTGACCTGGTAATGGCCGTCGTGTGGGACGCTGCAACTTGGGCCTGGGCTTCTCCACCTATACCTTCGTTTATTTTGCACGCGCGCAGCCTCTTCAGGACTCACCCCAGCTTCTCTGCTACTGTTGTCGCCGAGATTCCCCTCGGGGTTGATTTGGCCGCGTCTCCAGCGACGCGCTCGCTCAAGTATATTTCCGCCGCCACGTGGACACACGCTCGGCTCTCACTCTTTGCTTCGATGCCGTGAGTGCAAACGGCTGATGTTTGGCTCCTGCAGTCTCGGCGCCGATTTGAATTTTCGCGCTTCTTTTCGCGCTCTCGCACGATGACTGCGGACTCGCTGGTCGGGCCGGCTGCTTCCGGCTGGGTTGCGGGACTGTGTGGGGATACTTCGATCCCACCCTCGTCGCCAGTGTCGCGCTTACCCCTGAAATAAAACACTGGAGTCGGAGCTGTACTAGGCTGCTGCTTCTTTATTGCCTGCCAGTACTTAACTGGCTCACAAACTAGATCTGTTTCCTGTTCCGATTTCCTGTGTGGTTGCCTGACCTGTCTGGGTACAGGGTCAGGCACTACGACACTACAGCGTCCACTTCTGGGCACCCCCAAGGTGGAGGCCAGGCATCCTTAGCGTTGTGGGGGCCGTTGTGGAGATTAAGCAAGCTATTGACCAGAGTTGCAGAGTGGGACTCCGTGATTGGAATAGGCACCGAGGCGAGAATTATCAGGTCCGTGGAATTATCGAGCCCAAGACCCGCCGAGGCGGGGAATTGAACCCTGGTCACGGGCTAGACCTCTGCATCAGGGTCTGCCGCTCTGACCATTGAGCCACACTTCTCCACATGCTTTTCCACCATTAAGCCAGTGATGTTAGCATATGCTGTCCAGCCGTCCCTCACCTTCACTATGTACCTTTTCTTTTTATTAAACAAATTAACCTGTGATCTGTATTTACCTAAAACTATTCATTTGACATAATTATACAAAAAAACTGTTCTTTAGAGCTAAAGGGGATTGAGAAAAGAATGTAATCCAGTCAGTTGCTTAATTGAACTATATGTCCCCAAGAAACCTGGGTTCAAATCACAGCTCACCTGCATGACTAAATTGTGTGATTTAAGGCAAATCAAGTCACTGCACGTGTCTAGTTTACTTGATAGTAACATTTGAGAGCACTTTCAAGTAAAGGAGTTCAAACGGATCCTGCACAAACCCCTGACTTGTGTCTGCTTTAAGGGCCAGTGATGTTGCACCATCAAGGAAGGGACACCAGACAACTGGTTCCCTTTGTTCACTCGTGGCGTTGTCAGGAGGGAGGGTTAATACATTGTATAAAGTTCATGCTCAGAAACTTCCAATATAAATAATTGTCAATGCAAAGTTGTGATCTAATGTTCTAAATTGAAACACTTCCATGCGTTAAAGAAACACTTTCCACATTTTAAAGTCTTTATCATGTTCTTATATGTTGTTTGGTTTGTAATTCACATCCCAAATATTCAAAAGGTTCTGTCTGTTCTTTGGCTCTTACAGATGGGCCAGACCGCGAGGCCATCCTTGGTTCAACGGCAGAGCCAGTTTGAGACCTGGGCAGAGTGGACAAGCGCCTGAGCCCCACCTTCCAAGGGGCACGGCCCCTGCCCGCCCTCCATAAGCACGACCAGAGGGCCAGCCCACCAGCAGAGTTTGCCAGGGTGAGAGGTGCTGCTTGTTCAACCACTTGACAGTGCCCCTTCTGTTTCTGGCCGCTCTGCTGAGATTACTATCCAGGAACGCAATACTTTGCGATACTCATGGCGGGCCCATGTCGTCTGATTTTAGGAACCGTCCCACCTTGTTCTTCTCTTCCTTCTGCTGCCAGTTCTTGGCAACGACCCTTTAGCTCATTTGCTCCGGCTCTCCCATCTGATCTCCACCTCATCCTCCTCTTTAATTCTCTTTGTCTGGTGGTCGGGCTCCCAGTTCTCAGATAAACCTAGAGTCCTGACGCTCACTCTAACGCAGCAGTCGAAACTTCAGTGCTGTGAAACTACAGACATGTTGTGGGTCCCCACATCCTGACACAAGGTGTGAGGCTACACCACACCCTCTGCTCGGCTGCATTTCGTTTTATTTCAGGGTTGACGTCTAGTGGAGGTTGAGGTGAGGCAGATGTTTTTGTTCAACTTTTCTAAAGTAGCAGAAGGTGAAAAAGTCACTTATCTTAATGTTTCCCAAACAGTTTGCCAGGTGTATTGAAATGTTTAGAAGCAAAATCAAAATATTGCTGTTGCTTTCTCTCCAAGAAAAATTGGGTATATTTGGGTAGGAGTGATGCCCTTGACATTGTACTCAAGGGCTTCAATTTACTATTAACAAAGGACATAACGCGCCATCTGAACGCGGCACCCCTGGAGGCAATCTCAGACCCACCACAGTGAATAAGTGGTGCAGATAAAAAAAACAGTAAATAAATGCACCGGTAATCCAGTGGGTGCCTCGCTCCTCCTTTGGTCCTGAATTTTGACCCTTCGTGGAATGGAATGTGTGAGAAGTTGGCCTGATATGTAGTGCTCACTATTCTAGTGATCACTATGTATCAGTCCAAACAACCCTTATGGTGATTGGTTGTAAGTCAACCGTAGACCAGCTATCCTAGTAGCATGGACAAGAGCAGTCTTTGGGCTAAACTCTAGAGGGCGTGTTAAGCCAGCTGTTATACCATCACATATACCCCTTGAACACCAAGTGAAAGGACACCACACAAGTTGTTATGAAAATAAAGTATATTTATTTAGAACAAAACAGCCCTGGACTCTTTATGAGGACAGGGCGCTAAGCAAAATACAAAGCTCTTAAGAAAATACTGAAAGTCGCACAATTTACACAAATGCCCGAGGGGCACGAAAAACCATATACTCTAAAAGTGGAATGCGAAATTACTAGCAGGTAAGTACTACTCTAATAGGCTTTAGGATCGCTAGGACTGGACTACTGAACCTTCAGATTACTAGCAGGAGGCCTAGGGAGATCGGGTGCAGAGTGTGCACTCTCACGCGAGATGCGGGACAAAGTCTATGGATGTTAGATTTCGTAAAGTTAGTTTTATCGGACGAATCCGACTAGGTAGAGCTGAAACGAAAAAGGATCTGGACCTTTGGATAGTTAAGCTATGCTGGAGCACTGAAATGCTCAGGTAACCTAGCCCAGGGGCTGCAGATGCATAGGTCTGGAAAGACGTCGGGAATCCTCGTTGCAGTCTATGGAGCCTGAAAGAAGAAGTTGCTGGCAGGCGACCAGTGATGAAGTTCGAAGTGATCCAAGCCTGGATCGAAGATGGAAGACACCTGAAAGCAGAGGGGACCAAGTTCTTAGTCACTAGCCAGTGATTAGATGGGCACCAGGATGGCACCGGATGAAGTCACCTCGACCAGGTGAGTGGGCGACGCTGGGCTCTGCAGTCTCACGGACCAGGAGGCGTTGTCGGCGACCAGGATGGAGGTGCGAGCTGTCCCACAATGGTATCTGCTGTCGACGTCGCTGGACCCAGGATAGGGGCAACAAGTCTTGGCAAATGCAAGCCCACGCGTTGGACTTAAAATGGCGTCTGGAGTGGACCATGTGGGTCCGGGGTGCTCCTCTGTTGGAGGGGAGCAAGAGCCAGTCTGGAGCAACCAGACCAGCGGTGTTGTCATCGTGGTGCGTCGTCAAGAGGGCTACAAGCCAGCAGGCAAGTAGCCGGACAACGCAATGAGCAGCAAAGAGCAGAAGGGCCCCACGCAGATCTCGTAGATGCTGGGGGGCTGGACTTCAGTGCTGGAGCTGCTCAGGGTCGGGGCTTCTCGGACCCCAAAGCACTCACTTGAGGATCCCTCGGTGGTCGTGCTGGATAAGCGTTGTGCAGTTCTGAAGATGGCCGGTCCCTCGAGGTCTCGTCACACCCACGGATCTCAGCTGAGCTGACGATGTAGGTAGAGGTCAGAGGTGCCAGGGAAGCCGGGTCTCGTCGTGCTGGTCAGTCGGATTCCTGAGGAAGGACGTGCAGCAAAACGCAGTGTTCTTAGTTGGTGCCCGCAGATGCAGGGTGACTACTCCTTAGTCACAAGGGAGAAAGAAGTCGAGAGTTCCTTTCGTAGAACATAGTTTCAGGATTCAAAGATGATCTAATTTGGAAGGGTCCCCGCTCCCACCTTTATACTAAAGAAAGGGGCTGGTACTGGACTAGGTCCTGCCCATGGGTGGGACCAGGAAGGGGAGTGGTTACACCCCTCTCCCATGCCGGACTTTCCCCAGCTCAGGGGCTGGTGTGCCCCTGGAACTGGTTCAAACTGGCAGATGCATAGTGAGCACCGGGGTGCCACTTGCGTCACCTTCCTATTCAGCCCTGCCTACCTAGGATACACAAAACCCTGTCTGGGATGGTGCTAGCACCGCCCCTGACAGGAAACCCTTTGTCCAAGCTCCCCTCGCTGGAAGGACTCCCAGCTGCAGGGGGTCAGACTTGTGTCTGTGGTGGCAGCATCCATTTTGTGATGCTGAGGCTCGAGTTAACTTTAACCGGGGTTCACAGTTACATACATGTCGTGTCCCTCTAGAAGGGTGGAATGCTAACCCCGTCGCCAGAATTGGCGAGGGGTTAGTATTCCAATTCGTATGACACCTTACTCGACATGTTTTGATAAAGCGATACCAAAGAAAGCAAATAACCGCGAGGATTATAATGCACTTAAGAGTATATGGTACGCGTTATCATAGAACAGCTATTAGGACTTGGTTCCGCAAGCTGCAGACGGGCTCAGCTCATGCCAGAGCACCATCTCACATGATTCCAAGCACTCTGCCTTCAGGATTGTTAAGGCCTGCCATAGGAGTGACTGATAGGAATCTATGTGTCCATTTTAGGGTTAGATATAGGTATACTATATCTACAGCAAAGGGTGATTACACCACCTTGCCCCAGCAGTCGTGCAGCCAGTTGTGTCAGATTTAGATGGCCAGCCAGGGGTGGCATAATACATGCTGCAGCCCCTAGTAGGCCCTGGGTACACCTATGCCCTGAGTTACAGGGTCTGATAAGGTGGCCCAGTACCAATTAGATATGTACCTAAGGTACATGGAATCCATTTTACAGAGAGAGCAGTAGGCCTGGGGTCCTGATTGGCAGGGTCCCAGGCCAACTATGTCAAAAACCAGCTAAAACACAGGGCAAAAAGTTGGGGGCAACCATAGTCAGGAGGTACCTTCCTACAGAATGGAAGGCATTTATAGAGTGCATGGCTACCCGGAGGCTTCCCAGCGCTGGGAACTGACCCGGGGGAGACGGAAGGGCTAAGGGAAGAGCATGGCCTTTAGTTGCTTCCAGAACGCCAGTTGGATAGTGATTCAGCGCAGATGAAGAGGCAAGGAATTATAGAGTTTGGAGGCGTTATAAGAAGAAAGCCTGCCGCCACTTCTAGACCTCTTGATACTAGGGATCTCGGCTAGGTACGGATCATCTGATCGGAGGTTCCTATAGGCTTTATAAGGACGTATCAGGGTGGAGTTAATGGGTGGGCCACGTTCCTGCATTGACTTATGTACTAGGCACAAGGCCTTGAATCTAATCCGTTCCTGAACCGGGAGCCAGTGAAGGGGATGAAGAGCGGTTTTTGCTGTTCCCGCCAGGAGTCTGGTGGCGCTGTTTTGCACTGATTGGAGTTTCGTGACTGGTGAGATGGGGGCGCCCAAGTACAGGGCATTCCCATAGTCCAGTCTCAAGAGTATGAGCGATTGGACCAGTACTCTCTTAGCCTCAAAGGGGAGGAGAGGCACGACCTTTCGGGCCATTCTAGGTAGACTATAGCAGAGGGCTGCCGTTTTCCTAGCCAGGTCCTGGTCCAACCATACACCGAGGCTCTTAAGTTCTGCTTTCGGGACCGGGGCTGGACCCATACTAGGGGGCACATCGAGCTAGAGTTGAAACTGAGAGTATCGCCCTGTATCATGATCTCAGTTTTTCCTCTGTTGAGCTTCAGCGGGGGGCGTCCATCCAGCTTGAGATGTCATTTAGACAGGTGTAAAGGGAATGGGTTTTTAGGTCTGCTTGATTTAGCCCGACCTCCAATTGTGGTTCATCGGCGTAGGTAATCATCCGGATTCCAATGGGGGCTACTATGGCTGCTAGTAAAGGATGTTTCCCACGCTGATCGAACACCAAATTGAGAATTCTTAGTGGTACGATAAGTTGCTTGCCTGAAGCAGTGGGGACTTAGGACACGTCGGGCTTATGTTTAAAGAAAATAGAACTGATAATAAATTAATGATGTTGCCTATTTTACTTCAGAGCAATGTTGTCTGACAGACTTTGTGGTGGCAGGGACATGTTAAAGATTTTGGGTGCCTTTGGGCCAAAACTATTTTGCGGGCCCCTGTTCAGAACATCTTTGAGTTTAAATGATTCACTTTCAGCTCTGCCATACCCTCTTTAGCCAGGCTACTAACGGTGCACAGGCACTATGGTCGAAATTCTAAAAGTGTTTGCACCTAATATTCAGAGACAGTGATGTGTGTTTTCACTGTTGTAACAAAGCAGGAGCCCACTAATTCTACAGCGAGTAATATCTGCCAATTTCTCATATGTGAGCCCCTATGTTGATCTAAAATACTTTTATGGTTTTTGCATGAAACAAACACATTTCTCTGCATATAGAAATAGAGTGTCTCACATCAATCACATTAAAAAGAAATGAAACAAAACGGTATTTACATGAATCTGTTTAGGAATGATTCCAGGCCATCAGGGCAAAAACAGGGTATAAAGATAGAATATCGACGGGAAAATATCGACTAGCATTAATATTGTGGTAAGAATATCGAATGTAAAAAATATCGCCTTAGTAAATATCGTTGAAAAAAATATCGTTTTGTTAGAATGACATAAATATCGTCAAACAAAAATATCGATGAATAGAATATCGTAGACTAAAATGTCGTTGTATATAATATCGACAAAAAAATATAAGGTGTTACAAAAAAAAAAAAATTAAGTATTATGTATTTTAAAAACTTAGAAAATTCCTACTAGTAATAATAATTTTAAATAAATATTTTTTACAAAAGATTTGTTAAAATTCTAGTAGCGGGTTATTGGTATTATAGGGGATAAGGGTGGGTAGTAATTTAAAATTTATTTATAAAAAAATGTATAAAATATGAACAAATTAGAAATTAAATCAGAAATCGAAATTTTAAATTTAAATTTAGAAATGTTCACGAAATTTAATTTGTAATCATAATTTACAATTTCAAATAAAAATTTTAGTAGCGTGTTATTGGTATTATGGGGGATAAGGGTGGGTAGTAATTTAAAATGTATTTATTAAAATAATTGTAAAATAAGAACAAATTAGACATTAAATCAGAAATCGAAATTTTAAAATTAAATTTAGAATTTTGCACGAAATTTAATTTGTAATAATAATTTAAAATTTCCAATAAAAATTTTAGTAGCGGGTTATTGGTATTATAGGGGATAAGGGTGGGTAGTAATTTAAAATTTATTCATTAAAAAAATTGTAAAATAAGAACAAATTAGAAATTAAATCAGAAATCGAAAGTTTAAATTTAAATTTAGAATTTTGCACGAAATTTATTTTGTAATAATAATTAAAAATTTCAAATAAAATTTTTTGTAGCGAGTTTTTGGGATTATAGGGGATTAGGGTAGGTAGTAATTTAAAGATGTAGAGTAAAAAAAAAAATTATATTGAAAAATATCATGAAAATTATTTTTAACTTCGAAATGTAAAATTTAAAATGAAAAATATTTTTATTATTAATAAAATAAATAATATATTGAAGAAGCGTTTTTTTGGTATTAGAGGGGAATAGGGTATTAAAAATAATGTAGATAGCAAAATGTATATGGTTTACTATCCTGCACATTCTCTGACTTATGTTGGATTGGAGTTAGAATAGTAATTTTTTAAGGTTAATTATCCAGCACTTTCCCTGACTTATGTTGGATTGGAGTTAGAATAGTAATTTATTATGGTTTACTATCCAGCACTTTCACTGACTTATGTTGGATTGGAGTTAGAATAGTAATTTTTTAAGGTTAACTATCCAGCACTTTCCCTGACTTATGTTGGATTGGAGTTAGAATAGTAATTTATTATAGTTTACTATCCAGCACATTCCCTGAGTTAAGTTATGTTTGGAGTTAGAATAGTAATTTATTATGGTTTACTATCCAGCACTTTCCCTGACTTATGTTGGATTGGAGTTAGAATAGTAATTTATTATGGTTTACCATCCAGCACTTTCCCTGATTTATGTTGGATTGGAGTTAGAATAGTAATTTATTATGGTTTACTATCCAGCACATTCCCTGAGTTAAGTTATGTTTGGAGTTAGAATAGTAATTTATTATGGTTTACTATCCAGCACTTTCCCTGACTTATGTTGGATTGGAGTTAGAATAGTAATTTATTATGGTTTACTATCCAGCACTTTCCCTGAGTTATGTTATGTTTGGAGTTAGAATAGTAATTTATTATGGTTTACTATCCAGCACTTTCCCTGACTTATGTTGGATTGGAGTTAGAATAGTAATTTTTTATGGTTTACTATCCAGCAGTTTCCCTGAGTTATGTTATGTTTGGAGTTAGAATAGTAATTTATTATGGTTTACTATCCAGCACTTTCCCTGAGTTAAGTTATGTTTGGAGTTAGAATAGTAATTTATTATGGTTTACTATCCAGCACTTTCCCTGACTTATGTTGCATTGGAGTTAGAATAGTAATTTATTATGGTTTACTATCCAGCACTTTCCCTGAGTTAAGTTATGTTTGGAGTTAGAATAGTAATTTATTATGGTTTACTATCCAGCACTTTCCCTGAGTTAAGTTATGTTTGGAGTTAGAATAGTAATTTATTATGGTTTACTATCCAGCACTTTCCCTGAATTATGTTGGATTGGATTTAGAATAGTAATTTATTATAGTTTACTATCCAGCACATTCCCTGAGTTAAGTTATGTTTGGAGTTAGAATAGTAATTTATTATGGTTTACTATCCAGCACTTTCCCTGACTTATGTTGGATTGGAGTTAGAATAGTAATTTATTATGGTTTACTATCCAGCACTTTCCCTGATTTATGTTGGATTGGAGTTAGAATAGTAATTTATTATGGTTTACTATCCAGCACATTCCCTGAGTTAAGTTATGTTTGGAGTTAGAATAGTAATTTATTATGGTTTACTATCCAGCACTTTCCCTGACTTATGTTGGATTGGAGTTAGAATAGTAATTTATTATGGTTTACTATCCAGCACTTTCCCTGAGTTATGTTATGTTTGGAGTTAGAATAGTAATTTATTATGGTTTACTATCCAGCACTTTCCCTGACTTATGTTGGATTGGAGTTAGAATAGTAATTTTTTATGGTTTACTATCCAGCAGTTTCCCTGAGTTATGTTATGTTTGGAGTTAGAATAGTAATTTATTATGGTTTACTATCCAGCACTTTCCCTGAGTTAAGTTATGTTTGGAGTTAGAATAGTAATTTATTATGGTTTACTATCCAGCACTTTCCCTGACTTATGTTGCATTGGAGTTAGAATAGTAATTTATTATGGTTTACTATCCAGCACTTTCCCTGAGTTAAGTTATGTTTGGAGTTAGAATAGTAATTTATTATGGTTTACTATCCAGCACTTTCCCTGACTTATGTTGGATTGGAGTTAGAACAGTAATATATTATGGTTTACTATCCAGCACTTTCCCTGAGTTATGTTATGTTTGGAGTTAGAATAGTAATTTATTATGGTTTACTATCCAGCACTTTCCCTGACTTATGTTGGATTGGAGTTAGAATACTTAATTATTATTGTTTATTATCCAGCAGTATCTATTTACTATTTTTAATAAGAATCATATATGTTATGTAGTAATATTCATTTCATAAATATAAATTAAAAACATTTTTATAACATTTTTACATACATATGACAAGTTTGTAAATTAAGAAACAATATTTTTTACAATCTTTTTTTTATTGAGAGTTTACTTTGGTACTGCAAAGATTTTCCACTTTTTTATAAAACATTTTACATAATTTTTGGTAACAAATTATATAGCAGTTTTTTACAAAAATACAGTTTCTATTATACATAAATTATTATATTAAATTTTAATAATTTTTATTAAAATGTAATATATTACATATTTATTATGTCATTGTTTTTATCAAGATATTTACATAACATAAATTTACATTTTGTAACATCTGAGAAAAATATTTAACAATGAAATACATTTTTTTTAATTATAAACAATGAATACATAATTCTTTTGAACATATTAATGTATATTTTACAATATTCATATGTTTTTTAACAATAAAAAGTAATTTATTACTACATATGGAATATATTATGCTATTTAATACTATTTATTTTTGATTTAAAGGGTATTTTGTCCTATTTTAGTTTCTATTATGCAGCCATTTTGTTTTTGGAACTTCACTTTTTACTCTATCAACATCGTTGTTTGGGTCATTTTAGAAAACAGAATCTCGCGGTTGGGAGCTGTTTCTTGTTGGTGAAGGTAAGTTTGTTTCACATTACTTTTAAAGATATTTAAGTTAATTTTAGTGATAGTTGTAGTGTGTACGTGTCGATATGTGTAGTACTTTACTTATTATGTGCGAATTACGCGTTCTTTAGCGTCGTTATGGAGAACGTACTTTGTGAGGTAGTTCGAACTCAAGTAACGTTTACTGTTGTATTAATGGATGAATTCAGATTGTTTTTATGTTTTATATGCTATGTGTAGGCTATGCGTATTTCCTATGTTTTGAGGTTGTTTTTTATTTCGATAATTTACAGGTGTTCGTTTTGGTGAGCAGATGGACTGTGACGTTTTTTTTTTTAAGCAGGTACATATTTTTTTTAATTTCCTGCTTTTTCGGGTTTTCTACTTTTTTTACTCGTGAAGATTTATCACCTTTTTAATGGTTTCAATTTCGAAAGGATTGCGACGGGAGTATTATCAAACAGTTGTATTTTTGGCATTTTGTTGGGATTTTTCGACATTGTATATGGATAGCTTTTGGTATTATTCCTGTGGAAATCATCAACATGGAACATATTCTACAGCAGCAGAACCGTAAGTAA
Source organism: Lissotriton vulgaris (assembly GCF_964263255.1). Classification (NCBI taxonomy): domain Eukaryota; kingdom Metazoa; phylum Chordata; class Amphibia; order Caudata; family Salamandridae; genus Lissotriton; species Lissotriton vulgaris. The sequence continues at coordinate 805,828,955 of NC_141700.1, forward strand.
AAGTGATATTTACTTTTGGGTTGCATTGTGGTATAGTGTACTATTTAGTTAAATGTAATGTTATTATGTCTTGTAATAATATATTATTGATAATTTTACATGACATAATGTTACTAAATTTAACTACATAGTATCTTTTATTATGCTTTGCTCACTTTTTTGGTATTTATATTTAAAGGATGGATTTAGCTATTAGGTCTAAGTATGCTAGACCTTCTATACTTGGGTACATTCTAGTTTTTTGCTGGAGATATTCGTACATGTTTAATGTTTGTTTACTTAGTTTAGGGCCAATTTCTGAAAGGGATTGTTCTATTCTGAGTTCTTGGTAGCTTTGCTCTTTTTTAATGCTTTGGATTAGTTTGTGAAGTGTTGGTTGACTTCTTCCTAAAGTGGCTTGGAAGGCATTATGCCATCCTTCAACTGCGTTATTAGTTTTAGCTTTCTGTGCTATTGTACTAGCATACACATTCCACCATGGAATTTGAAATTTAGGTTGTCTACGGTGGCCTGAACGATGTAATCTTCCAACCCAGGTATCTTCAAAGTAGTCTAAGAAGGGAGTTAGTTTTTTTTCATTGGTGCGGTAGAAAGGGCTGTCAATTAATAAATTGTAGTAGTTAGCTACTTCTGTTGTTGGTACATATGCTAATGCAATCAACTTTTTTATTTGATAAGCAAAGTTACTGTTTGTAGAATATTCAATGCTTAAAGTAGATTTTTGTAAGTGCCTCCATATGCTTTGGTTGTAGTGATAATAACAACCTTGTATGGAGGTATGGGGATATATTTTAAGGATAGCTTGAATCATGGCCATTTCAAAGTCAATTATAATTCTTTGAGGATAGTAATTATCAGTTAATTCTTTGATCGTTGTTAAAAGTTCAACATAGGTAGTATTTGTTTTGTTTGGCAGCAGAGTATAAATTAGAGGGATATTTGTATCTTGGTATTCCCCATGAATGGTGTAAAGTTGATAGAAAGGTTTGGGACAAACTTTAAAAGTCCCGTCCATCATCCATGTTTCACATGATTTAAGCTTTTGCAAATTACTATTAGTAGCAAAAAGTAGAATTCGTTTGTCATGACTGTTGTTGTCATACATTAAGAATTTATCCTCATTATGTGTAATGGTATATTCTGGATATATTTTTATATCCTGAAAACTTTCTGGTGTTGGTGGAGTTGGATCAGAAGCACGTTTAGTTTTTGCAATTAATCTCTTTAAGTTGGGAATTGAAGGTAGCTGTCCTGTTACATGTTCAGGCACTTTGCTTAAAACAGTTTTCAAAATACTAGTGCTTGTTTCTTGTGATCCTGTACTAGCATCTTTCAATGTTTCTAGTGCTTCTCTAACTTCCACTTCTGTTACATTTGGTGGGTGGTTATGCTCACGTACATTTACCACATTGTTATCAACAGTTGTTGCTCTACCATAGCATGCATTTGAGTAATATTTACTACATTTCCAATGGGTCTTATTCGCTTTCACTCTTTCTTGGGTGTAGGTGTAACCCATGTAGCTCAGCATTAGTTTCCCTTTTTGTGAAGTAATGAAAGTAGCTCCAGTTGCCATGTCTAAGGTAGATCTGTGGAAATATATATATGTATTTTTAAGAACATTGAACACGATTTATAGAGGTGTGTATAAGACTAGGCAAAAGCGTGAACATATACTTACTATGTGGCTTCACTGGTAAACCTTTTATTCTTATTTCTTTTTCTGAATTGTCTCCTTTTTAAGTTCTGTAGTAGTGTTAAAGAATAATAAAAAGACATCCTTTAGTGTAATAGGTGTCTCATTTTACTTTCTGAATTGTTATACATACAGTGACTATACTTACTTGATGTAGTAGAAGATGTTGGTAGTGTAGTTGTAGATAGGCAAATAATTTTGTAGAGTCTGTTGAAAAAATTATCATTGTGTTACTTGTAGTATTTGGATGATAGTAGTTGTTAACATATGAATTACATTGTACATTTACTTAGCAAGTTTAAATAATCTTTCTCAGCTATCTAAGTAGACATGGATAAGGTAGTTTTTAAATGTTTTTACATCTAAGTGTCTGGTCGTTGTTGATAAGTTGAACATGTTTAGTTTTCACTCTAAAGAACAACAGTTTTTAAATTAGGGAGTTTATCTACTTTTAGTAACTTCGAATGAAAAATGGTATTTTACTTACTTGAAGTGTAGTGTGATTTTCTCCAAGTTTGGGCCAAAAATGGTAAATTACGTTAAGTGTGTAATTGTATTTATATTAGTGAGTTAATTAATGGTAGCTTTTGATTGGTTGAAATAGTGAAAATTCAAAATCATTGGTTGAGAACGTTATTTGGCATGAGAAAACCGTTATTTTCGTAAGACTTTGTTGCATCACTATTTGTTTGTAAAACTACATAGTAAAAAGTTTTATATGTTATATTTTGTGTTATATTTAAATAGTTTATATTTCGAAAATAATGAAATGTTTTTCACATTTAGGCCATCGGAGTGTATGATAGTATCAGTAAATGTAAAAAAATTTTACCCATATAAATATTTTATTTTACAAATAAGTAATAGGAAAACCAAAAAATAATATGTGTTAATAGTTTTGTAAATAAAATAGTAAAAAAAAGTGAGTAAATTCAAAGAATAGTGCATATCGAGTTGTTAATAAAATGACAATATTTTTTGTATTTTTCTAGAGCAGATAGGTCGTCGATGTTAGTGTAGTCGATATATATGTCTAAGGTAATGTTATTTAAAATGAAGTCGATAATGTAGTAGTCGATATTTATGTTGTCGATATTAGTGTGAACGATATTAGGGTTGTCGATAAAAAAATATCGATATTTGTGTGAATCCTAGTTTAAGTATAGGATGACGATATTTATGTAAGCGATGTTTTAGTGACAATATTTATTTCAGACGATATTTATGTTAACGATATTCCATCATGGAACCCAAAAACAGAGCTGCCTCTATCAAGGGGCCCCTGAAAGGCTGGATTGCAATGCACGTAAATATGTCCTTTTGTAATTTAGGACGAAAACCTTTATGGGGCACGACATGCCCATACTCGTGTACAGAGGCGCATCTAGACCCGAACTTCGGGAGTGGGCTAACACTCCCAGCCAGTGCTTGCCGTAGCACTAGTTGCACACAGTGCAGCAGTATGTTTTGGTGCCCCTCCCTCATTTACGCCTTCTCCTTGAATTCCCTCAGGACCACTCACCAACAATGCACCTCATCTCTCTAAAGCACCTTTCTGGCAAAAACATTTCTTTTTTTTTATAGCACTTCTCATTGTTTACACACACTCAGTTTTTTGATCTGCATGGTTCACGTTCTTTGTAGCAGGCACATTAACCCTCTGCACTGTGTGGGTGACAGGAGTGCCCATGTGAGTGCACAGTGAGCGATGCAACAGTGTGAGAGTAGAGAAAGTGGAGTGACTGCAGGGTGAGTGAGGTAACCATATGAATTTGGGTGTGCATGTTGGTGCAGAGTGGGACTAATGAATGCATGGTTAGTGATGGGCTTGTTTAAGTGAGATTGCAGATTGAGCAGTGAGGGGGACAGGTGAGTGAAGTGTCACATGAGTGCAGGGTGGGTAGTGTGCTTGTGCGGCTGCAGGTTGAGTTACAGGGTGAACAGTGCAAGTGTAGAGTGGTCACTGTGAGTGCAGGTTGAGTGGGTGAATAGTGTTAATTCACCGGGATCAGTGTGAGGGCATTGTGATCGCTGTGTGTGCAGGATGAGCGTGAAAGTGAAGGGCGAGAATGAGGAGCGAGTTGTCTGAATGCAGGGTGCATTCCCAGATACTTGAAGTAACTCAGCAGGTTATTGACGGTGGCGTAGAGTTTCAGATATAAGTTAAACTTCTGTTATTATGGCATTAACCAGGGATCAGGGTGGTGGAAATAAATGTGCTGATCTTGCAATAAACTTCCAGTTTTATGATTAGGGTTGCCAGCTCATTATTTGGATGTCCCGGGTGGTACAAAAATAAGCAGTCACGTAAAGATGTATTGCCAGCACTTGTCGGTGCATACTTTGAACCTCAAATATAAATAGAAAGCACTTTTGCTTGTGTTTATGGCTGCCTGAATGATCCATGATTGATGATAAAGGGAACAAAGACAGAAAAGTCACATTACAAATGTAAACATACTTCTTTATTTATAACCATATTTAGTGTCGAGAGAGCCATTTTAAGGCTGTTTAAACAACACAACTTGAAGCCCTTTTAGCCCTCTCGGCTTTGCCACCTGCCTGTGTACTTTTAAAAGAAACTTTGTCTCACTTTCTGCTAAGAGCTAAGCCTCCCAGGACAGGGATAATTGTTAGAGCTGAAATCAAAGGAAGTAACAGGACTGTCTCTTCCTTTGCTTTCGGTTTTAGCAGAGGGACTTCCTGTCTCCCACTGCAGCTGAAGATTCAGCTCTACATATTAACCCCCTCCTGGGACGGTGATTAACAGACAGAAGCATGGGCGCGTCGTGCCCAATGATTTCCCCTCCCTCCCCCCTCTAACCCTCTGTTACAGAGTTCTCTAGTGAAAAGAAATTCCCATTTCAAATGGGTGGGGGACAGAGGAAGACAAAAAAGGTAAGATTTTAGGGTGGAGTGCGCGTTCCTCCCCCCTCACCCCCCTACCCCCGAGATGGTGTTGCGCCCCTTGGGTGGGCGCGCACCACAGTTTGAAGAACTCTTTTCTAGTGTGGCTCAGTGAGCTATGAATGGGTGCACACCCACTGTGCAGTGTACCACAGCATCAGATGGTGTTATTTTATTGACCATCAGCCCATGCAACTAAGCAGCCAAGGCGACAACAAAGGTCGCGCACAGCTGGCAGCACCTTCTCAACGTGGTTTGTGTGATAGGGTCCTATGTAATTCTATGTCAGGACCGGGAACTTCGGATTATGCCTCTCTTTCTTTACTACTGAGAAAAACCCAGCAGCTAATCAATCATTAAACAGAAATAAAACTACATTTCCCATGAGTCTCTTGACCATCGTGCATGCTGCGCCACCGATCATGATCCATCAGACCATATAAAACATCATGTGACCTCAGTCTTTCCTCTTTCTTTGCTGCTGCACAGCATCAGATAAGTTGTGCATTCTCTGTACTATATATTTATTTTCATGTGTGCAATTGTTGACTGTTTACATTGATTATTTGGGTCCTCTGGCGGTTAATGAGGGCTTACGCTCCCTTTCTTGTACAGTTGCCACCATGGAGCGGGTTTTTTTTTCGAAGTGCTAATGTGTTTTTTGTTTTTGTGTGACTGCCATCTTTTATTTAACGTTTTCCTCTTTCTCGTTTGTAGCTGTAACGTGTAAAGATGTAAAATTCTCCTCATGTAATGTACTTGGTTCTATTGTGAAGCGCTTTGACACCTTTGGGTAAAGTCCGCGCTATATAAAAATGCATTAAATTAAATAAAACATAAATAAATAAGTGCACGTGGCACTGGGGCTCAGAGGATGTGGTCCTCTTTCTCTTTCGAGCTCCGTTCATGTGGGCTGATATGCGCCTTTGAATAATTTGCAGTAGCCTCAGCAGGACACATGAGAGGGCGACTGCTAATTCCCAAAGGAGACCCCAGCCCCAATTACGACATTTGTAAAGCGCGAACAATCACCCGTAAGGGTCTCCAGGCGCTAGGGGCCGTCGAGAAGATTAAGAAAGCTATTGCCCAGAGTCACATGGTGCTGGGCTAATCTGCCGCCGGCGATCGAACCCTGATCCCCAGATTCCAGTGTCAGTCACCCTGGCCACGGCGCCACACCTCTCCCTCATGGGGATGAATAATCCTCTAAGGGCGTTGTCCTTGGGGAATACAGGTGGTTCCCTCCACTCTCAAATTGCTGGCTAGACGGTACTCACTGCTTGATACTTCATCTGTCTGGGGCTCTCGTCCCCCCATCTACCTCCCATTTTCCTCCTCTAAAAGCATCCTCTGGAGCGTTTATTCGGTGCTCAGTACTATCGTGGTCCTATTTGTTACTGAGGATGATTCCTCTGGGGGTATTCTGACATGCCTCATGAACATCACGAGGTGGAAAGGTTGGTGGAGACACTGGACTACCCGGTGCAAGGCTCCGTGAACAGGGTCTTGATGTGGGCGATCCATCCCTTTACTAACCTTCTAACATGCAACAAACATGCTACACGGGGAAAGAACGGGGCACGGTTCTTCAGGGAACCCCCACAACTAAAGGTTAAGTTCAAAGACCCTGGTCCTCCCGGAAAAGGCACAGCTGGATGGCCTCATACTGAGGCTTTGGAGCAGATGCCAACTAGGTTCTTTTGGACCATGACTACGAGGCTCTCTCGCGACAAAGATCAGAGCACGGCTGACTCGTCCTCTCAATCCTCTGCTTCGGAAGAATCCTTGGATGAATCACAACCTGCTTCCAATCGTAATCGTAAATACCATCATTCCACTGAAAGCCCAGCTGGGTTTCACAACAAAAATCTGCTGTTCAATCTGAATAACTTCAACCACCTGTGTTTGGCAGATTGGGGTCACTGTTGAGGTAGCAGACTACATCCAAACTAACTCGCGCAAAGGCTTTGAAAGGGAAGTTTGCAACACTCTGCACTCTGAATGCCCACATCCATCCCTCCCAGGTAAGGTCACTGACAACGCCGACATAGATCCTAACATGGCGACATTCTTGAAAAAACTTTCCAAAGATCACAGCAAGGAGATTGACCGCGCCTGGCACGATTGCCAGGATAAACTACAGGACAACTCTGGACCAATCACAAACATTTTGGAGCTAGCCTGTCAGGCCAAGGACACAAGCCTCCCGTAGACCCCGATGTCCTGATTGAGTTGTCCCAGTGTGCATTATGACTCCTAGGCAATGCCAACTGTGCCCGTTGCGCAGAAAGACAGAAATAGTTTTTAATGCAAATTGTTCCTAAATTAGTTGAATTAGCAACTGCCATAGCTGGTCCAATAGCGAATGATCTTCTGTTTGTTATAACATTTGTGAAAGACCTGGGCAAATATGTTGCCATGTTCTCAGCGTTAGATAAGGCCCAGGCTTTGATTCAGAAAGTCTTTCAAAAGTGGCCTTTCTGCAAGAGCCGGACGCTTCATGGGGCAGGCGCTCGGTCACGGTTTCACACAGGCCTCTCCTCTGGAGTTCTCCCACAGAGGAAGAGGAACATCAACCTACTTTGGTTCAAACAACTCCTATCCCTCCAGTGCTCGAGGAGGCAGAGGTCGCTCCAACAAGGGTGTGTACTGTGGAGGAAACGCGACACGAGACTCCACATATACAGGTACGGATCATTCCATGTTCCGACATTGCTATTGGGGGCAGAATCAGATTTTCCTACACACTTGGAGAAAGATTACTCAGGACTCCTGGGTGTTGGAGACAGTGCAGGGATTCAAGGGGAGGTTCTATGCGACCTCCTCTCAGGAGGCTCCCCCGCCTCCTCTCCTTTTTTTCCCAGCCAGAAAGCATTTTTATAGCTGCATAGATACAGGGGATACTCCGGAAAGAGGCAATAATTCCCACACTGCCTCCTCCCGAAGGCTTTGTCAGCAGGATTTCCCTTGTGCAGAAAAAAGACTGGGGCTTCCGCCTTGTGCTCAATCTCAGACAGTTTTAACCTTGCATGGTCTATCGCCATTTCAAGCTGGAGGGTAACCATCTTCTTCACGACCTCTTGCAGGGAGGGGATTGGATGGTGCTCCTCGATCTGAACTATGCCTATCTAACAGTTCCGATTTTTTCTCCACACTGGATATTTCTTCCGTTTCATTGGCGTCAACAGTGGTACGGAGTTATCGCTCTTCCGTTTGGTCTCTCCTCAGCCCCTAGGGGTTTCACCAAGCTCCTACGTCTGGTAGTGCAATATCTCAGGGAGAGTCGAGTCCAAATCACTGTCTACCTAGATGATATTCTCCTCATGGCTCAACAGTGCAAGACCATCCTTCCCTATTTCTTTGGCAATCCAACTCCTCCAAGATTAGGGCTTCATCAATTAACAGTGAGAAGTCTCTTCTGACCCCGTCACAGACTCTAGAGTTTGTAGGGTTTCAGGTGGTCTCAATTTGAGCTCTATTCAAACTCCTTCTTCCAAAGATGATATAGATCAAGAGGGAATTGAGGCGAGTCCTTGCCTTTCAGACAATATCCTTGAGGAAGTTAGCCAGACTGGTGGGACTTCTAGCGTCTGCCCTACAGGTTCTCTTGCCAGGCCCCCTCCATTATAGGGCTCTGCAGAGACTCAAAATCGTTCATCTCCAGAAAGGGTTGTCCTATTCAGAACACATCATTTTGTCAGAGGAAGCCAGAACGGAAATCTCCTGGTGGCTAGACCATATGGATGCCTGGAACGGCAAGGCCACCTTTGCCTCTGTTCTGGAAGTGGTCATAGAGTCAAATGCCAGCAGATGGAGCTGGGGAATGCGATGTAGCCTGGTGGAGTTGGGGGGGGCAGATGGACTTCGGAGGAGCTTTACATTCATATTAATTGTCTTGAGCTCTTACCTGGAGCTTCTGCGATATGAACCCTGACTCCTCACAAGGTGAAATGTTGCATTCTGCTTCAGATGGACAATATTTCGGCAGTGAGGTATATCAAGAAACTGGGGAGAACATGCTCACGTCTTCTTGCGGAAATTGCCAAGGATTTTTGGCACTACTGCCTGGAACATCAGATAGTGGTGAAAGCTGAATATAACTCGAGTCAAATGAATATTTTGGCAGACTAGAACTCCTGGTTACCTCAGGATCACAGTGACTGGAGACTTCACCCTTGCATTTTCAGTGCTTTAGCGTGCTTATGGGGTCCCTCTGAGTGGTAGATCTTTTTGTGTTGTGTCTGAATACTCATCTCACGATCTTTTACAGTTGGAGGCCGGACCCTCTGGCAATGAGTTAGGATGCTTTTCGGGGATGGGGAACTTGCTATATGAATTTTCCCCTTTCTCAATGATTTAGAAAGTTCTCTCTCAGATGCGCCCTCTGACCACGGTGGTGTTTTTGGTGACCCCTTGTTGGAAGGTGCAGTCACGGTTTCCAGTGGCGATGGCATTATCTTGTGCTCTGCCAGTTTGAATGCAGACCTTCCAGGACCTTCTTTCGGATCCGATAGGGCTTCCCTCGTCCATTGGTTGTCAAGGGACAGTTCTCGCTCAAGACACGGAGGATTACAGGAAACAGTAGCAAGTGCCTGACATTTCCGAGCAAGCCATGTTCTTCTATCCCAGTCTTGGGCCCCAGTATGCACATGAGATATGCTACAGCTTGGCAAAGGTGGGTTCATTGTAGTAGTGTGTGGAGTGTTCATCCCTCGGGGGCAAATGTTCAGGTGATTGTCTATTTTTTATCACAGCTGGCTGCTCAAGGTTTAGCCTATTGGACAGTCAATAATTTTTGTTCTGCTATCTCAGCGGGACATCCTCATTTAGGCAGCTGATGCCACTTTTAAAATATCACAAACCACTCGTGGATGTAGCTTTCACAGTGGTGACACAGCTTTGAACTAGCATAACCCGAAGCCTCTGGTCTGGATATAGAATAAAAACTGTTCTAGCTAGCGCATCAAGAATTTTCAATTCTATTAAGGAGGAATATCCCATCCTGTGGAGTTTTGATTATGTGTGTCATAATGTTTATTTTTGGTGTTGTATACCATGCTTTCTTAACCCACCCTATGTTTGATATTGTCTCTGATAGAGATGAGAGTTCTCCACTATGTTTGGGCGCGGTCCGTTAAGGATTCAAGAGTGACGAACCGGAGCTGAAGTCTTCGTTTCCTGGAGGCCGAGTTCGGGCTCTTCAGTTGATCGATGGCTTGCAGTTGATTCTGGATTTACACATTGGAGTTAGGTTGTTCATGCACGGTTGAAGGCATGACTTCACGAAGAAAAAGGAAGGCTTGAGATCACATGAAGTTTATATAGTTTGATGGATCATGATTGGTGGAGCATTATGGACGACGGTCAAGAGAATCATGGGAAATGTAGTTTTATTTCTGCTTAATGTTTGATTAGCTGCTGTGCTTTTTTTGGTTATAAAACTGAAGCAATAATCCTTGCCTCTGTGTCCTTAATAGAATTGAAAACTCTTGACGTGCTAGCTAGAACTTTTTTATCCTGGGAGTTCAGGCAACAAACACAGATATGCGACAGGGCTCCCAACATCTTAGTAACATCACCTTATAAAGGAAATCACTTGTTACTGTGCTCTAAACCATATTGCCTGGAAGTAGGGTGAGGGGACATGGCTTTCACATTGACAAGCTTGCAGCTTCCTTGTTTTTTAAATAAATTTCATTCTCTGTTGGCGAATGCACCTGCCTCTAAGCAGCAACTCCAGAAACAATTACAAGCATTGGCAAAGAAAACAGGTCTGGTCAATGAGACCACTTACCAAAGCTGATGGGAGTTAAAACAAAATATTTTACATGGGAATTGGTTACTAGGGCTGGGAGGCCATGAAAGCAGTGAAGTGAAAGGACAGAGATGAAAGCTGGGAAGGCAGGAGGGGCAAACCAAAGCAGAGGAGACAGAGGAAAGTAGATAGCAGTGGGAGGAAAAAAGCACACAACGGAGAAGACAGGTGGAAAACAGATGCACTGTCATGGAGTGCTATTCAAAATAGTAAAAAAAAAATAGCCCCGAAAATCAGACGCTGTTGAAGCACAGGAGCAGCCAATCAGAGAGAGGGTAACAATGCTCTACTCCGTGGGAGGGACAAACACCAGCCAGATGGGCTGAAACAAATGAAGCCAGTGACCAGAAAGTAAGGAGACGTGACTGGGCGGAATGTGTTCCTATGTCGGCTTCAGGGCTCGAGTCGGGGGTACACGCAAGTACATGGCGTCCCCCCATTCTTTTCACAGGGTGGACACCATCCCCCCTGCCAAGAAGTCGGGCCCTACCGGGACACGTTCAGCAGCACCTGTACCTTGTCTACCTTCTATTCCCACCAGCAATGATCAGGCAGCCAGGGAGCCCTGTGTCACCTCCAGCCAGGCCGAAGTTAAGGGGCCATCCGGCCTCCTTTCGTTTGTATATGCTGAGTAGGGGCCGCCTTGAACCTTACATTTAAATGTAAATGCCACAGAGGGGAAACACAGGCTCACAGCTTGCCTTCTCTTCACAGGTCCCTAACAGAGGCATGCTTTTGCGTTGTTCTGTCCCTGTATGTAAGGGCAGACTCTGTAAGACTGTCAGATGTGTTGGTCTATCCCAGTATTTACACAAATAATTTAAATAGCACTATTTTATTTCTTTTATAACGCTTCGTCGTGACGTCATGAGGTCATTTGCATATAGTCTTATTTGGTCAGTCCCCCCACTTCTTTTTATAGGACTTGTGCCCTGGTCAGCTTTGAGAATGCCCCAACTCACAACCCCCCCAGCCTCATCCCGACCCACTCTGCTATAATCAGCAGCCTTGGGGTGTGGTAGGTAAAGACCCGGGATCGAAGCTGTCCAGTGCAAGGAACCATTGCAATGCCTGTCAGTACCTGTGACCATCAGACATACATTATTTTAAAGCCAGATTAATTACAGTCTTTGCAAAACAAGATTGCGCAATCGTGTAGAATACAGGTGCTAAACCCGCAGGTGAACAGATTCTCAGTTTCTGCACTCAGCTTGGTTTTCTCCCATCTAATGTATCGGCGGTTATGTAAAAGGAGATTAAAAGGCCGCTTTGACGAATATTCGATCAAGTTAATCTGTACAAACTATTGAAGAATGATTAAATCTCGCAGGGGACTGTGTGAGGCTGTCGTGTGCGTTATGAAAAAAAAGTGCGTGAAATTGAAGCGTAGGGTTCTGCAGTGCGAAGACTTCATAACCCCCTGTAGTCTTCGACGTTGTGAGACTTAGGAGGGTTCAGTTAAGGTTCATTCAAGAACAGCTACACAGCAGACCAGACAGCAAGGCAGATACACATCCGTCTGCAACTGCTTCCCAAACCCTTTTCAAATACAAAGAATCCAGGGGCCAGGCAGCTAAGCAACCCTTGAGCATTCTACCAGATGCCACCAGAAATAGGACACAGAGCAGAGAGCTGTAACACAAACTAAGGTAGAGGAAAGGATATAACACCCCCGCACTTTGCCCACTCCCCAACTTCCCAACATTGTATTCCTTATCATAAATAAGCCAACGTACACTCCTGTCTTGTGGTGGTCATTTGTTGGCCGCAGTTTTATTAGGAATACACGTCTCTTCTGCTCCCCACCGATCCGACACATAGGAGCTTACCTGGGGGAGCAGCGCTTATATCCCCCCCCCAAGTGGTTTCCGGCCTTGTACCTGGCCTTCCCCTATTGGGGGGTCTGTATGGCGCTCAGGCCCCCATTGGCTACCGCTGGGGGGGGGGTGCAGGAGTTTTCCCGCTTCAGGGGCCGGTTAGGTGCACCGGCTTTGTCCAGGGGCTCGGCGTGGGTTATGGCACCGGCCCTCGAGGCCTCGGGGGCGGCCTCTGCATAAAGCCCTTTTAGAAGGTGAACGTGCGTCTGTGCAAAGTCACTGAACAACAACATCAAATAAAAGCCTTACTAAAGGCGCGGCATTTAAGGCTGAGCACTCGCGGCAGGATATCACGGAGCCTGATTTCACCATAGTGAGTCCTTCACGTGTTATGTCCAAATGTGCACTTTACCTGCGTCATCAGGAAGTGAGTGTGTGCAAAGCGTCATTCCATGGAGGCAATCCTGAAGGGCGCAGTGCGGCGCTGAACACGCTGATGGTGTGTTTGGTGTAACATGCCTCTATAGGGGCGAAAGATTAGTTCCTTCCTTCTGTTTGCGTGAGAAAATCGTCAATCTCGCCCATGAGGGCCATCTTGGGCGTTGCCTGACCACGCCCAGAGCCAGAGAATCATACTGGTGGCCTGAAGTTGACCAACAGGTTGAGGAAGTGGCGAGCAATGACAAGTCTAAAAAAGCAAGAACGACCCCACCTTCCACCAGTGCAGTTACCAGAGCAACCTTGGACTAAACTAGCTGTAGATATTGTAGGGCCGTTTGACATTTTAGCATCCAATGAGAGATGTGTGGTTGTTTTGGTGGACTACACGTCTAAATGGGTTACAGCTTGTTACATGGATGGGATCCGTGGTCACAAGAAACATCATAGAATTCCTTAGAGATATTTTTGTTTCAGAAGGAAGACCGGATATAATGGTCGCTGACATAGAGTCCCTCCTCCTAATTTTTACCCTTACGCTATCCAACGCTTTCCCTACTGTTGCGTTCTCTGGAGTGGGAATAGTAATTTTTACCCCTACGCTATCCAACGCTTTCCCTACTGTTGCACTCTCTGGAGTGGGAATAGTAATTTTTACCCCTACGCTATCCAATGCTTTCCCTACTGTTGCACTCTCTGGAGTGGGAATAGTAATTTTTACCCCTACGCTATCCAACGCTTTCCCTTCTGTTGCACTCTCTGGAGTGGGAATAGTAATTTTTACCCCTACGCTATCCAATGCTTTCCCTACTGTTGCACTCTCTTGAGTGTGAATAGTAATTTTAACCCCTATGCTATCCAACGCTTTCCCTTCTGTTGCACTCACTGGAGTGGGAATAGTCATTTTTACCTCTACGCTATCCAACGCTTTCCCTACTGTTGCTCTCCCTGGAGTTTGAATAGTAATTTTTACCCCTACGCTATCCATCGCTTTCCCTACTGTTGCACCCTTTGGAGTGGGAATAGTATTTTTTACTCCTACGCTATCCATCGCTTTCCCTACTGTTGCTCTCTCTGGAGTTTGAATAGTAATTTTTACCCCTACGCTATCCATCGCTTTCCCTACTGTTGCTCTCTCTGGAGTTTGAATAGTAATTTTTACCCCTACGCTATCCAACGCTTTCCCTACTGTTGCACTCTCTGGAGTGGGAATAGTAATTTTTACCCCTACGCTATCCAACGCTTTCCCTACTGTTGCTCTCTCTGGAGTTTGAATAGTAATTTTTACCCCTACGCTATCCATCGCTTTCCCTACTGTTGCTCTCTCTGGAGTTTGAATAGTAATTTTTACCCCTACGCTATCCAACGCTTTCCCTACTGTTGCTCTCACTGGAGTGGGAATAGTAATTTTTACCCCTACGCTATCCAACGCTTTCCCTACTGTTGCTCTCTCTGGAGTTTGAATAGTAATTTTTACCCCTACGCTATCCATCGCTTTCCCTACTGTTGCTCTCTCTGGAGTTTGAATAGTAATTTTTACCCCTACGCTATCCAACGCTTTCCCTACTGTTGCACTCTCTGGGGTTTGAATAGTAATTTTTGCCCCTACGCTATCCAACGCTTTCCCTACTGTTGCACTCTCTGGAGTTTGAATAGTAATTTTTACCCCTACGCTATCCATCACTTTCCCTACTGTTGCACTCTCTGGAGTTTGAATAGTAATTTTTACCCCTACGCTATCCATCGCTTTCCCTACTGTTGCACTCTCTGGGGTTTGAATAGTAATTTTTACCCCTACGCTATCCAACGCTTTCCCTACTGTTGCACTCTCTGGAGTGGGAATAGTAATTTTTAACCTTACGCTATCCAACGCTTTCCCTACTGTTGCGTTCTCTGGAGTGGGAATAGTAATTTTTACCCCTACGCCATCCAACGCTTTCCCTACTGTTGCACTCTCTGGAGTGTTAATAGTAAATTTAACCCTCTCGCTATCCTACGGAAAAAATATTGTATATGTTAATTAATATATATATATATATATACATATATATATATAAGTTACATAAATTATGTATTAATTTTACGTTTATTTAAGTATTTTAAGTATGTTTAAATTAATTAGGTTTATTATTATATTAGTTTTAAATTACTTTTAAGATATTTAAAAAATTCAATATTTTGACTGTCTATATTTTTTCCTATCGATATTTTGGAGTAGATATTTTTGTACTTACCTGTTTGTAGAACGGAAGTGGATATTCTGGCATTCTATATTTTTACCTCGATATTTTGGCAAGTCGATATTTTGACTGTCAATATTCTGTCAGTGATCCCTTCGTTCCTGCAATTCTGTGTCTTTTAGCTAGTATTTGATAGGCCGTGATAAGTAACAGAGGACTGACGGAGTCAGGAGAGTCCTACAGATCAGGGCAGTGCGACTGGTGCGGCTGCACTGGGCGCTGACCAGTGGAGGGGGCGCTAACCTCAGTGGGGGGGCTGTGTTTGGCAATAATTTATGATTGGAGAGATGAGGGGCACTTGATTGTATGTGTGGTACCAGGGCTACACAACATTCCTTTCAATTCTCCATGAGTTCTTCTGGCATCGCCTGATCAGTTCCAAAAGACTTGTGGGTCTTTGCTGGTGCTTGCCTTGTGGAGTTCTAGCCTGATCTCATTTTCTTTATTTCGCTTTGCTGGCCAAAGGGATTTTTTATAGGCTTTCCTTAGAAATTATATATTTTTCTTTTCCACCTATTGGATCTCCTGAGGCGTTCATGGCCTTGACTTTCTTGTCCAAAATCTTTTCTCCATGCTTTAGTACAGCAATTCCTAGTTTGAACTTGTCTTTTGGGGTATTGATGAGTTGTTTGCAATCCAAGAATTTGTTTTCTCTATTTGAGTTTGATGGCAGATTTGGAGAAGGTTTCCCGCGGCCCAGATGGTGGGACTGGTGACCGCTTACCAGCGATGTGAAGTTCCAAAGAATATGCCGTCTTCAGAGGGTCTTGGTTTGTGAGACAATATCTACTATAGGGTTATGGGGGATGTTCCAAATTTAAAGTCATTTTTTTTGCAGCAAATGGACACTTTCACATCTGGGAATAATTTCAAAGGTGCTAATCTGGGCAAATAAGGGCTTGGGTTCAAGAGCATAATCAAGTGTTGGACTGCTCTCACTTGCCTGTGAGTGCCGGCCATTGGTGTATCTGGAACTGAGCAGCCATTGAGAGCGCGGAGGCAAATACCTCTAGGAAGCTAAGGAAAGAAAGATCCGGCTTGGGCAGGCCCATAAAAGGCAAGGTGTTCTGTGGAATTATCCATTTGGTGTCTACTTTGTTCAAGAAACCCTCCCTTGCACTCTGAATGGCTAAATTTAGATTAAAGTCTCCTGTTGGTATCCATGGAGTGGGAACATGGACTGATAGTAGGTGTTCCCATAAGCCCTCTATTCGCGTCATTGTGCGTTGTTTATCGAGGGGCCTTGGGTTAAGGCAGATATTCAATAATAAAGGTGGGCCTGTGGCTGGTGTTGGTGTGAATTCCCAGTTGTTCATTTTAATGCCCGCTGTTGGAACCAGCAGTGTGTGGTCGGCTGAAGGGACGCCCCAGCCAGGCAGAACCTACCGCCCCCAACAAGAGCAGGTGATTACACTTGCTTCATAACCCATACTCACCCTTGGGTAGCGTGGCACTGAGCAGTCAGGCTTTCCTCAGAGGCAATGTGAAAAACAGCAAAACACAACAAATACACTGAGCCTCACAAAAGAGACTACGCGCAGGATGTATGTAAAAACACTTATATCAACACACATACTCAGTATACCATGAACATCAAATACTTTTTGGTCATAAAACACATTTGTAATTATTACTAGCAGTACTAGGCCCACTCGTATTATGATATCAAATAGTATGCACACAGTGGACAAATCCTGATATACCTCCCCCTAATTGAGAGAGAGCCCCCTTACATGGTGCATTATATTAACATGACGTACAAACACAAAAGTAAAACCCTTTTTAGCAGTACGACGGGCTGAAACCACACGGGTAAACCCAATGTCGAATGTATTGTGCTTTTGGCATACAATCAACGCATAAAGTGCCACCTCTGGCCGGTGTCGTGAATCCCAAGCAGTCCGTTGACTATTACTCCCACTCATGCACTCACTACGCACTGCTACACAGTGCGACAGGTATCAGCAAGTCTCAACGAACACTCTTATACACAAACGCAATCAGCACCCTAATGTGGTGCCACTCATACCGGCAGGTCAGTGATCAATACACTCTGCAGACTCTTAGTCTGGGTCGTCCATAAGCAGGTCGGAATATGTCGCAGTTTTAAGTGGAAGGTAGATGTAAACAAAGGAAGGCTAGCAGCCACTCAGGAAGATCATCCAACGCAAAGGAGACACGCAGTCTCCTGACCCATCTCCAAACTGTCTTGGAAGCGTTCCTTTAACACACTCAATGTCTCTTGCTAGCAAATGCAAGGATATCTTCGGGAGGGGCCAGGTGTGGAGAGGGCAGTTGGTCCACCGCGATGAGGGTCAAAAGGGAACAACCAATGAATGGGGAGTAACACAGGGGAGCCTCTTGATAGGAGGAGGTGCCACGCTTGGTATACGATGATCCGGGGAATGCCCCGGCAGTCTGGCCGCAGCGTCTGGTGCGTGTTGGTATGAGTCGCACCAGGCTGTTCAGATTTAAAAAACGATGATTTGCAAATTCCACTCCTCCCTGGAAATGAGGCACAATAACCGGTGCACATTGAGATGGGTTGCACCAGGTGATTCGAGTCACACTCACAGCGAAGAGTTGCAAATCTGTACCTCCTGGAAATGAGACACAATGTCCGATGCATGATGATACAGGTTGCACCAAACCAGTCCGGTCGCACACACAGGTGCAAGTTCAGCAGAGCCACATGAGGTAGAATGAGGCACTACTACGAGTACAATGTGAGAGACAACAACGACCCCCTGATACCTTTAAGTTTCCTGGGTCAGGGCAGAATTTCAAGTGTGAGTAAATTACCCAGGCAAATTGAAAAAACCAACTAACACATAAGAAAAAGTAATCCACTACAGTTTGTACATATTTTTGAATACAAATTTAATACTTATTCCAGTTGCATTCTGATTGATAAAATTGACATAATTATACACATAAGATATAAAAAATATTTTGCATTATAACATATGCATGATTACAAAATATTAAACAATTCATAGACATAAAAAACTCTTGGATGGTTTTACTGTATCCTGTCTACGCGTTTCGACACTTTAACGTGCCTTCTTCAGGACTATACCATCAAGCGTGTTATAATAAAAATCTTCAGTATTTATTGTCCATAGGTGCCATATTTAGGTTATTCAGACCGCATTGGTGGTACATCATCTGTGGTCATATTGTTTACACAGCGGGCGGTTGAGCTGCTAACGTTTAGTACTCGTTATTAACGATCGCTCGTTTCGCGCTTCATTAGGATATGATATCAGCATAAGCTTATGCCAAACTATCAGAACCGTCGAGACGCCGCCCAGAGGGTCCACTCTCTAACACGAGAATAAGTTGTGCTCATAAAAGTGCCGAAAAGAGCGTGAAACGAGCTAGCAGATAAATAAATATCGAACGTGCAGAGTTTTCTTCGTCTGCCTAGCAACATTTTTACAGCTGTGCTTGAACTACTACGAGTACACCCTCACCTCCGAGGGTCTCACCCTGTGATTCGGACACTACACACAATGAGAATGTAGTCGTGTGTCGCCCGAAAGAGATGCGGCACGATCATCAAATAGGGCCAAGCGGGGTCCTGCAACCGGGGAATCAGCTCACCAGGAACTAGATGCTTACGAGTGCCAGTACAGGAACCACACGCCTTAGATGCCCGCAAGATATTTGTGGCTCCGCACTGGACAATCCCGTCTGCAGACACAAGTCTTAGTTCTATGCACGCACCACGTAACCAGTTGGGATTCAGTAGACGAGGCGGGCCCTTGGGAGGGCACCGCTTTCCAGATGTCACAGGTACATACATGGTGTAGGTCCCACCCGGGAGATCTTTGATGTCCCTCAGATCACCCGGAAAACAGGAGGTCCAAGGTCAGGCCCTTGGAGAGCCCTTGGAAAGCAAAGAGTTTTGGGGTAAATTCCCCTAAGAAGACCATGTCCAACACCCACCATGCATGACGTGTTTACACTCATATGTACTGTGGTTAGGGCTTTATTAATGCTCTATAAATTGAGACCACTCCTTTCAAATGGGCTTCTTTTTTCACCTGCTCTGCGGGCGAGTGGAATTCTGTAAAATCCTTTAAGGGGAAATCCGTGTTCTCCCAGGTTTCTTGTACACATATAAAATCATTGGATGATTAAAAATCTTCCTGATCTGGATTCAGCAAAATCTTTTTTATTCCTGCTCTAACCCGTGGGATCATTGAGAGGTTGTTTGTGTTGTTTGCACTTGAAGTTTTCTTGTGGCCATTACCTATGACCATGTAGAAAGATGGATAAAATGCCCCGCAGCATCCATTTAGCAGTTTGTACTGAGCCCTTCCACCTTGGGAGGGGCATGAAGGGGTCATATTAATTTGAACAGTATGTCTTAGAAGCATTCCCTTGCCAATCTCTATTGCGTTTGGAGGAAATTAAATTACCCCAAATGTTGTCAAAAATAGCGAGGCCGGCTTCCAGTTTGTAGATAACCCTTTGTAAGATGTCCTGAAGAATATTTCCTTAAGATGCATCTCTACCTTTCCTTCTTTCTGCCTTTATTTTTCTCTTTCCATCGTCAGACTTCTATTTCTTTCTCTTTCTTTTGCCTTCTTTCATTCATTCTTTCTTTCCTTTCCTTTCCTTTCTTTTCCTTTCCTTTCATTTCCTTTCCTTCTCTTTCTTTCTTTTTCCTTCTTTTTCCTTCTATTTCTTTCTCTTTCTTTTGCCTTCTTTCATTCATTCATTCTTTCTTTCCTTTCCTTTCCTTTCCTTTCCTTTCCTTCTCTTTCTTTCTTTTTCCTTCTCTTTCTTTCTCCTTCTCTTTCTTTCTTTCTTTCTTTGTTTTTGTTTCTTTCCTTCTTTTTTCCTTCTTTCTTTCCTTTCCTTCTCTTTTGTCATTTTTCTTCTCTTTCATTCTTTCTTTGCTTTTTTAGTTCTTTTTCTTTCTTTCTTTCCTTCTTACCTTCTTGCTTTCTTTCTTTCTTTCTTTCCTTGCTTCTTTCTCTTCTCTTTCCTTTTGTTCCTTTTTTACTTCCTTCCTTCCTTCTCTTTCCTTCTTTTGTTCTTTCCTTCTCTGTCCTATCCTTCCCTTACTTTTCTTCCTTCTTTCTCTTCTTTTTCTTTCTTTCTTTCTTTCTCTCATAATTTCCTTCTCTTTCCTTCTTTCTTTTCCTCTCTTGCCCTTTCTTTCTTTTTCTTCTTTCTCTCTCTTTTCTCCTTCTTTCTTTCTTTCTTTGTTTGTTTGTTTCCTTCTTTCTTCCTCCAACGCAAGTGGCATGCAGTCAATGCCAGAATGATTGACTTTTTTTAGGAATGTGTTAGGCTGTTGCAGGGATGCTGCGTAAAAACAGAACTATGCTTAGGATCAAGTGACCTTAGTGTACAGGGACTGAGTCCTCCTACCACGTTAGTAACCTTGAGCCCAGGACCGACTAGCTATAGCACCATGCAAGATCATTCCTACATTAGAGGGGGGGGGGGGGGGTCACACTGACCACCCTGTGCATCCCCAGCAGTGGAAATGCTCTGTTAATATTTAATTTTGTCGCGTACTGGACGTGCCAAATGTTCTTTTATATAGTAGCCTCTTGTGCTTGACACCTTGTTTCCCTGTTTATGGGACAGCAGCACACTGTGGTGTATGTGGCTGACAGCGTCCCCCCCCCAGCGTGGCTAATATAGCTAACCAGGCGGGGCATTTGAACTTAACTGCAGCAACATGCCACCTATCCTCGGTTCCTGGGTGCACTTACCTCGCTTGCTGGACCAAACAATTGCACCGACCCCTAGGATTGCTAAACCTTGGCGAACACTTTACTGGTGACAAATCTGGTTTGAAAGAATATATGTATTGTGATCACTGTTAGCAACACCTCACCCTTTCATGTATTGACAACTTACATTATGTTCAACTGCCCTCCTTTGCCTTAGCCCCGTGCCACACTCTGCGGGGGGTCATCTCATACCATCCAGAGCATACCAGACCCGTGTATAGCTGATCTCACCTAAGTCAGCCTTCATTGTTTGCAACAACGCCCCCTACCCATAAAAGGAGGTAAATATATGCGCAAAGTACCTGCACCATATTACTAAGAGTGCCAATGTGCTCTGTTAGTTGTCCTGTTTGTGATCCAATCCCGCTAGGTCGGCCCTATTGAGAAAACAGCACCCTATTAGGACTGCCAAACTCACGCCCCGCTGGCTGGAAGGTGCCTATTCGTGTGTGCAAGTACACCCCGAGGATACCCCGAGGATACCCCAAGGATACCCCAAGGATACCCCGAGGATACCCCAAGGATACCCCAAGGATACCCCAATGATACCCCGAGGATATGAGCTTAACTAAAGCAACCTGTATCATGCAACACCTTTGAATCTGAGGACACGGAGTCAACCTATGAGCGATGCACCTGTACCTTCCTAACTCATGAATGCCAAATGTGCTCTGAAGGTTGTCCGTCTTAATGGTCTTAACCGTCTATTATTGCACTAATGCGGTAACAGAACCCTTTTGGGAACGGCAAACTCACGCCCGGCTGACTGAATGAAGCCTATTCGTACTTGATCAAATGACCCGCCAGACACCTCCAACCCGCAGCAACAAGATGCGGCCTGCTAACCTGCCCCCAAACTCTGTGGAAACCATAACCTGTTCACGCTTCGGGAAAGCCTGGGACATAAATTGGGACAGTAGTCCCATTGTTAGCTGACAACTGCCAAGGATAATTCGCTTAACTGAAGCAACTGGTAACATGCAATCCATTTGTATCAGAGGACATGGAGAAAACCTATGTGTAATGTACCTGTACACTCTTTTACTATGAATACAGAATGTGCTCAGGTAGCTGTCCGTATTAGTGCTCCATCCCCTCTAACATTCACCCCCAGTCAGGGTCAAGACTGATTTGCATATGGCTGGGTCTAAACTGGTGTGTCATTGTGAGCAAAAGAATGATGGATTTAACCCAGATCTCTTGACTGGGGGCGAATGTTTGGATTTGTTCTGCATTCCGTCCATCAATTGTGTGTCTTTTGCTTTCTCGCCCTAAGTGCGCCAGGTGTGCCCAGACGTTGGTCCTGGGCTCACTGTGCCACTGATATCCTGGCTGAAGAGGGGTGAAACCCCGAAACCGGTCCTAGGATGCTTGTTTCCTGTCCAAGGAGGTCCTGGCTTGCCAGTTCGGGCTGGACTGTACCCATGAGGCACAGGGTCAAGACTTATTTGCATATGGCCAGGTCTAAACTGGGGTGGCATGGTGAGCAGAAAAGTGATAGATTTAACCCAGATCTCTTGACTGGGGGGAAATGTTTTGATTCGTTCCACATTCCGTCCATCAATTGTGTGTCTTTTGTTGCTTTTTTATAAGTCCCCCATGTAGTGTGGATACTGAGCTACGGAAACACAGCCCTTGAATGATCTCATGATCCCTGCCCTCTGTGATCATCCCTACTCCTCCCACTCCCCAAATCCTTGCCCTATAGTTTTGGAGGGGGGTCCCACTCCAAAACATTTTGCACAGGTGGGGCTCCGAGCAAAAACGTTTGAAGACCTCTGCCTTAGCCTATAGATGGTAGATCTACATCACACGTGCTGCCTCGCTCGTCTCCCCGGAAAGGTCCCTCTCCAAGTGTGTG